>NW_026692782.1:2122500-2722500 GCF_021218885.2 Marmota monax | reverse complement strand
TTACTCTTTGATTTTGGTTGGCTCTGTGATTGCCTTGACTAATTGAATACAGTGGGAGTAAAGCTGTGCGAATTTCAGGCTAAATCTTTAAGAGAACTGGCAGCTTCTGCTTGGCATCTGGAAGCCTAAGCCATCATGAAAGAAATTCAACAACTTTGGAAAAACCATATGGCAATGCTCTAAGATTAAAATGAAGAAAGGGGACCCAACTGAGCCCCACCAAGAAGATAGGCACAAGAACAATGTCTTCTTGCACCTTTCAGATAAGCCCAGCTGATGGTTGAACACCAGTGAATGATATCAGTTGATGCCACATGGAGCAGAAGAACCTTCCCAATTCCTGACTCATAAATGTATGAGATAAAATAAAATAGCTGTTTTAAGCTAAGTTTTAGGAATAATTTGTGTTATAGCAATTGAAACAATTACATATCTGAAAGTTGGTGCAGATATAAAAGCTTATAAAGTGCACTGGCTTTGGGGCTCAGCAACAGGCATAAGTTGGAAGGGCTTCATAAAGACTGCTGATGGGAGACTGACCAGTAGAAAAATGCTAGTGGAGGCTGGAGAAAAAGGGATTCTTGCTACACAGAAATAGGAAACTTGGTACCTACAATAATAAGGAGGATAGAAAAGAAACTTTATGGATTTGGTGACCTAATTAAGGAGCTAGCTATCAATGTTGAACATTGAAGGTACTAGCTAACTTCTGCTACCAGCCTTATCAGAGTAGAAGATAACAGCTTAATTGAAGAAAAAAAACTCTTTAAATTATGAACAGATTTTAGAAGAGATACAGAGGGCCCAGAATAATTCCTTTCAGGTAGCAAAAGCATTTCAAAGGAAGACATAACCTCATGACGAAGAGTTAATATAGGGCAGTAAAATGTGGCCTCATGGCAAAGAAGAAGTCAAGGGTAAGACCATAAGCTCTTCTGTTTTGGCACAGGAATATTAAGACATACCTTACAGACCCTTTTTGCTGCACAAAAGGATTTATAAAGACTAAAGAGTACTGTCTCAGAGCAACTTCATAGACAAAAAAAAGTTCTACTTGTGTATGCACACCAGCTCAGACTGAAAGGAACAACTGTTCAGAAAAGAACCCTTGAGGGGGCTGGGGATATAGCCCAGTTGGTAGAGTGCCTGCCTCCTATGAACAAGGGCCTGGGTTGTATCCCCAGCACTACCAAAAAAAAGGTCCTTGAGGGCATCAGTGTTTGGTGCCATGAAAGCGGGCTAACAGTACTTCTGGCCGGATGTCAGAATTTCCATCAACCAATGGCAACTATGTGCTTCCCATCTTCCCTGGTTTTGAAAACAAGTCTTTAGGCCTGTCTCACCATTTAATGTTGATATGTAGAAGGCAATTAAATTGACTTTTTAACTTACAGGTCTCCAGATTGAGAATACTTGAGGAATGGTACCCAAGAAAACTCAACATAGGGGCCTGACTCTTCTAGCATCACCCTTTGGCTCTGAGCTGTCATAATGAGACGAGGTGTTGAGAGGGCAGAGCATATTTTAAACATGGGAAGAATGTAAAAATTTGAAGGCAGAGGGCAGACTATGGCAGATTAAATATGGCTACAAATTCTTTAAAATTCTTTGAGAAGTGATTCCTGTTTCCCCTGTGCTGGTTTTGACCAAGGGAGCATGACAGAAGTGATATTGTGCCAATTCTCTGACTAGCTTTTCAGAGAACAAGCAGCTTTCACCTCAGCATCTGTGAGATGGCTGCAAATTCTTTAACACTCTTCCCTTGGGAAGTGGGTCCTGCTTCTCTCTCTTTGAATCTAGCTCTGGGCCCTTGAAAACAAGTCAGACTATCTTACTAAAAAGAGTCACAGAATGGCTCTGAGATTCCATGGAAAGGGAGGGAGGCCCATCTTAATTCAGCCTTCTAGCTGCACCTTACAAGACAGCAGTAAAGCCATCTTGGATCCTTTAGATGGCCTCACTGCCAGCTGAATACCATACCAAGCGATCTTTCAAATAAGGGAACATGAATTGGAAAAAATCATCTGAGCCAAGCTTTAATTCAATCTCTGACACATAAGATAATAAACCATGGCCAGTATAAAATAAAAGTATAAAAACAGCAAACTTAATTTGAGGTGAATTATCCAAACATATACACGAATCTCGATGATCTGTTTATAAAAAAGAGATTTAAGTATGAGTAAATCAAATCTAGCTTATTTTGAGGTATTAAAACATACCTTCTATATTTCCTTCTGGTTTCATTGATATCTGTGGAGATGTCTCACTAAACTTAGGACTTTTTGTATCGATGGAAGAGTCAACAGAAGCTGATGGATTTATTTCATGTGAAACACATTGTATTGTTTCTTCTCCAATAATTAAGGGTGTGTATTTTTCTCCTTCAGAAGAAATCTCTGTAGAAACAAAAAATGAATGCTCTCAAAATGATTTGAATTTTATTTGTTATAACTTTTAGAGCCAGGTTAAAAAATGCATTCTTCCAATAGGTACGTATTAGTTAAGTTCTGCTATTGACTAGAAATTAATAAATGATAAGATATATGACGGTCAAATTTTATTTCAATTGTATATGATTTCTAGGGTGGTTAACAAGGTTGACATTCTTTTTTTGTTGTTTTTTGGGTGAAGTAAATACATGTATATCAGAATAGCATTTTAAAAATTAACTAATTGTTTTTGTTCATATGTAAAACTACTAGTTACTTTTAATTGCTCGGAAGCTCTTTATACTGTCAACTCATGGCAGGAGAGAATGGATTTATCACATATTAACTTATTGCAGTTATCTACCCTCAAGGTATTCTTCTTCATTGAATGAACATTTTACTTTCTGACTCACCATCTTTCCAATACTAATGCTGTCATAACTAATTAGACAATGTCTATATTTGCAACAACAATCCTTCCAATATCTACACATAGTTCGCTGAATTTCACTGTACCTCTATCTTCACTCTAGCTTGGTCACTCCATCGGTCAAATCAAGGAGATTTTATCATAAATTACAGTTCCTGAGAATTTCCAGTTTTAAGTTCTACACTCTCCAGTCTCTAATATTCTATTTTTGTAGTTATCTCCCTCAACTACTCCAACTCTGAAAATATTTTTACCCTGCAATTGCCTACAATGCACTGATCCTGCCACATCTTCCTTCTCCATCATCCCCATTAAGATCCATTTAAAGGTCATCATTACAATTATTTTTTTTTGCATACACCCTCAACTCATTGTACTCACTTTATTGTACTCAAGTGGCAAAAAACCCATTTCCACATATATGTATTTGTGGGCCTACCATATCTGCAACACCTGGCTGAAATGCTTGGAGAACATGAGAAATCCATGCTCATTGGCCTCAGTTTCAATTTATCATTCTACATGTGGTTTAGATATTGTTTTGAAGACTCAAGTATTGAAAACCTTCAGAGGTGAGTGTTAAGGTGGTTAAAGGTTAAATGGTGGTGGGACCTATAGACGTAAAGGCTAAGGGGAGGTCACTGAGGGAAGGAATTGGTGTGGTATGCCTGATATCCATGTCAACATAGTTCTTTCTTAATTTTTTTTTAATTTGTTATTTTTAGTTATTTTAGTTATTTTTAGTTATGCATGACAGTAGAACGTATTTTGACATATTAAACATACGTGGAGTATAACTTCCCATTTTGTGGTTGTACATGATATAGAGATACACTGGTCATGTATTCATATATGAACATATTCATAATGTTAATTTTTTGTTAATTCATAATTTTCACTTCATTCTATGGTCTTTCATATTCCCATCACCCTCTCTTCCCTTCATTCCCCTATCAAAGGGGAATGAATAAAATAATCAATAAAATCTAATGAACTTCTATTCTTCCCTCACCACCACCCTTATTGTGTATTAGCATCCGCATATCAGAGAGACCATTAGACTGTTGGTTTTTTGGGATTGGTTTATTTCATTTAGCATAATATTCTCCAGCTCCATCCATTTACCAGCAAATGCCATAATTTCATTCTTCTTTATGGCTGAGTAATATTCCATATATATATATATGTGTGTGTGTGTGTGTGTGTGTGTGTGTGTGTATATATATATATATATATATATAATCTCACATTTCTTTATCCATTCATCTGTTAAAGGGCACCTATACTTTTGTGAACTGACCTGCTATAAATACTGATGTGGCTACCTCACAATAGTATCTTGATTTTTAAATTACTTGGGTACACGTTGAGGAGTGGGTTAACTGGGTCAAATGGTGGTTCCATTCCAAGTTTTATGAGGAATCTCTTTTTTTTTTATGAGAAATCTCTGCTTTCCAGAGTGGTTGTACCAATTGTCCAACCAGCAACGGATGAGTGTACTCGTTTCTGCACATCCAATTTACTGTTGACGGTATTCTTGATTACTGCCAATCTGCTAGGAATGAGAGGGAATCTCAGTGTAGTTTCAATTTGCATTTTTCTAATTGATAGATGTTGCACTTTTTTTTTCATATATTTGTATTTCTTCTGTGAAGTGTCTTTTCAGTGCCTTTTCCCATTTATTGACTAGGCTACTTGTTCTTTTGGTGTTAAGGTTTTTGAGTCCTTTATATATCCTAGAGATTAATGCTCTATCTGAGGTCCAGGTGGCAAAGATTTTCTCAGATTCTGGAGGCTCTCTTGTCTTGTTCTTGATTGTTTCATTTGCTGTGAAGCTTTTTAGTTTGATAACATCCCATTTATTGATTCTTGATTTTACTTCTTGTGCACTTCGAGACTTGTTGAGAAGTTGGTGCCTAAGCTGATATGATGGAAAGTTGGGCCTATATAATCTAGTAGGAGCAGGTTCTCTGGTCTAATGGCCAGGGCCTCAATCCACTTTTGAGTTTTGTGCAGAGTGAGAAATAGGGGTCTAATTTCATTTTGCTACATTCAGACTTCCAGTTTTCCCAGAATCATATGTTGAAGAGGCTATCTTTTCTCTAAAATATGTTTATGGCATCTTTTTTCTAGTATGAGATAACTGTATTGTGGGTATGAGTCTGTGTCTTCTATTCTGTTTCATTGGTTTTCATATCTATTTTGGTTCAAAAACCACACTGTTTGTAGCTCTGTAGTATAATTTAAGGTCTGGTATAGGGCATGGTTGCCTGCTTCCTGGTCTTGAGGCCGCACATGTGGCTGGGATGGCTTCTGGTGATCAGCCAGGAGGCGCTGCTGTGGGGGGTGATGGAGGAGGCGGACCACATCCAGGATAGGTCCAGGACTCTTCCGCCTTCTTCGACAGCTCATTCCTTCCCTTACAGACTATGGGATGGGTGTACATGTGAACTTGCTCCACCCCTCTGACCTTTATTCTGATTGGCTCCTGTGCAGTATATAAGCTGTGTGTACTTCCTCATTAAACGAAATCCTGCTTTGACTGTTCTCCCTGGCACTTCTGATTGTCCTCTGGCGAGGGAGGGCTGGGTGTGGGTGGCCAGTCGACCTTTACCTTTCTTGGCTCGTCCTGGTCGGGGCGTGCTTTCCCTGCTTCTCCTGCAGGTCAGGAGGAGATGGGGGGCTAAAAACCCCGACAGTTTGGTATTATGATGCCTCCTGTTTCACTTTTCTTGCTAAGGATTGCTTTGGCTATTCTGAGTCTCTTATTTTTCCAAATGAATTTCAAGACTGTTATTTCTATTTCTGTGAAGATTGTCATTGGGATTTTAATAGGAATTGCAATAGATCCTTATAAGGCTTTTTCTAGTATGGCCACTTTGACAATATTAATTTGGCTTATCCAAGAACTTAGATCTGTCCATCTTCTAAGATCTTAATCAATGTCTTTCTTTAGTAGACTATGATTTTCATTGTAGAGATCTTTCACCTCTTTTGATTGATTCCTATATATTTTATTTTTTTGAGACTATTATGAATGGGATAGTTTTATTAATTTCTCTTTCAGTTGATTCATCACTCATATATAGAACACAATTGATTTATGGGTGTTAATTTTATATCCTGTACTATGCTGAATGAATTTAGGAGTTCTAGAAACTTTCTGGTTATTTTTTTTGGGGGGGTCTTCTAAATATAGAATCATGTCATCAGCAAATAGGGATAGTTTGAGTTCTTCTTTTCCAATTCATAGCCCTTTAATTTCTTTCTACTTTCTAATTGCTCTGGCTAGGGTTTCAAAAACTATGTTGAAAAGAAGTGGTGAAACATGGCATCCCTGCCTTGTACCAGTTTTTAAAGGGAATGTTTTCAATTATTTTTTTCATTTAGATTGATGTTGGCCTTGGGTTTAACACATATATCTTTCACAATGTTTAGGTATATTATTACTATTCCTAGTTCTTCTAGTGTTTGGAGCAAGAATGGATGCTGAATTTTGTCAAATGATTTTTCTGCATCTATTGAGATAACCATGTGATTCTTACCTTCAAAGTCTATTGATGTGATGAATTATGTTTATTGATTTCCAGATGTTGAATCAACCTTGCTTTCCTGGAATGAACCCCACCTGATTATGGTGCACTATCTTTTTAAATGCAATTTGCCAATATTTTCTTAAAATTTTTAAAATCTATGTTCATCAGGGATATTGGTCTGAAGTTTTCTTTCCTTGATGTGTCTTTGTCTGCTTTTGGAATCAGAGTGATACCAGCATTGTAGAACAAGTTTGGAAGGGTCCCTTTTTTCCATTTCATGGAATAATTTGAGGAAGATTGGTGTTAGTTCTTTGAAGGTCTGGTAGAACATGGCTGAGAATCTGTCTGGTCCTGAGGTTTTCTTTGTTGGTAAGCTTCTGATAGTGTTTTCAATTTCACCGTTTGAAATTGATCTGTTTAAATTTTCTATATCCCCCTGATTCAATTTGGGTAGGATATAGGTCTCTCAAAATTTGTTGATTATCTTCATGATTTTCTATTTCATTTGAGTATAGATTTTCAGAGTAGTTTTTGATGAATGTCGGCATTTCAATGGTGTCTGTTGTGGTATTTACGTTTTCATCACACATTTTAGAAATTTGAGATTACACTCTCTTTCTCCTTGTTAACCTGGCTAAGGATTTGTCAATTTTATTTATTTTTTCAACCAACCAACTCTTTCTTTGGTCAGTTTTTTTAAATTGCTCTGTTTGTTTTGTTTCAAGTTCTTTTGATTTCAGCTCTGATTTTAATTATTTCCCATCTTCTACTGCTTTGGGTGTTGATTTGTTCCTCTTTTTCTAGAGCTTTGAGATGTAATGTTAGGTTACTTATGTGGTGATTTTCTACTCGTTTAATGAGTGAACTCAATGCAAGGAACTTTCCTCTTATAACTGCATTCACAGTGTCCCAGAGATTTTGATGTTTTTTGCTATTCTCATCTGCCTCTAAGTATTTTAATTTTTTGATTTCATTTCTGATTTCTTCTGGTATACATTGGTCACTCAATAGCATATTATTTAGTCTCCAGGTGTTAGAGTAGCTTCTATTTTTTATTTTATTGTTGATTTCTAGTTTCATTCCATTATGATCATATAAAATGCAAGGTATTATCTCCATTTTTTTTTATTACCTAAGAGTTGCTTTGTGGCCTAAGATATGATCTATTTTAGAGAAGAATCTGTGTGCGGCTGAGAAGAAAATGTATTCAGTCATTGATGGATGAAATATTCTATATATGTCTGTTGAGTCTAAATTATTAGTTGTGGTTTTTAGTTCTATAGCTTCTTTAGTCAGTTTTTGTTTGAAGGATCTATCCAACGATGAGAAGTATGTTAAAGTCACCCAGTATTATTGTGTTGTGGTCTATTTGGTTTTGAAATTGAGAAGAGTTTGTTTGACGTACGTAGATTCTCCATTGTTTGGGGCATAAATATTCACTATTGTTACATCTTGTTGGTGTATAGTTCCCTTCAGCAATATGAAATGGCCTTCTTTGTCCCTTCTGATTAATTTAATTTTGATTTGAAACCCACTTTATCTGATATGAAGACAGAAACCTCTGTTTGTTTACAACATCCGTGTCAGTCTGTGTATGTCTTTGTCTGTGAGGTGAGTAGTCTCTAGGAAACAGCACATTGTTGGGTCTTGTTTTTTAATTCAGTCTGCCAGTCTATGTCTTTTGATTGATGAGTTCAGGCCATTTACATTCAATGTTATTATTGAAAAATGGTTTTTATTCCCTGTCATTTTATTTCTGGTTTTTATTTGAATTAGTTTCTCCTTTGATTGGCTATTCTTCTAGTGTAGTTCCTCCCTTTGCCGGTTTTCTCTTTTATTTTTCATTTCTTCATCATGAAATATTTTGCTAAGAGTGTTCTGTAGTGAAGCCTTTCTATTTGTGAATTATTTTAACTTTTGTTTACCATGGAAGGTTTTAATTTCATTGTCAGTTCTGAGTCTTGATATTTTGGGTTATAATATTCTTGGTTGACGTTCATTTTCTTGCAGAGATAGGTATATGTTAATCCATGACCTCCTAACTGGGTTAGAAGACAGCTGAGATCAGATTGGTTTTGCCTCTAAAAGTAACCTGTCATTTTTTTTTCTGGCAACCTTTAAAGTTCTGCCCTTATTCTGTGTGCTGTGCATTTTCATAATAATGTGTCTTGGTGTGGGTCTGTTGTGATTTTGTACATTTGGTGTCCTGTAAGCCTCCTGTATTTGATTTTCCATTTCATCCTTAAGGTTTTAGAAATTTTCAGATATTACTTCATTGAAAAGATTATGCATTCCTTTGGTCTATATCTTCAGGCCTTCCATCTATCCCAATAAATCTTAAATTTGGTCTTTTCACATTATTTTGTATTTCTTAGAATTTCTGTTCATGATCTATTAACACATTTCCTTCATGGTCAACTTTATTTTCTAGAGTATATATTGTGTCTTCATTGCCTGAAACTCTGGCTCACAATTCATTTGGTGTGCTGATGATGCCTTCCAATAAATTTTCCATATGGTTTATTGATTCCTTCATTTTGAGGATTTCTGCTTGGTGTATTTTTTTTCCCCCCAGAATCTCTCTCTCTTTATTCAAGTAATCTTTTGCTTCCTATATTTTCTCCCTTACATCATCTTTTCCCTCACAGATCAGTTTAACTCTGAACATTCTAAACTGCTTCTCTTACATTTCTTCAACTCTAGGGCCCAGCAATTTTTAGTCCACGCTGGAAGTAGAAAATCTAGATAACTTTGGGTTTGCAAATGACTTATTTTAGATACAACACCTAACATATGACCTGAAAGAGGAGGAATTGTTAAGGTAGAGTTCACTAAATTGAACAATGTGTGCTACATTAGACAATGAGGAGATAAAGCCACAAGCATGGGAAAAAATATATATTTGCACTGTTGTCTTTTGCAAAGTATTCAAGGAACTACTAAAGGTCAACAACAAAACTAACAATTAAAACATGGTAAAAAATTGTAACAGATAACTTACCAAAGAAGATAAACAAATAACAAATAAGCATATGTCAAGAAGCATACAAAAAAGGTGTTCAGCATCATATATCATTACGGAATTGGATTTAAACACCAAGAAGATACCAGTACACACAAATTTAAATGCCTCAAATCCAAAATACTGACAACAGCAAATATTGGAGAGAATGTCAAATAGAGGACTTCTTATTGCTGGTAGGAAAAGTTGCATGTAATTTTGTATAACAATGAGGGTCTCCCTCCATTACCATGCAATTTCCCTTTTCTCTCCCTTTCCATCCCACCTCATGTATCTGTTTAATGTTAATCTTTTCTTCCTGCTCTTCCTCCCTGCTCTGTTCTTAGTTGCTCTCATTATATCAAAGAAGACATTTGGTATTTGTTTTTTAGGGATTGGCTAGCTTCACTAAGCATAATCTGCTCTAGTGCCATCCATTTCCCTGCAAATTCTATGATTTTGTCATTTTTTAGTGCTGCGTAATACTCCATGGTGTATAAATGCCACATTTTTTTTATCCATTCATCTATTGAAGGGCATCTGGGTTGGTTCCACAGTCTAGCAATTGTGAATTGTGCTGCTATGAACATCGATGTAGCAGTATCCCTGTAGTACGCTCTTTTAAGGTCTTCAGGGAAAAGTCCAAGAAGGGCAATAGCTGGGTCAAATGGTGGTTCCATTCCCAGCTTTCCCAGGAATCTCCATACTGCTTTCCAAATTGGCCGCACCAGTTTGCAGTCCCACCAGCAATGTACAAGAGTACCCTTTTCCCCACATCCTCTCCAGCACTTGTTGTTGTTTGACTTCATAATGGCTGCCAATCTTACTGGAGTGAGATGGTATCTTAGGGTGGTTTTGATTTGCATTTCTCTGACTGCTAAAGATGGTGAGCATTTTTTCATGTACTTGTTGATTGATTGTATGTCCTCCTCTGAGAAGTGTCTGTTCAGGTCTTTGGCCCATTTGTTGATTGGGTTATTTGTTTTCTTATTGTTTAATTTTTTGAGTTCTTTGTATACTCTGGATATTAGGGCTCTATCTGAAGTGTGAGGAGTAAAAATTTGTTCCCATGGTGTAGGCTCCCTATTTACCTCTTTTATTGTTTCTCTTGCTGAGAGAAAACTTTTCAGTTTAAGTAAGTCCCATTTGTTGATTTTTGTTATCAACTTTTGTGCTATGGGTGTCCTAATAAGGAATTTGGAGCCCGACCCTACAGTATGTAGATCGTAGCCAACTTTTTCTTCTATCAGACGCAGAGTCTCTGATTTGATATCTAGCTCCTTGATCCACTTTGAGTTAACTTTTGTGCATGGCGAGAGGAGGGGATTCAGTTTCATTTTGTTGCATATGGATTTCCAGTTTTCCCAGCACCATTTGTTGAAGATGCTATCCTCTCTCCATTGCATGCTTTTAGCTCCTTTATCAAATATAAGATAGTTGTAGCTTTGTGGATTAGTCTCTGTGTCCTCTATTTTGTACCATTTGTCCACCCTCCTGTTTTGGTACCAGTACCATGCTGTTTTTGTTACTATTGCTCTGTAATATAGTTTTAAGTCTGGTATAACTTGAAAAGTATTGGTATTAATTCTTCCCTAAAGGTTTTGTAAAACTCCGCTGTATACCCATCCGGACCTGGGCTTTTCTTGGTTGGAAGTCTTTTGATTGCTTCTTCTATTTCATCTATTGTTATTGGTCTGTTTAAGTTGTGAGTATCCTCCTGACTCAGTCTGGGCAAATCATATGACTTAAGGAATTTATCGATGTCTTCACTATCTTCTATTTTATTGGAATATAGGTTTTCAAAATAATTTCTAATTGTCTTCTGTATTTCTGTAGTGTCTGTTGTGATATTGCCTTTTTCATCCCGTATGTTAGTGATTTGAGTTCTCTCTCTTCTTCTCTTCATTAGCATGGCTAAGGGTCTGTCGATCTTATTTATTTTTTCAAAGAACCAACTTTTAATTTTGTTAATTTTTTCAATAGTTTCTTTTGTTTCAATTTCGTTGATTTCCACTCTGATTTTAATTATTTCTTGCCTTCTGCTACATTTGCTGTTGTTTTGCTCTTCCTTTTCTAGGGCTTTGACATGAAGTGTGAGCTCATTTATTTGTTGGTTTTTCCTTTTTTTGAGGAATGACCTCCAAGCGATGAATTTCCCTCTTAAAACTGCTTTCATTGTGTCCCATAGATTCCAATATGCTGTGTCTGTATTTTCATTTATCTCTAAGAATTTTTTGATTTCCTCCTTTATGTCTTCTGTAACCCATTGATCATTCAGTAACATATTGTTCATTTTCCATGTGATGTAGGATTTTTCCTTCCTTCTTTTATCATTGATTTCCAGTTTCATTCCATTATGATCAGATAAAATGCATGGTATTATCTCCACCCCTGTATATTTACTGAGGGTTGCCCTATGGCATAATATATGGTCTATTTTTGAGGAGGATCCATGTGCTGCTGAGAAAAAAGTATATCCACTTGATGATGGTTGATATATTCTATATATGTCAGTTAAGTCTAGGTTGTTGATTGTGATATTGAGTTCTATAGTTTCTGTATTCAGCTTTTGTTTGGAGGATCTGTCCAATTGTGAGAGAGGTGTGTTGAAGTCACCCATAATTATTGTGTTGTGGTCTATTTGATTCTTGAACTTGAGGAGAATTTGTTTTATGAACGTCGCAGCACCATTATTTGGTGCATAAATATTGATAATTGTTATGTCTTGTTGGTGAATGGTTCCTTTTAACAGTATATAATGTCCTTCCTTATCCCTTTTGATTAATTTAGTCTTGAAGTCAATTTTATTCGATATGAGGATGGCCACCCCTGCTTGCTTACGAGGACCGTGTGCGTGGTATATTTTTTCCCAACCTTTCACCTTCAGCCTGTGTATGTCTTTTCCAATCAGATGTGTCTCCTGGAGGCAGCATATTGTTGGATTTGTTTTTTTAATCCATGTTACCAGCCTATGTCGCTTTATTGGAGAGTTTAAGCCATTAATGGAGGGAGATCCTCATTGTTATACAAAATTACATATAAGAGGTTGTGAGGGGAATGGGAAAATAAACAAGGAGAGATATGAATTACAGTGGATGGGGTAGTGAGAGAAGATGGGAGGGGAGGGAGGGGGGATGGTAGAGGATAGGAAAGGTAGCAGAATACAACAGTTACTAATAGGGCATTATGTAAAAATGTGGATGTGTAACCGATGTGATTCTGCAATCTGTATTTGGGGTAAAATTGGGAGTTCATAACCAACTTGAATCTAATGTATGAAATATGATATGTCAAGAGCTTTATAATGTTTTGAACAACCAATAAAAAAAAAATAAATAAAATAAAAGTGGTAATACCAGAAAAAAAAAAAGAGTAAATTTGCTAAGAAAACTGGTTGTCCAGATGGAGAAGTATGACATTAGACTCTTATCTCACCCTGCACAAAAATCAACTCAAAATGTATCAAAGACCTAGAAATTAAACCAGAAACTCATTCCAGCATATAGGCACAGACAAAAACTTTGTCAATAGGACCCTAAAGCTTAGGAAATAATGCCAAGAGTTAATAAATGCAGCGGCATCAAATTAAAAACTTCTGCACAGCAAAAGAAACAATTAGGTATGTGAAGAGCAAATCTACAGAATGGGAGAAAATCCTTGTGAGCTACTTTTCTGACAGAGGATTAATATCTAGACTATATAAAGAACTCAAAAAATTTGTCACCAAAAAATCAAATAACCCAGTTAATAAATAGACAAATGAATTAAACAGACACTTCTCAAAGGAGAAACACAAATAACCCACAAATATATGAAAAAATGTTCAACATCAATAGCAGTTATGCAAATCAAAACTACACTGAGTTTTCATCTTGCACCACTCAGAATGGCAGTCATCAAGAATAAAAATAATAAGCCAGGCACAGTAATGCACACTTGTAATTCCAGCAACTCAGGAGGCCAAGGCAAGAGGATTGCAAGTTCAAGACCAGCCTCAGCAACTTAGTTAGCGAGACCCTAGGTAACTTAGAGAAAAATGAAATTATGTAACTTGCAGGAAAATGGATAAAACTTGAGAGCACTATGTTAAGTGAAATAAGACAAACTCAGAAAATTAAGTGTCATCTGTTTTCTCTCATATGCAGAAGCTAGAGAGGAAAAAGAAAAAGAAAGGTGACTGCGGATCTCATGAAAATCAAAGGAGGATTAGTAGAGAAAAGGGACCAAGGAGTGGGAGGCAGACAGGGAGGGGGCATTCTGGGGAGTGATATTGGCCAATTAAATTATCTTGTTATATTATGTGCATGTATGACTATGTAAAAACAAATCCCATTACTATGTACAAGTGTAATTCAACAACAATCAAAAAAATGTGGGGAAAAAAAAAACAAAAAAAAATGCACCAATAAAAAAAACATGGGGAAAAAAAAGAATTGCAAAGGACAGTCTTCTCTGGAAGACTCTTAGATCATCTCAAAAATGGTATAAGGTGGGAACTTAGAACATCAAGAATGAAGGAAGGGCAACACAAATGGTAAATGACAGGAAACAGTTTCATTGAAAATGTAAAGGTGTTCCCGTTTCAGCTGTTTCTTATATCAGCCCTAAGGTTCTCCAAGGGCGTGAGTTAAAACTGCAGTTCTTTGAAATGAACATCACATCATTAACCTCGGTACATATATGACTGCACATATGGTGCGATTCTACTTCGTGTACAACCAGAGAAATGAAAAGTTGTGCTCCATTTGTGTACAATGACAGCATTCTGCTGTCATGTATGACTAATAATTATAATAAATTAAAAAATTTTAAAAACTAAAAAAAAAAAAAAAGTTGCATGATTTGTTAAAAAACTGAACATGTTCTAACCATATGATCCAACAATCAAGTTCCTTCATATATTTACCCATACGAGTTGAAAACTATGTATATACAGAGACCTGCACATGAATGTTTATATCATCTTTATTTATAATATAAACATTCATGATTATTTATAACAATCTTCTTTATTTATCATTGTCCAAACTTGGAATCAACCAAGATGTCCTTCTCTAGGTAAATGGATAAGTAAACTGTAGCACATCCATACAATGTCATAAAGAAATGAACTATAAGACAAAAAGTTATGGAAGAACCTTCAGGGCATATTACTGAGAGAATCCATTCTGAAAAATGCTACATATTGCTTGATTCCAACTACATGACATTCTGGAAGAGACAAAACTATGCAGCCAGTAAAATGATCAAACAGAGGACAGAGATGGGGTATAAACAGGTAGAGCACTGAAGACTTTTAGAGCAGTATATTTTGTATGATTCTATAATGGTGGATCCATGGCACTCTTCATTTGTCAAAAAAACCATAGAAATTACAACAGGAACAGCAAATCCTAATGTAAGCTATGCATTCTGACAATAAATATGTCAATATTGGCTCATCAAATGTAATAAATGTACAGCTGTGGTGTGGGATGTTTATGGTGGGAAGGCTGAGCATATGTGGGAGAAAGGGGTATTCATCAGAAATCTCTGTACTTTCTATTCAATTTTGCTGCAAACATAAAACTGTTCTAAAAAAACGTATATTAAAATTTAAAAAGACAGCTGATATAAAAATATTGGACTTTTGAAAACTACTGGACTTTAAGAAAACAGTTGGACTTTTTCTAGGAAGAAAATAAAGATACTCTTTGAATATTTGAGAAAAAAGACTAAGTCACTTATCCAGGAAAGAAAATAATACTGTCTATGGACTTTCTGACTGAAATGCTTTATGCCAGAATATAGTGATGTCATATATTAAAGATAATAAATTTTAAAAAGTCAAGGATTTTATATTTATTCAAACTGATCTTCAAGAACAAAGCTGTAAGACAAACTTAGGGACAAAACACCAAGATCTCTGGGGTATAGTGTTCACAGTAGTCCTTCCTACATAATCAATTACAAAGAGAGCTTCAGAGACTCAAAATGACAAAAGACACTGACAAAACAATTAGAAGACTACAGAACATCACAGTCTCTCTTTTAATTCAAAAAACAATCTTTGATAATAGTGCTTCTAATCTACATAGGGAGAAACTGAATGTCTATGTTAAAGGAACTTACCCATGATTGCTTAGCAACTGACAGAGCCAGAATCAGAACCACAGCCCATACTTTTTCCACACAAAGCTGAGAAAGCTGGGGCTCTCACAAATGCATTAACCACACCTCTGTGTCTTTGCATATACTGGCACTAAATATTGTTCTTTTAAAAAAATTTCTTTGATTTAGCTCAAAATAACTTGCTTTCTCTGTGGATTTTCCTAATCCAAAAGGGCCAATATATTATTGTTAGTCCAACTGTATTAAAGTTTCCTCCTCTGTGGCCCCAGAACATGTCATATATAACATTTTAACACAGACTCTGACACATGTTATATTCACGATGCCAAGAATTCTCACTTTTTTGTCTTAAAATCCCAGTACAGAGCATATTCTTCTGAGTAAATGTAGTTGGGGAAAAAATAAAAAAAGAGAGCAGCTAACAAGCCTGACTTTTCAAGAAAAGTTACTTACTTAAACATCTGTGAAGTACCTTTGAACACTGTGCATCCTTTTTATTCTTGCCCTTTTCATGTAGTGTTATAATTTATTTGTTTTCATTTTTTCTATCCTCTTGAGCTCAAATATGAATTTTTATTTCTTTGTGAATTCACCATATCACACATAATAGTGTGGACAGCTAATAAGTGTTCAATAAATAGTTGAAGAGCTAAATTTTAAAAAGTCAGACAAATAGTAAGCTATTCCTGTAGATAGATAATGGTGAACATGGAGAATGAAAGCCCTATTTTAGGCTGCTTAAGTTTTATTGTATATCAAATTATATACATTTAAGTAATAAAAATTTATATGAGAAATCAGAATCTGATATTTTTAAAGAAATATTTCTAAAGGGCATGAACATATATAGGACTTTTAGACTATAAAAAGATTTGACATTTTTATCATTATTTAAGAAAGTCTTTATATCCTGGAGACACTTGTATGCTGGAATAAAGCCTGAGGCATTATGAAAATCGGGCTAGAATAAGGTGTATTAAATTATTAGAATTTTTGTTTTTGATAGTGTTAGCATACAACTACACATTTTCCTGAGGAGTTTAAACAAATTAATTACAAATTAATTATAGGTCTATACACTTTGTGTTTTTGCTCTTTATCCAAACAAATAATTATACTAACTCTTCTTTATTCAAAGTGTTTTCCCCTTAATATAAAAAAATTAAAATGATTAATTGCTAAGAGATGCATCCTTAATAAGAAAATAGCAACCTACTTTTGCCCCTTCAGTAACATGTGCATAGGCTCATTTCACTAATTCTCAGCATCTAACTAATGCCATTACAGAACATGTCAATAGACTTATCTCCTTGAGCTTCAGAATGAGTTTCACTATAAATTTTAGGGAGAGACAAAGATCAACAGAGAAAAACAGCACAAAAATTCACACACACACACACACACACACACACTCACACCTGGACATACTTTTCCAAAAAGGAAAACTACGTTCAACATACTTATCATGTGGACAAGCTGTTTAATTTGAAAACACTTGTTATATATATGGAAACTATTCCTTATGTAAAATTGTAATACCAAATCCCATAAGACTCATAGATCATGAAAGTTTTCCTTCTGCCTCATAACTCTCCCTCCCCACTCCTAGAATAATGTCTATCATTACTACTACTGATCTTTTCATCAAATGAATTCCTGAATCTACATCAAAACATAAACCATTCATCTTTAAAATTGCTCCTATATTTTTCTTCATGGAAAACATTGTTCTGATATTTCCAGCTTCCCCATGAAATTTTCTATTCCTTTTTTTTTTTTTTTTTTAAAGATAGGGTCTTACTATGTTACCCAGGCTTGTCTCAAATGCACAATCCTCTTGAGTAGCTGAACCAACAGGCATGCACTACTGTGTGCCCAGTTTCCTATTTCTTTTATCTTTAGATCCTGTTCAGGCCACAGGAGTCAAAACTCATGACACTACCATGTAGTATATCAACTCCCCAGAAAATTAAATCATTCTCTGTATTAGTGAAATATTATTACAACCAAAAAATGATCCATTTCAAATAATTCACTTTAAATGGAAACATCTTAAAGCATACAATTCAATTTTTAATATTACTTCTAGTATAGAAAAACAACTACTTTCTGCTTACCACTTTTAATAGTTGTATTTTCTAATAATTCTGTCTGGAGTTGTAGTTCTGCCTCTCCAAGTATCTTCAGAACTGAATCTGCAGGGCTTTTACCCCAGACTTTTCTTGGAGATCCACTAGGTTCTATTTTAACAACTTCTCCCACTGTATGCTCTATAAAAAAAAAATACAAAGAAGTAATTTTCAATGATAGAAATAATAAATCTGCACTGGCAGATTTGGTGTCTTTTATCTAAGTGATTGTTTAAGGAGAAAAAAATTATATCCAAAAGATATCAGAGAATAAATATTAAGATACATATGCTTGTGGATTAAAAGTAGAAAAAGTATTTCTAGTAAAATTTGTTATATTTTATATACCATTGGACACTTTTTGATAATAACAATTTGGCGTAAACTATTTTAATAAAATTTAGTGAAGCGGGCCAGGGTTGTGGCTCAGTGGTAGAGCACTTGCCTAGCATACTGGGTTTGATCCCTGCATCACATAAAAATAATAAAATAAAATAAAGGTATTGTGTCCATCTACAGCTAAGAAAAAATATTTTTAAAATTTAAAAAATTAGTGAAGCATTAACTAGAAAATTATCTACTAAAGTCTGAGTCATTGGAACATTTAGTAGTAAAACATAAAGCTTATAGGTACCAAGGAGTAATACACAAGATACAATATATTATGGGGCATAAGTTATACAACCTTTTAACTGTAAACTATATGGTTCATACAGTTTCTTTGGTACCAGTTCCATGAAAGTAAGTATATGAAAAATAGCAGGTAATATTCAGTTTTGTACAACCAACAAACATGACTCCAATTAGGAGTTAATTTTTTAAAGGATGATTAAACAGATAACGCAGAAACAGATCCATACCTTTAAAGTCATCTGATTTTTTTTTTCTAAAAGTATTTTTTTTTTTTAGTTGTAGTTGGACACAATACCTTTATTTTATTTATTTACTTTTATGTGGTGCTGAGGATTGAACCCAGGGCCTCGCACATGCTAGGCAAGTGCTTTACCGCTGAACCACAACCCCAGCCCCAGTCATCTGATGTTTGACAAAGATGCCAAAACAATGCAATTGAGTGGAAAGAATCTTTAAGAAACATTACAATTGAATGTATATAAGAAAAAAAAAAAAAGAATATAAAGTTCAACCCTGTAAATGCATGGAGAGAAAACTCAGGTGGACTCAGTGGTCTCTCTAAGATGAGAATACAGAGCCTAGGGAGGCCAAAGTGGCTAATGTTTGCAAGATAGTAGTGATGAAGAATAGAAAGTTACACAGAAAGAGAACTCAGGAAAATTGTAAAAAGCCATTTCAAGTTTTTAGCTGAGCACTAATAAGCACATCAGTATATCATTTGTAAGAAAATTACTGGTGTCCAGAGAAAAGACCACCCAAAAGGAGTAGAGGGAATAATACTTTGGAGTTTACACAGGGCCAGAAATAGTTCTTATTTCTAAGCAGGAAAAGAAATACTTACGATTCACAAGGCATCAGGCAAATTATTAAGAAAGGTTGTTGACTTAGCTAAGGCAAGATTAGCAATAGACTAAATACTGCTCTGTTTCACTTAACAAAGCTTAAAAGCAAGACCTAAATGGGTCAAGTTATTCACAAGTAACTAAATTGCGTCCCAAAACAAAGGTCAAGAATATTTATAGGAACCCAAAAACATATGTACCATAGATTGAAGTTTATAAGGTTTGGCCCCCCAAAATCACCCTAGCAGAATACAACCTGTGATAAAAGAAAAAAAATAAAGCTGAACAATTGAAACGAACCGTATTAATGGACAAGAACATTTATAATTGTCATTATAGCTGAATTCCGTATGTTCAACAATATAAAGAAAAGACTGGCCATGGTAATTCAAAATAAGGAAAATATTAACAAAGATAAAGGAAAAAAGAAAAAGAAAAACAAGGACAACAACAACAAAAACCCAAACCTGGAACAGCTAAATGCTCCCAAATTTTCCAAATTTGATGAAAACTATAAACTCATAAATCCAAGAAGAACAACAAAACTCAAGCAAAACAAACATGATGAAAATGACATCAAGGGCATCATATTCAAATTCACTACAAACAAGGTTACAGGGAAAATCAGAAAAGCAGGGGAAAGAAAAGACAATATATAAGAATAAGAGATAATTTCCCATCACAAGTAATACAGACAGTGGGGAACAAATATAAAGTATTTAAAAATTAGAATATTTGCAAAATAAAGGAAAAATATAAGTTTTTACAAACACATAAAAACCAGAACAATTCATCACTAGCAGGACTGCACAGTAAGAGGTCTTAAAGGGAGTATTACAGGACCATATTAATGGACAAGAACATTTATAATTGTCATTATAGCTGAATTCCATATGTTCAACAACCTAGAGAAAAGACTGGCCATGGACAGAACTTTGTCCTACACAAAAGAATAAAGAATAATGGAAATGGTGAGATTATGATAGATGAAAACAACCTTTTCTCACAAATTATTATTTAAATTGCTTCAAAGGATAGATGACTTTGAGATATTATGGGATATGTAGCATAAGTAAAAAAACCAAACAAACAAAAAACAAAAATCCAAAACAATAGCACAAAAGTTGGGAGGGAATAAATTTAAGAATATTGTTGTGATGTTCTTACATTACACTTGAAGTATACTAAATCACTTGAAATTAGATTGTGATTTCAAGGTACTACTACCTCTAAAATAAACATTGCTGGGAGCCATTAGCCAAGTAGGTATGACAATTTCCTTGCCAGCGTACCCCATGTTGCTGACATGTTGCAGTGACATTGAATGTACTTAACCTTGCTCAAGGACCAAGGCAGATTAGGGTGTTCCCGGTTTTAAGATAATCTTGTTTAGGGCGTTCCCAGTTTAGGTTCCAGGTTTAAGGTTTAAGATTATTCCTGCTGGGAATAGGGCGTATCCTGCTGCCTGAGTTCCCCTTGAGTTCTCACGGGATTCAGACAGTATATTTTGGAGATAGAAGCCCAGTGGAGGTGGATTTGGGCAGAGAACGTGGATTTCCCCAGAACATGATTGTAGACGGCTGGTGTGAGTTCGGGAATAAAGAGTTGCTGTTTGAATCTACAAGCTGTGTGGTGGCTCGTGATTGTGTGCCCAGCCAGACTGCGGCATTTGTGCCCAGCCAGACTGCGGCATTTGGTGGCCCGTATGGGGAACTTCTGAATCTTAGAGGTAAGTGAAATTTCTCACCCTTGAGGAAGAGAGAAAGAATGGGTGAACATTTCAAAAAACAACGTGTTATTGTTTTGATTTATTTTGTTTTTATTTCAAGTTGCCTGTTCCTAGAACTTTCTCAGGCAAACTGGGGAAAATGGTTGACTCAAGGTTTGAAGTTGTTCGCCTCCGAGCAAGAGAAATTGTTAGAGGAAGGAGGCACCCCAGTAAGACCAAGAACAGTTAAGGCATATGTTGATACAATACAAAAATGTAGCCCATGGCTTTTTAAAGACGAGTTATTAAGTATATCAATGGGACCACCATGGTATCCTGTAGAAGGATTTTTCTTCAAGAAAGAGATGGCTAGTTCTGTTTGCTACACTTGTCTAAGATCTTGGTTTCTACAAAGTTCTGATTAATTTACAAAGCTAAAATGTTGAAACATCAACCACTCTTTACTTATTAAGTTACATAAGGTAATATATTTAAGCATGTGTGTTTTCATAAATTGGTGAATGGAAAAAAGGTTTAATATTGCTTTGGTCTGTGTCTTTGCTAAAACAAGGTTACTAAGAGTTAAGATTCTATCATGTGTAATTTATATACAAAGAGTATAAGAAGTTTCAGTTGGGTTTCAATTATAGTATTATAGTATCATAAAAAACATGAAAGTCTTTCATCTTATTAAAGTGGAGTAATTTGTCTAAATCAGAAATTTTATAAGAGTTGTTTCAAAATGTGAATTTATAAAAAGGGTTAACGGTTAAAAAAGAGATAGAAAAAGATTCAAGATGTGGAAATATATTTTAATATAAAAGGTTAAAGGAAAAAGAAATGTTTCTAGATGAGATAATCTCTGTGTGGTAAAGTAAAAAGTTGTAAAATGCCATTTAAAAAGATTTTGAGGAAACTAGACTTACTTTAAAAGCTTGAGAAAGGAAGAAAAAAGAAAAAGGTATTTGTACATGGCAGATTGAGACAAAGCTTCTCAATGGGGTTAAAAAAAAAGCCTTTGGTTGAAGGGCAGCCATGTAAACTAACATTGAAGCGATTTAAACAAAATCTAAGCCTCATTTAAAAGAGTGAAGTTGTAGGTGTTGAAAAAGTACATTTAAAAGTACAGTATAGATGATAATTAAAAGGCTTTAAAAGGTTAAATTGAAGGTGGTTAAAATGCCTTCATGATGGAGGAAAGAAGCTTAGTTAATCTTAAAGGCATTGCTTAAAAAAATAAGAAGATAATAGGATTCAAGTAAGGTATTTCAGGTAGAAAATGCAAAAAGCTAAGATAACTATTAGATACAGACATATACTTATTAAAGCAAAAAGAGGGAATTGGAAAGGGGTATATATCCCCCAAAGATAAATTTAAAATAACCCTTTTTACTCTAAACTTTTTAAATTTGGATTCATCAGGACTTAGTGCTGCGGAAAGGCATATGTATCCAAAAAATGTACATAAGCCTAAAGTACTTTGGAAAGATATTCTAACAGGACAATGGAAAGGTCCTGACCCAGTGATTGTCTGGAGTCGGGGGTCTGTTTGTGTTTTTCCACAGGGAGAACAGCAGCCCATTTGGATTCCAGAGAGATTAACTAAAACAGTTTCTACAGATCGAAAAGAAGATGATTTGACTCAAATCCATAACAGCTGATATCCAGAGCTCCAGCTTGGCCATTCTTACATCTGCGACAGTGATTAACCAGGATGCTTTTTTCAATAGCTATTTTATTATTGCATTTTTCTACATCATAAGGTTCTATTTTTATTTTTTGAGCTCATACAAACCTAGGTTAATGTTTTTCTGATCAGTTTTATTTTTTGACTGTGGAGTTTTTAAACATTGCAATGGAGATTTCACCCAGGTAAAGCTACAAGGCCTTTACTATTTTCTTATGTGTTGTATGTTTGTGTACACTCTTGTGTTTTGTGTTGTATGTCTGTATGTGCGTATGTCCATATTTCTTATATGAGGAGCGCTCATGAAAAAATGGATCCGAATTATTATTATTTTTTTATTCACGTGATTTAAATGGTTTAATTTAAATTATGTAAACAGCTGTTAAGGATTGTTTTTAAAGGTGGTTAACAGATCTGTTTGTTTACTAGTTTAAATTAGGTAAAAGGCTGTTAAGCATTGTTTTTAAAGTAGGTTAACAGATCTGTTTGTTTACTTTCACCTTTCCTTTTCATTATATTTAATAATTCTTTTCAGGATAATGTCTCTTTAGCATCATTGCCAGAATTCCTATCTCCATCCCAGTGCCGGTGAAGAACTCAACAAGTAATGCTCAATCAAAGAGTCAACTTACTTTGGGAGCAAACGGATTTTGGGAGGAAATGGACATATTGATAGATTCCTCTGCTTTGAACTGCTTGCAGAACTTGCCTGGACTATGTAACTATCGTTTGGTGCAGCGAATTGTGGTAATGCTGGCATATCTTTGCTGATGGTGTCACTGGTTATGCAATTTTTCCTTGCCAGCGCACCCCATGTTAATTGTGGTAGTGCTGACATATCTTTGCTGATGGTGTCACCAGTGATGCAATTTTTCCCAAGGAGCCGTCAATTGGCTTGGTGTCGTGGCATTTCTGTATCCTCCTCCCTTCTGCTAGTGATGGTCTAAAATTTGGGGGCCAATGGCTTATGCTGGACCGGTAGTCAGTGACGGGTATGATCCAATTGCAGTGGTATCAACCTAAGACAGGAGGCTGACGCCTAAAGGTCAGTTTTCCGATGACGGGTAAGAACCATATGTTGAATTGGACAACCTACCAGGCACGGTCCATAAGCCACATTAACCTCACTCCCCCACTGGCACCAAGGCCAAATTTGGGGGCCAACAGAGGTGAGGCAAAGAACCTCACCCCCCCCACTGGTGCATAGACCTATCCACAAGTATGGCTGTATGCTGGACCGGTAGTCAGTGACGGGTATGATTCAATTGCAGTGGTATCAACCTAAGACAGGAGGCTGACGCCTAAAGGTCAGTTTTTCCCATGACGGGTAAGAACCATATGTTGAATTGGACAACCTACCAGGCACGGTCCTTAAGCCACATTGCTTGTTGTTTAATTAATCAGAAGGGGGGAGATGCTGGGAGCCATTAGCCAAGTAGGTATGACAATTTCCTTGCCAGCGTACCCCATGTTGCTGACATGTTGCAGTGACATTGAATGTACTTAACCTTGCTCAAGGACCAAGGCAGATTAGGGTGTTCCCGGTTTTAAGATAATCTTGTTTAGGGCGTTCCCAGTTTAGGTTCCAGGTTTAAGGTTTAAGATTATTCCTGCTGGGAATAGGGCGTATCCTGCTGCCTGAGTTCCCCTTGAGTTCTCACGGGATTCAGACAGTATATTTTGGAGATAGAAGCCCAGTGGAGGTGGATTTGGGCAGAGAACGTGGATTTCCCCAGAACATGATTGTAGACGGCTGGTGTGAGTTCGGGAATAAAGAGTTGCTGTTTGAATCTACAAGCTGTGTGGTGGCTCGTGATTGTGTGCCCAGCCAGACTGCGGCATTTGTGCCCAGCCAGACTGCGGCAAAACATTAAAATAGAACAAAGAGCTAGAGGTAATAAATCAATGATAAAATGGAATGACAAAAATATATTCAACTTGTAAAAAATTCACGAGCAAAGAAGAGGAAAAAGGAATAGGGAAGAAAAATAGAAGGTCCAAACAGAAAACAAATAGCAAAATGGTACACTTAACGTTCTATTGCTTGTAAGTAGTGTAAAAACACCATTAAAGGTTATAAGAGTATTTTTAAAAAGGCAAACCCAAAAATATTCTGAATATAAGAAATATTAAATATAAACACACAAATTAAATATAAACATTAAATATAAACACACAAATAGATTTAAAGGGAAAGGAAAGGATAAAGGTACTCCTGGGCTGCCGGGAACTGGGTGCAGCACTGTAATCCCAGCAACTCTGGAGGCGAGACAGGGGAATTGCTGAATTCCAGGCCAAGCGAGGCAACTTAGAGACCCTGTGTCAAAATTTAAAAATTAAAAGAAAGGGCTGGGATGTAGTTCAGTGATTTCGGAAAAAAGTTACCTCTGGGCAACTTCTGAATCACTACTGACTCAAAACCATATTGTCAAATGGGCAGACACACAAACAACATGAAAAAGCAACTTCACTGAAAAAAATCACTTAAAGCTGGGCGCAGTGGCACATGCTTCTAATGCCAGTGGCTTGAGAGGCTGAGGCAGGAGGATCCTGAGTTAAAAGCAACCTCTTCAAAAGCAAGGTGCTAAGCAACTCAGTAAGACCCTGTTTCTAAATAAAATACAAAATAAGGCTGTGGATGTGGCTCACTGGTTGAGTGCTCCTGAATTTAATCCCTGGTACCAGAACAAACAAATGAACAAACAAACAAGAAAAACACCTCAAACAAACTAACAGAATTCAATAAAAGAATCCATCAAAAAAATAGTGGAAGAGATGAGAGAAGGAGTTTAGAATGTTCAGAGTCAAAATGATCTGTGAGGGAAAAGATGATGTAAGGGAGAAAATATAGGAAGCAAAAGATTACTTGAATAGAGAGAGAGAGATTGGGGGTGGGGGGGGGCAACCAAGCAGAAATCCTCAAAATGAAGGAATCAATAAACTATATTAAAAATTTATGGAAAGGCATCATCAGCACACCAAATGAATTGTGAGCAAGAGTTTCAGGCAACGAAAACACAAAGTTGACCATGAAGGAAAGGTGTTAATAGACCATGAACAGAAATTCTAATAAATATGATATTTAAGATTTATTGGGATATATGAAGGCCTGAAGATATAGACCAAAGGAATGCATAATCTTTTCAATGAAATAATATCTGAAAATTTCTAAAACCTTAAGGATGAAATGGAAAATCAAACACAGGAAGCTTACAGGACACCAAATGTACAAAATCACAACAGACCCACACCAAGACACATTATTATGAAAATGCACAGCACACAGAATAAGGGCAGAACTTTAAAGGTTGCCAGAAAAAAAAATGACAGGTTACTTTTAGAGGCAAAACCAATCTGATCTCAGCTGTCTTCTAACCCAGTTAGGAGGTCATGGATTAACATATACCTATCTCTGCAAGAAAATGAACGTCAACCAAGAATATTATAACCCAAAATATCAAGACTCAGAACTGACAATGAAATTAAAACCTTCCATGGTAAACAAAAGTTAAAATAATTCACAAATAGAAAGGCTTCACTACAGAACACTCTTAGCAAAATATTTCATGATGAAGAAATGAAAAATAAAAGAGAAAACCGGCAAAGGGAGGAACTACACTAGAAGAATAGCCAATCAAAGGAGAAACTAATTCAAATAAAAACCAGAAATAAAATGACAGGGAATAAAAACCATTTTTCAATAATAACATTGAATGTAAATGGCCTGAACTCATCAATCAAAAGACATAGACTGGCAGACTGAATTAAAAAACAAGACCCAACAATGTGCTGTTTCCTAGAGACTACTCACCTCACAGACAAAGACATACACAGACTGACACGGATGTTGTAAACAAACAGAGGTTTCTGTCTTCATATCAGATAAAGTGGGTTTCAAATCAAAATTAAATTAATCAGAAGGGACAAAGAAGGCCATTTCATATTGCTGAAGGGAACTATACACCAACAAGATGTAACAATAGTGAATATTTATGCCCCAAACAATGGAGAATCTACGTACGTCAAACAAACTCTTCTCAATTTCAAAACCAAATAGACCACAACACAATAATACTGGGTGACTTTAACATACTTCTCATCGTTGGATAGATCCTTCAAACAAAAACTGACTAAAGAAGCTATAGAACTAAAAACCACAACTAATAATTTAGACTCAACAGACATATATAGAATATTTCATCCATCAATGACTGAATACATTTTCTTCTCAGCCGCACACAGATTCTTCTCTAAAATAGATCATATCTTAGGCCACAAAGCAACTCTTAGGTAATAAAAAAAAATGGAGATAATACCTTGCATTTTATATGATCATAATGGAATGAAACTAGAAATCAACAATAAAATAAAAAATAGAAGCTACTCTAACACCTGGAGACTAAATAATATGCTATTGAGTGACCAATGTATACCAGAAGAAATCAGAAATGAAATCAAAAAATTAAAATACTTAGAGGCAGATGAGAATAGCAAAAAACATCAAAATCTCTGGGACACTGTGAATGCAGTTATAAGAGGAAAGTTCCTTGCATTGAGTTCACTCATTAAACGAGTAGAAAATCACCACATAAGTAACCTAACATTACATCTCAAAGCTCTAGAAAAAGAGGAACAAATCAACACCCAAAGCAGTAGAAGATGGGAAATAATTATAATCAGAGCTGAAATCAAAAGAACTTGAAACAAAACAAACAGAGCAATTTAAAAAAACTGACCAAAGAAAGAGTTGGTTGGTTGAAAAAATAAATAAAATTGACAAATCCTTAGCCAGGTTAACAAGGAGAAAGAGAGTGTAATCTCAAATTTCTAAAATGTGTGATGAAAACGTAAATACCACAACAGACACCATTGAAATGCCGACATTCATCAAAAACTACTCTGAAAATCTATACTCAAATGAAATAGAAAATCATGAAGATAATCAACAAATTTTGAGAGACCTATATCCTACCCAAATTGAATCAGGGGGATATAGAAAATTTAAACAGATCAATTTCAAACGGTGAAATTGAAAACACTATCAGAAGCTTACCAACAAAGAAAACCTCAGGACCAGACAGATTCTCAGCCATGTTCTACCAGACCTTCAAAGAACTAACACCAATCTTCCTCAAATTATTCCATGAAATGGAAAAAGAGGCATCCTTCCAAACTTGTTCTACAATGCTGGTATCACTCTGATACCAAAACCAGACAAAGACACATCAAAGAAAGAAAAGTTAAATCACATATAAAAACATATTAAAAAGTCAGGTCACTATGGTCAAGTGGGGTTCATTCCAGGGATTCAAGGCTGGAAATTAATGAATATAATTTATCACATCAATAGACTTAATTTCCATCAACAAATGGAAATTAATGAATATAATTTATCACATCAATAGACTTAAAGAAAAGAATCATATAAGTATCTCAAAAGATGCAGAAAACTCATTTGACAAAATTCAGCACCATTCATGCTCAAAATACTAAAAAAATAAGGATAGTATAAACATACCTCAACATCATAAAAGCTATATATGTTAAACCCATGGCCACCATCATTCCAAGTTAAAAAAAATAAAAATAAAAAGCATTCCCTCTAAAAACTGGAACATGACAGGGATGCCCTGTAGCATTTCTACTCAATATAGTCCTTGAATCCCTAGCCAGAGCAATTAGACAAAGAAAGTAACTAAAGGGATACAAACAGGAAAGAAGAAGAACTCAAACTATCCCTATTTGCCCATGACATGATTCTATATTTAGAAGACTCAAAAAAATCCACCAGAAATCGACTAGAATTCATAAATGAATTCAGTGAAGTAGGAGGATATAAAATTAACAACCATAAATGAATTGCATTCCTATACACCAATGATGAATCAGCTCTAAGAGAAACCAGGCAAATGGTACCATTCATAATAGCTTCAAAAACAACAACAACAACAAAAACCTGGGTAATCAGTCTATCAAAAGAGATGAAAGATCTCTTTGATGAAGATTATAGAACAGTAAGAAAGAGACTGAAAAAGACCTTAGAAGATAGAAAGATCTCCCATGTTCTTGGATAGGCAGAAGTAATATTGTCAAGGTGGCCATACTACCAAAAGTGCAATCCAGATTTAATGCAATTCCTATTAAAATTCTAATGACATTCTTCATAGAAACAGAAAAAACAGTCATGAAATTCATCTGGAAAAATTAGAGGTCCAGAATAGACAAAGCAATTCTTATCGAGAAAAGTGAAGCAGGAGGCATCACAATACCAGACTTTTAATTATACTACAAAGCTACAGTAACAAAAACAGTGTGGTATTGACACTCAGACAGACATGAAGACCAATGGAAAAAAAAAAAGAAGACACAGAATCATACCCAGATAAATAAAGTAATCTCATACTAGTCAAAGATGCCATAAACTTATTTTGGAGAAAAGATAGCCTCTTCGACAAATGGAGCTGGGAAAACTGGAAATCCTTATATAGTAGAATAAAATTGAACCTCTATCTCACCTTACACAAAACTCAACTCAAAGTGGACTAAGGACCTAAGACCAAAGACTGTGCCTACTTGAATAAAAGGTGGGCCCAACTCTCTACCATGTCCTCTTAGGAACTGACATCCTCAATAAGACTCCTAAAGCACAAGAAGTAAAATCTATAATCAATAAATGGAACAGTATTAAACTAAAAAGCTTCTTTACTACTAAGGAAAAATCAAGAATGTAAAGAAAGAACCTACAGAATGGGAGAAAATCTTTTCCACAAGTACTTCAGATAGAGCATTAATCTCCAGGATATAAAAAGAACTCAAAAAACTTAACACCAAAACCAACCAAACAAACAAACCAATCACTAAATGGGCAAAGGAACTGAACAGGCACTTCACAGAAGAAACAATAAGAACTGTCAAAAATATATAAAAATAATGTGCAACATCTCTAGCAATTAAGAGAAATAAAAATCAAAATTATACTGAATTTCACTTCAACCCAGTTAGAATGGCAATTATCAAGAATACAAGTAATGATAAATGTTGGTAAGAATGTGGGAAAAAAGGTTCACTTATACATTGCTAGTAGGACTGCAAATTGGTACAACCATTCTGGAAAGAAGTATGGAGATTCCTCAAAAATCTTGGAATGGAACCACTATTTGACCCAGTTATCCTACTCCTTTTTTTATACCCAAAGGACTTAAAATCAGCACACTATAGTGACATGGCCACTTCAAGTTTATAGTAGCTCAATTCACAAGAGTCAAGCTAAGAAGACAACCTAGTTGCCTACAGCAGATAAACTGGATTAAGCAAATGTGGTATATATATATACACAATGGAATATTACTCATCCATAAAGAAGAATTAAATTATGGCATTTGCTGGTAAATGGATGGAATTGGAGAATATCATGCTAAGTAAAATAAGCCAATCTCCAAACACCAAAGGCAGAACATTGTCTCTGATATGTGGATGCTAACCCACAACAAGGGAGGGGAAATTAGAAGTTCACTGGATTAGCCAAAGGGGAATCAAGGGAAGGGAGGGGTGGAATAGAAAAGACAACAGAATGAATTGGACATATCTTTTTTATCCTTAAATATGAATATGCAATCAATGTAACTTCACATCATACACAACCACAATAACAGGATCCTAACTGGAACAAGTTATACTTATTCTATGTATGTATAATATGTTAAAATATACTCTACTCTCATGTATATCTATAAAGAACACATTTTAAAAACTGGACAAAAAATACAAACAATAACAATGCTGAAGAAGATGTGGATAAAAAGGACCATTTTTACGCTTTGGTGGGATTATAAATGAGAACATCCACTATGAAAATCGGTATGGAGGTTCCTCAAAAGACTAGGCATGGAACCACCATATGACCCAGACATATCACTCTTCTGTATTTATCCTAAAAAATTAAAGTCATCATACTATAGGGATCCATGTATGAACACCCATGTTTACAGCAGCACAATTCACAATAGCCTAACTATAGATAAGAAAAAAGTGGTTTACCCACACACGAGAGTTTTATTTAGCTATAAAGAAAAATGAAATCGTGTCATTTGTAGGAAAATGGATGGTACTAGAGACCACTATGTTAAGCAAAATAAGCCAAAGGTTATATGTTTTCTTTCAAATGTGAAAGCTAGAGAGGAAAAGAAAGATGGGGGGGAAGGCTGAAATTTCACGAAAATCAAAGGGAGATTAGTAGGAAAGGCAAATAGGAGGAAGGGGAGAAGAAAGTGTGCTGGGGGAAATATATTAGTCAAATTATATTTTTATATTGTGTGTATGTACAAATACTAAACAACAAATTCCATCATTATGTACAATTATAATGCACCAATAAAGAATGTAGAAAAAATTAAGGTGAAATACTTTCTCAATATACAAAAGTTTTAAAAATCTCTTTGTTTTATAAGATTTGTAAAAAAAAAAAAAAAGTCTTTCAGGCAGAAGGAAATAATATAGAAATACAAACTGAAACAAAAAAATCATGAGCACCAGAAATGATAATTAAATGGGCAAACACAAAAAGATTTTGAAAATTTAAATCTCTTAAAAGATAGAGTTCTGATTTCTACTAAGATGGAAAAGGCACACATCAACCCATAGCTCGCATTAAATATAGCTATAAAAACTAGGACAAAATGCATAAAGCAACTGAGAACTCTGAAAGGCAAAAGCAGCTGCAGTGGGGAAGACAAAAATTCAAAGTACCCTAAACCAGTGGTGAAATACTCAGTGTTTCCCAGTTAAGATTCAACACACCACAACCCCAGAAGTAGGCACCAGACTGCAAACACAGGAAGTACAGGAGCAGCTCTCTTGTTCTAGCTTGAACAAAGGGAAAGGGATATCCTAAAGCTCAGATAGAATACAAAAGTCCCCAACATTTTTCAAAATTTCTTTATTTCTTTTCCTAAATCCTATACAATCCTGTGGTAGTGGGAGAAGAGCAGCTGATAATGGGAACCCACAGGAGTCAAAACTGGGAGAGAAGAAGCTTCCTTTTTGTCCAGAGGAGATATGGTATCAAGAAGACAGGGCCAAATCCCATTTTTCTCTCTAATTTCTGGCCACTTGGCTCCAAGTATTCAAACAGCGCCAAGTAATTAAAGTCCCAGCTTTCTGACCAGATGAGGAAAGAAAGGAGTTCCAGGAAACTAGAAAATACTAGGAGATAGTGAAGACAACAAAATTCAAGAAAGTGACCCCATAAAGCAATTCTTTATTACTTCAACTCACAGTCCAATATGCACACACATGAATCTGATCCTTTCTGGCATCTCAGAAGACTTTGGAAACTAAATTAATAGATTATACTCTAGGTCCCAGAATAGTCAAGGGGTGGTGTGCATGGTCAAAGTTAAGAAGTTTAACAGATACCATAATGCCTGTAAACCCTAAAATATTTATTATCCGGTAATTTAGAGAAGATATTTGCTGATTCTTGTTTTAATAAGTCTCCCCTCTGCAGTAGGAGTTTGAGTCAACAAGAGAAACTGGAGTCTACAAAGGAAAGAAAGGGAAGAGGTGTAGGAAAAATATTTGAGGAAATAATGGCTGAAAACTTATAAATTTTACAAATATTATGGAGTCAACATGTAGGACCCCCCTCATTATCTAGCTCTGGTTATCTCTTCCAAGTCTTCTTGCTTCATTCTTTGTCGTGAATTTTGAACATTAGAAATCCATGTTGAATTACATCTATTTCCCTGAGCTTCTCCTATATTTTTACTCCTGTCCTAACTATTCCCTGCCCAAAACCCTCTGTATGGGTTTTGTTTAACTAATTACTTCTTTCCTCAACATATAACATTTTCTGGTAATCACTTTCTTAGTCTCCCAAGACTGACATATGTCCTTGCAGTTATTCTTACAGTAACCTATGATTATTCCTGATGTATTACTTATTTATCAGCTCCAGTTGCCTCTCACTTTCCATCCTTCCCACTAAACACCAGCCACCTTAAGAACAGGAACTATGTCTTAACCATTATCGTATCCCTACTGCTTAAGAGTGTGTGGCATGTATAGGTATTCAATAAAGAACTGCTGAATAGGGCTGGGGTTGTAGCTCAGTAGTAGAGCACTTGCCTAGCATGTGTGAGGCACTGGGTAAGATTCCCAGTACCATATAAAAAATAAACAAAATAAAGGTATTGTGTCCATCTTCTATTAAAAAAAAGAGGAACTGTTGAATAAAGAAACAAAAAAAATGCTATCAAGTCTTTGGGGTTTTCTCCAATGTGAGAAAGACTTTGGCAAAAATTGCCCATTAATTTTTTTCCCTTAAAATTAGGCTTGTCCATGCCCTTTTAGAATATAAGAACCACAAGTGCACCTATGTTTCTGTTTTGTGCATTGGTGTATCTCTGGTGCCCAGGACAATGTAAAAAAAGAGTGGGTACTCAGGAATTATTGCTGGATAAATGAATCATTAAATCAGACCTTTTCAATATCTCTGATAAGTTCTCAAGGGACCTTCCTGAGATTTTACCAAAGTTCACTACTCTAGAGTACTATTAATTTTTCCCAGTAATAGATTAATCTAACATGGTGTAAAGGGCTAAAGTAACATCATTAGTTCTCTTTCACACTATATACTTTTGTATAAAAATCCTTATTATTCTTTTTTTAAAATCCTTATTATTCTTAACACTGGATTGTTTTTTACATTCTTCACATTGCACTAAGAGAGGGAGATACTTCTCTAAGAGGAGAACAAACCAGAATGCTTCCAGCCTCTCTCAATCCCTCTAAGTGCTGGTTCCTTCAGATAGCCATTCTACAAAAATTTATATTTATGTGAATGATAAACCAAAATAGGTCATTAATTTGTTCATACATACTTTCAGTTGCAGAGAAAGATGTATCCAGTGTTAATTCATCCAGGGGAATCACAAGTTGACCTCCCACCTCCCACTTCTTGCGATCAGATGAAACTGGTTTTTCTTTTTCACACTCTTTGGTATCTTCATGAACAATGATCTCACAAATATCAGACTGATGCTGCTTTCCTTTTTCATCTTCTTCTTGAGCTTTAAGATTTTCATTCAACCTACGTAGTATTTCTCGTTTACTCTGAAACAATTATGTTTTTATGCAAATATTATTAAGTAAAATCTTTTAAAATTCATTTTTAAGCATTTTTTTAAGATGGACACAATACCTTTATTTTTATTTATTTATTTTTATGTAGTGCTGAGGATCAAACCCAGTGCCTCAAATACACTAGGCAGGTGCTCTAACACTGACACAGCCTCGGCCCCTTAAGTAAAATTTTAACGTGTATATTATTAAGTAAAATGATTGACAGAGAAACTCCGAAAACAGCACTTACTGAAATAGCATTGTTGTTCTCTTGCATTTCTTCTGAAGTTTCCTGGGTATCAGTTAAATTTATGTCCTTTAAACACAGACAGATATAGAATAAAAAATAATGTTATCCTAAAAGTCTGCCTTAAAAATATTATTTTTGGTTTTCATCAAATTGCTCCTTTTAACTTCTTTTTTCCTGAAAAATGTTAATACAGCATCCTTCATTATCAGCAAAGGTAAATATTTAAATATTATCAACTAATAGGCTAACTATAGAATAGAAAGGCCAATTCTCAATTATTTGTAATATCTTCAGTTTACTTCTCACATATTTATATTTTCTTCATCTTTGGCAAGTCATTTTTGGTCATTAAAGTCAATGGTAGAAATAAAAAAAATTAATTCACATATTTTAGAAATTAAAGGTAGAGAAAAATCTGATAGACAAAATAATTGAAGATAGACTTATTTTAAAATCATCTTTTTGTTACACACACACGCACACACACTTTGGTTAAAATACAGCATTAAACACAAGTGAGAACTGGCTTTCTTCCCTAAGAGGGTAATAAGAATGAGTTCTGAGTCCTTTGTATTATTAATAATATAAATATTGACTTATGATTAACATAATGAAATCATTCTAGATCACCTAGAATTTTTTTTAAAAATGTTATTTTTTATAGCTTTATTTTACTTGTTTATATTTACGTGGTGCTGAGGATCAAACTCAGTGCCTCAAGCATCCTAGGCAAGTGCTCTAAAACTGCATTAGAGCCCCAGCCCCTAGAATTTAAAAATATAAGAAAAGGAGAACTCATAGTAATTAAGTTATGAAAGCAAAGATATCTGGAAGATATCTTTCACTAAGAACAATTTTCAAAGTTTTAAACAAGCAATGTTAATCAATTTATTATCTTAAGAATAATCATTTTAGTTACATGGATCACCTCACACTTTGTAATATTCGAAAAAAATATAAAACAATGCAGTGGTCAGTTTTAAAGTAACATGTAAATGAGATAAGGAACATTTTACCCAGTAAAGTAGTCAGGAATTAGCAGTCATTACAATCAGAGAGAGCTAAACAGCTACTTGAGATATGAGACTGGGTACCAGGAAGGAAACCACACAGTGATAGCTAAAGTTGAAGTGAACAATGTAGCACATGCAAATTGTTAACAGAAAGAAGAAGAGACAAAACCTACTTGAAGAACAATAGTTTCTTATATGAAGGTCTGGAGAGTGGTCAAGAAACAGATTTTTCTACTCAGTCTTATTTTCAATACAAGCACAAAGGCTGTAAAAAAATTAGTGTACTAATCAAAAACCTTGGAAGTCTGCAAAAACTTTTGAAACTCAAAAAATAAGACATTGACATTAATTACTAGGAAAGAAGCAAATGAGGTTAACGTGTTATATGATTCAGTAATTTTTTTCCTTCCATCAAAATGTTGAAATCTAGACAGAAACTCTACATTATAAGCCTGTTTCTCTTAAGCCCAGAACAGAACCTTCTTATGTTAGATCAATACATATGCCTAAGTTCAAATTTTTACTTGTCCATATATCTTTGCTTCACTATCTGTATAGCATGTAGATTCAGAAGTAGAAGGCAACAGGAATAATTGATGAATTAAGTATAATTACACTGAATTCTCTATCATTTGTTATATAACAACATTTTAAATAAATATAAACATGTGTTGGACTTGTGAACATTTGTTAATCACGAGGGGCTGGGATATAAAAATATTTGTTGCACTGTTTTCAGTACATTCCTATATACATTTTATTTGTTCAATATTCAAAGTAGGTAAAAAGAGAATTATCCTCAGTATATGTGAGGGATGGGTTCTAAGACCTTCCTATCCATACAGATACCAAAACCCATAGATGTCAAGCACCTTATACAAAATGGTTGAGTATTTGCACATAACCTACACACATCTTCCATATACTTTAAATCATCTCTAGATTACTTATAATTCCTAATACAGAGTGAATGCTATGATTTACTTTAAATCACCTCTAGATTACTTATTATACCCAATAGAATGTAAATGCTTAATAGTTGCCATATATATATATATATATATATATGTGTGTGTGTGTGTCTATATATATATATAGACAAGAGTAAGTTTGAACATGTTCAATGTAAATATAATCATCACAGACCTAACCACACAGTACATGTCAGCAACAACATAACACTCATTTTTTAAAAAGTATTTTTGATTGGTGGTTGGATGAGTCTGTAGATGTGAAACCCTTGGAAACAGAGGGCTGACTGTATTGCTTAATTACCATGTAGTCTTAGATATAAAAGTCTATGAGCAGAAAGGTTCTAATATTCATAGTAAACCAAAAAAATCCTAAGTAATCTTTTCTCTAGAAAAAAAGGGGGAACATTGTGAAATTACTGTGATTTTGTTAGATTTAATTTCCTTTTAAATAATCTTTGGACTCTAAGGAGTATCAAATTTTAGGAAACTTACCATACCCACTTCTTTCAAAGCTGAAGTCACAGAAATAACTGATTTCATCTGATGCTTTGAGGGAGAGCCACCTGTTTCATGCTGTCCCAAAGGTGGAGAAACATCAGAACTCTTTATTCCTTTAGCCACCAACTATAAAAAAAGAATTTAATAAAATACATGAGGAATTTTATATTTGCACAAAAAATTTAAAAACTACAAGATCAATGTTTATTCACTCTCTATATACAAGTAGCTTTCTCTTTACTACATTGTTTATTTATTTATTTTTTTTTAAATTTTAATATTTATTTTTTAGTTATCGGCGGACACAACATCTTTGTATGTGGTGCTGAGGATCGAACCCGGGCCGCACGCATGCCAGGTAAGCGCGCTACCGCTTGAGCCACATCCCAGCCCCTACATTGTTTATTAAGCAAGGCAAATGACAGGTACTAGGGATAAACAGTGAGAAGAGAGAGAAACTTCTAGCCTCATACGTGAACATAGTCATGCATCCTAACTTGCTTCCACTGAATTATCAATGTTTCACAAAATGTTCTTAAAAAGTAGGCTGCTATAATACTTACTTTTAGTCCTTCACTTTAATTTTAATTCATTACAACATTTGGTGGGAAGAAAACTATTTTATTTATTAATTGTATACCTCAAAAAGAAATGCTTCTGCAACTTCTGCAAGTTTTGGTAAAAGCTCCTTAAAGATTAAACACGAATGACCCAACATAAGACCGCTTATTACAAAAAATGTCAACATAAATAAGAATGGAAGGAGTGACAGTTGCATATGGTAAGCTCTGCTTCACTGAAAATATTGTTATATTCATATATATGTTTGTTTTTCTCTTACCATTGAAACTTTGAACAATATGAAGTAAGATTCTGAACATTACTAAAGTAAGACGAAATGACATTTGCAGGTATGCTAATAGTAACATGGCAGGAAGTCTGTTCTCTATTTCTATTCTTCCTCAAATTAGTAAATAAGACTTTCTGAAAAGTATACATTTCAAACACAATATTTATTGAACATCTTCTAAGAATAAAGTAGTAATATCATTCCATTATTTAGGCTTCTAGATTTTCTTTTTTTTTTTATCTAGATTTTCTTTTTATATTCAAAATATTTTGTTTAAAAACAGAAATAGAAATGTTGCTTTAATCTCACAGCTCAACATTATTGAAAAGGTATACTGCTTTTTAAGATGTGAAAATAAAAACTTTTAAATATCTAGAGCTTACACAACCAAGTATGCTCATCTTAAAAATTATATTAAAATATTTTGAAACTTTATTTATGAAGTTTTATAGGTGGATATACACGGAAAGGTTTCAAAAGTTCTGAAGGGGAAAAAACCTCCAAAGTTGTTCTCAATGCTAGCAGCATTTTTAGAATACACTAAAAGTTATTTCTAAAATTAAAACTCATTTCTAAGAAAAACTGGGCAGATACTTACAATAGAATCATTAATTAAGAAGGCTTTAATAATATATTTGTTATAGTTTGGATATGAGGTGCCCCTCAAAAGTTCCTGTGTTAATGCAGAAATGTTCAGAGGTGACATGACTGGATTGTAAGAGCTGAAATCTGATTAATTCATACGAGTTTGAATGGACTTACAGGGTGCAACTTTATAGGCAGGTGTAATGTAGCTGGAGGATATGGCTCATTGGGGGCATGCCCTTGGAGGGGTACATGTTTACTGCAATCTGACCCATTCCCCTGCTTCTTCCTCTCTCTGCTTCCTGGTTGCCATGCCTGGAGAAGTTTCTCTATACCACACTCTTCCTCCATGAAGTCTCACCTAGGCTTAGAGCAATAAACTTGGCTAACCATGAACTAACCCTCAAGAAATGTGAGTTTTCCTTGCTCCAAGTTTTTCTGGTATGGTATTTTGATCACAGTGATGCAAAACTAACACAATACTGTTGTTCTGAACATTAGCATCATTTTAGAACCTAAATTGCATTATATCAATTCTCTTAAGGATTTGGATTTTTGGGGAGTGCGCTGGGGCACCGGGGCGGGGGGTGAACTCAGGGGCCCTCGAACATTGAGCCACATCCCCAGCCCTGTTTTGTATTTTTTATTTAGAGACATGGTCTCCTGAGTTGCTTAGTGCCTTGCTTTTGCTGAGGCTGGCTTTGAACTCTAGATCTTCCTGCCTCAGCTTCCTGAGCCTCTGGGATTACAGGCATGTACTATCTGCTTTGCTGCATTATATCAATTCTCTTAAAGAAATTATTTCTGCTATATCAATACATGAATTTGATGTGGATTTTTAGGAGAAAAATTCACAATATTTCATAAAATTAATTTACCAGTACATTAAAAGATGTGTTAAGTACTTGTAGTGCCAAAGATAATTCTAGAGAACCAATATACAAAATGAGTAAGATGCAGTGTTTTCTCTCACAGGATTATAAATCAGAAGAGAAAGAGGAATATATACATTAACCAGAGAAATAAAAGTAAGGAGATGTGTATCAAATATATGAGGTAAAAAAAAACAAAGAACTAAGCATGTTAAAGCCAAGAGCAGGGTTAATAAGAGTAGCCTTCACAGAGTTGCCAATGTTTGAACAGACATTCTTTCAAGAAGGCTATCAAGTTCTCAGAAAATGATATACAATCAATCAACAAATATATGAAAAAATGTTCATCACAGCTAGCAATTAGAGAAATGCAAATCAAAACCATTCTAAGATTTCATCTCACTCCAGTCAGAATGGCAGCTATTAGTGTTGGCGAGGATGTGGGGAAAAAGGTACACTCATATACTGCTGATGGGACTGCAAATTGGTGCAGCCAATATGGACAGCAGTATGGAGATTTCTTGGAAAATTGGGAGTGGAACCACCATTTGACCCAGCATACTACAGGGACACAGCCACATCAATGTTTATAGCAGCACAATTCACAATAGCTGAACTATGGAACCAACATAGATCCCCTTCAATAGATGAATGGATAAAAAAATGTGGCAATATACACAATGGAATATTACTCAGCATTAAGAGAATAAAGTCATGGCATTTGCAGGTAAATGGATGGAGTTAGAGAAGATAATGTTAAGTGAAGTTGGCCAATCCCAAATAACCAAATGCCGAACATTTTCTTTGATACTGAGGCTGATTCATAGTGGGATAGGGAGGGAGCATGGAAAGAATAGACGAACTCTAGATAGGGCAGAGGGGTGGAAGGGGAAGGTAAGGGGCATGAATTATAAATGATGGTAAAATGTGATGATCATTATTATCCAAAGTACATGTATGAAGACAGGAATTGGTGTGAATATACTTTGTATACAACTAGAGACATGAAAAATTGTGCTCTATATGTGTAATAAAGGATTATAATACATTCCACTGTCATATATAAATTAAAAAAAGAAGACCAACAAGCAGTTGAAGTAGTATACTTCTATACTCAAGTTCCCCAATTCTCATTTAACAGTCATGCAATTTTTCATTATTTCGTGTCTTCTTTAAGCCTCAAATTTTTTGCTCTCTAAAATGAGAATGCTATACCCACTGTCTCCTGGTTGTAAGGATTAAATAAAACAATTTTTGTAAAGCACACAGTGGTGGATCTGATAAATGGTAGTAATTACTTATTTAGTTTGTATTAAATTAGGTATTTGACTTAAACAGCAAAAGTCTGGTTTTAGTCTCTGATGAAATGAATTAACTTGCAGAAAGCAAATTTCTGATCTTTAGAACGCAGAATAAAACAAAAACTCTCCCATCTGTGAATGATCAGAATTTAAAGTGTAGGCATTGCATAAAGACATTTTAGGACACAGAAACCCAAAAGCCAAATACTTCACATTATAAACTGAAAGAAAAATAACATTTAAAATTATCAAAAAAGTAATTTAATTAAATGAATGTTTAAACAGGAAAAATAATACAGATGTAGACAAATTCACTAAAGTAGGAATAGCACCAACTTCTCTAATCAACCTACAATTTTCATTCACATTCATATAGGTTATTGTATTTTATTATTTTTTTTATTTTTTTATTGATTTTATTTTTTTAAAAATATGACAGTGGAATGTATTACAATTCTTATTACACATATAGAGCACAATTTTTCATATCTCTGTATATAAAGTATGTTCACACCAATTCATGTCTTCATACATGTACTTTGGATAATGATGTTCATCACATTCCACCATCATTGCTAACCCCCTGCCCCCTCCCTTCCCCTCCCACCCCTCTGCCCTATCTAGAGTTCATCTATTCCTCCCACGCTCCCCCTCCCTACCCCATCATGGGTCAGTCACCTTATATCAGAGAAAACATTCGGCATTTGTTTTTTTGGGATCAGCTAACTTCACTTAGCACTATTTTCTCCAACGCCATCCATTTACCTCCAAATGCCATGATTTTATTCTCTTTTATTTCTGAGTAATATTCCATTGTGTATTTATGCCACATTTTTTTAATCCATTCATCAACTGAGGGGCATCTAGGTTAGTTCCACAGTTTAGCTATTATGTACTGTGCTGCTATAAACATTGATGTGGCTATGTCCCTAATATAGGTTATTTTAAACATCATTCTAAAATTACTGGGCAAACCATCTATAAAAGAAACATTAAGAAATGCTTAAGAAAAAGAAATCACCCATACATCTACTACTCCAACTAATTATACTTCAGTTATACATATTCCTTAAATTTTTTCTTTTAGGCTAGAGATGTGGCTCAGTGGTAGAATGTTTGTTTAGCATGATAAAGACCGTGGATTTGATCTACAAAACTGCAAAAAAAAATTTTTGTTCTTATAGACACACATAATTCTTATACAACTTAAATAAGGCATTAGCACAACTCTCTGAAATTGTCGGCTTATAGCCTAAAAAGAATTTTAAAAACCTCTAGGGAATACTTAGCAGATTTTATTCTAATTTAAAGAATAGCATAAATCACATAAGGGGATTAAAAATCCTTTATCTAGACCTTATATTCTTAAGTGAGCTATAAAATATACTGAGTAGAGGTAGTTCCGCATTAATCTCAATCTTAAGAGAAACCCAACATGGCAAAGACAAAAATCTACTTCTTCTTTTTCTTTTTATTATTACTATTATTAAAAATGGTATAAATACAAACCAAAGATAATCAGATTTGGTACAAGTTGTGGTTTCTATTTAATTTTCTTCACACTATCATTGTACCCACAGAAACACACCTTGAGGCAGGGAGATCTCATATTCAAAGCCAGCCTCAGCTAAAGTGAGGTGCTAAGCATCTCAGTGAGACCCTGTCTCTAAATAAAATAAAAATAGAGCTGAGGATGTGGCTCAATTGTAGAGAACCCCTGAGTTCAATACCCGCCCCCATTTTTTTTTAAATGAAGAAAATGATCACATATTACCATTAAAATTTTACATTTTTTTTTATTAAAAGCTATCTGGTTTCCATATATATGCTAACAACTAGTATACAGTCTGTGATCCAAGGTATCTGGTCCAATGTGTAAGACCAATTTATTGGTACTTTATAATTTTGGTTGACTTCCAGCAGCTTTCAACAAATGCTTATCCTCTATTCATCAAATTTATCTGGGTCAACTCAGCTGAACAGATGAGAAGAACCTGAACTAAGGGGCACAGAAATTCAGACATGAACTCTAAACCAGAAAGCAGCAATAAACAGGTCATTCTACTACTAAAATTACTTAGTAACAAAACTTGGTCAGCTCTTGAAAATTTAAAGGTAGTTCAAGACATGGTGACCTCATCCTAAGCCAAGGTCATCCACATCACCAACTTATTAGAACTTGGGCCTTCTGTGTAAATAGCATGGATATTTCATTTATAACCACAACCTGAAGGCTGTTCAGTATCAACCAAATCTTGAGACAGAAGACACACTGTTAATTGTCAAAGAAAAAAATATTAAACATTCATTTAGAAGGTTGATCAAGCATGAAAAAATTTGAACATTATATTAACTAAACTAGCAAAACAAAACAGTTTCACACAAGATAAAAACATAACTGAAAAAAGAACTATTTTTTTTTATAAAACCAACCACACAGCTAAATCTATATGCATTTCCCTGGAAGCAGTGTTTCAAAACTCATTTTTAAATATAACAACTTGTAAAAGGAATAAAATATTGACCTGAATGTTTCACAAATCAGGTTTTACTGGGGATTCAACCAGGTGCACTTAAACACTGACTCACTTCTGAACCCTTTTAATTTTGAGACAGGGTCTCATTAAGTTCCTGAGGCTGTTCTTGAACTCATGATCCTCCTGCCTCAGCCTCCTAGGACTTACATCAGTTTTTTTCTTTTTTAATATTTATTTTTTAGTTGTAGTTGGACATAATATCTTTATTTATTTATTTTTATGTGGTGTTGAGGATCGAACCCAGGGCCTTGCATGTGCTAGGTGAGCGCTCTATGGCTGAGCCACAACCCCAGGCCTTTATCAAGTTTTTAAAAATGTTTTAGATGCTTTTTCATTTCCTACCAGTTTTACCACAGGTTCATAAATTTAAGACATTTCCACATTATTTATATCTACAAAAGGATTTTAATTATCACTGTAAAACTGTTTCTATTTCATGTGTCAGTTTTACGATGTGCTGAAAATTAACCACCAGTGCCACCAAATGGCAAAACGTAAAATTTCACCAAAATGTGGGGCCAGGTTACATGATACTACAAGTTTACTTACTCTTGAAGCACAGAACAATAAATACTATTTCATCTTTATATGCTGACTTATTTAAGTATTTAATAATGTATGTTAAAAATATTAATATGGCCTGATTTCATATTTTGAATTTATAATAATTTCACACATAGTTTTATATAGCCTAAAACTGTCATAGCCAAATTTTATCAAATTGAAATTTTATGTCTCAAACCCTCTGTGAAGATCCAATTCAGGTTGAATATTCCAAATCTGAAAATTCAAAATCCAGTTAAAAAAAAAATTCACACCTGACTTCATGGGATGGGTTGTAGTCAAATATACAACATTATTAAAAAATATTGTACTAAATTACATCAGGTATAAGGTGTATGTGAAATATAAATGAATTTTGTGTTTATACTTGAATCCCACCCTAAGATGTCTCATTATACATATGCAAATATTCTAAAATCCCCTAAAATTTGAAATCTGAAATCCTTCTTGTCTCAAGTATTTTGGATAAAGGATACTTAACCTATAGTATAAAAGTATTTTTAAGTGAACAATTTTTCTGAATTAATATTGCTATAATACTTATATAAGAATATTTAAGAACAATTCAAAGTAGACCTAAGTGGGAAAGTATGTCCACCACAAAGGAATCCTTAGAGAGAATGCAAAGCCTTAAAAATAGGACAAAAAGAACTAGAAATGAAATACTCAAGAAAGAGGTATATGCAATTAGAAACGAACTTATCATATTCAAAATAGTCTCCGACCTAAAACCAAAATAGGATTTCCCTGATTCTACTTTTCACTGAATTTTAATTTCAAAATACATTGCTGCTTGTTTGTTTTGTTTGTTTATTTTGCCAGGGATTGAACTCAGGAGCCTTGCACATGCTAGTCTACTGTTCTACCACTGCACTGCTACCCTTCAAAAAACCTGAATCTATCTTCCTTAATTGTACTACTAATAATATGAGCATACATGAAAGGCAACACTAAGCCAGGCATAGTGGCACACACCTGTAATCCCAGCAGCTCTGGAGGCTGAGGCAGGAGGATGGCAAGTTTCTTCAACTTAGCAAGGCCCTAAGCAACTCAGCAAGATCTTGTTTCAAAATTTAAAAAAAAAGTAAAGAGCTAGTGATGTGGCTCAGTGGTTTATGTGACCATGGGTTCATTCCCTGGTACTAAATAAATAAATAAATAAAATTTAAAGGCAGAGAAAAGTGTCAAATGGCATATGAGGGAATCTCTATTAGATTATTAGAAGACTTCTCAGAAGAAACTTTTTAGACTGAAGAACAAAACTGACAGTCAAAAATACTATCGGCAAAGTTAACCTACAGAAATGAAGTAAAAGTCTTTCCTAGACAAGCAAAACTTGAATGAATTCATCATTACTAGGCTTTCCTTACAAGAGTTTTAAGGAAGTTCTTCAACCAGAAACCACAAGTCAATAATTACTAACATAAAAACATATGTATAAAACTCACTGGTAGAGGTAAATTCACAGTCAAATTAAAAATACTCCATTACCAGGCTGGGGTTGTGGCTCAGAGGTAGAGTGCTTGCCTAGCATGTGTGAGGCACTGGGTTTGATCCTCAGCACCACATAAAAATAAAATAATGGTATTGAGTTCACCAATAACTAAAAAATAAATGTTTTTTAAAAAACTCCATTACAATAATGATAGTGTGTAAAATAGTTATTAAATCTATAAGATGCTTTATGTAAGCCTCTTGATAATCACAATGTAAAAAACTATAGCAGATATACAAATAAGAAAGAGAAAGGAGCCAATGCATAGTATTATAGAAAATCACCAAATTTCAAAGGTAGATAAGAATAAAGAAAGGATTTCCAAAAAAAAACACCTTAAAAATACTAGGACTAAGTTCTTATTTAGCAATAATAACCGTGAACATAAATGGATTAAACTCTATAATTCAAGGACAAGGAGTGGAAGAATGAATTAAAAAAAAAAAAAAAAAAGATCCAACTATATGCTGCCAAAAAGTAACTTACCTGAGCTTTAAGAACAATGACTGAAAGTAAAAAAATAGAAGATAGTCCATGCAAACAGTAACTAAAAGACAGGAGGGGTGGTTATACTTAGATAAATTAGACTTCAAGTCAAGATGGACATTAGACAAGGCTATTGTTTAACAATAAAAGGATCAATTCATCAAAAGGACATAACAATTGTAAAAATATATAAATGTGTATGTGTGTGTGTGTGTATCCCCAACACTAGAGCAACTATACATACAAAGCAAATATTAATGGACATAAGGGGAGATATAGATAGTAATACAATACTAGGGCACATCAATACCCCACTTTCATTCAGACAAGAAAAGATTTTACACCATTTTTCAGTGCCTAGATAACAAAAAATTTCAAGGGTTTTTCTCTTGTACTGTATAATAAGTATATAAATGTTCTTGAATGTTGGATGGGTGTAATGGGGCCAGTGCAGTCTTTAACTAGTACAGAACCTTGGCTCCAAATGGTCATTTGAGAACACTGAATTAATGCCACTGCACAGTTGCCCAATAAAAATATATATAATAAAGAATGTAAAGTGCTTTTTCAAAGCTGAATCAGTGGTTGACATAATTTGAAAAAAAGGTATATGCATTTGTTGAAATATAACTCTAAGAGTGCTTCCAGAGGTGACCCTACTCCCTCATAATCACTACTATCACCATGTGTGCAACTTACGTTCCTGTTGCTTAGGGAAAGTTCATTTTTGTGAGGAAAATCATCAGAGTACAGACTTTGAAACAGAGGCTCTAAGTTTAAGTGAAATAGTGATTCTTTCTGATGTATTTGAATCCTTTGATATTAAATAGACATATCTCTGGTAGTACATTATCACCCAGAAACAGCTGATATAGGGAGCATGGTTGCAAACTGAACTCAGGATGTTTCTCTTTAAGTGAATTAGAATGATGGCAAGACAAAGGATAAGAGTATTCTGAGGTAGCCAGGAAGGAGGAGGCTGCCCATCCTGGAAGAAGCCTTATAGGCAATAAATGGGAAGTCTGAAGAATGGTACAAAGATATAAATAGAAATAAAATAAGCAAAAAAGTTAAATAAAGAAGAAACTCACCATATTCAAAATATAGTTTCTGACCTAAAGAAGGAACAGAGTTCCACAGATATGTTGCCTGAATTGATGCTATGAAATATGCAAATTTGGCCCTATGCTATAATAACTTAGATGAAAAAGAAGGTATAGAGATATATTTATATACTTATTATACAGTATAAGATGCAGAACTACAATTTAGGGATACTGATGGAAGTGTTGAGCACAAATTAGAACAAGAAGGTAAAGAAATGAAGCAGTAAACCCAACAGATTATGAACATGGCTAAATGAACACATGTATGTTTACCCTTACACAGTGGTTATAATATTGTTGAATGAGCAGGAAAATGAGAAGTTTAACAAGGAAGCCTGTTTGGTGAGTTGCTCTTTAGAAAACTATTATACAAGACACACTTAAAACCACATTTAAATGTGTGTGGGCAATGTTTCTTCCTACCAAGAGCAGATTTTAGGAAAGAAATATAAGTTCATGCAGCATAACTTTTGAGTCATTCCAGTGAGTGCATGACTGGAGAAAAGGAAACAACTCCCTTTGACAAACTGGCCAAACCAATATGCCACAAGCCAATCACAGAATGAACTAAGACCCAGTGATTCATTCTACTTTGAGGGAGTACAGGTAACACAGTAAATCGAGTAGAGTATACAGGCCTGCTGCCAAAACAGGGCCTGGGCATGCACAATGATGAAGTAGATATGAAGTGGATGATTCAGTCTCCAAGACTACGGGGTATCACATAAGCAAAGCCATGTGGGCTATTATCTAATACTTTGATTCACACCACAATCATTATGCTAAAGAGTTCACATTTTTAAAATAAAATTGAACTGCACTGAGTATAAGCGCATCATATTTAAATGGATAAAGTGATATCTCAATCCCTTTCATGGGTTATATAGAATGCAAAAGTGCCTTATTAAAGACTAAACTAAAATCTATAAAGGGGAGTTGGGTACCATGGTGCACAATTTATAACACCAGCTATCTGTAAGCTTGAGGCAGGAGGATCGCAAGTTTGAGGCCAGCTTGGTCAACTTAGCAAGACCCTGACTCAAAAAAAAAAATTAAAAATTAAAAAAAGGACTGGGGGCGTGGCTCACTGAAAAAACACTCCTACTATCACAAAAACAACAAACGAACAAAAACTACAAGGGGCACTGGCCCTCAAAGTTTGCAATTGTGATATTGTAGCCGAATAAAAGGATGATAGCAGTAGGCTTATCATGAGGAAAAAGCTAACACACACACACACGCACACACAGAGTTTTACACTGATTGGTCTTAGTTATAGTCCTTGTCCACTTATTAACAAGGGCTGGGATGTTTCTGTTTCTTGTGCTTAACACATAATTCCAAGAGAATTAAAGCAGATTGTTTTCAACTGCTATATGTCACCAGAAGTGGATTCACAATTACCTTCTACATCAGGTTAAGTTCAAAAGGGATTTGGATATCAGGAGTAATTGCTGCTGACTGTGAAGAGAAATTATTTCTACTTTTGACAAATTTGGTTGCTATAACTTTCTCTTTGGAAAAAAGAGACAAATCATCACATTTATTATTTCATACTAATGCCCTATTCATATTATATCTGAAATAGGGGGAAGGAAAAATGAGGAGCACGACTAAAAACACTTTTCTAACAGCATGAGAATCTTTAAGTCAGGTAAAATTATGGTAAATGGGCAAGGAATAATCACTAGTAACTCTTAAGGAAAATGGGACCCTTGTTGCATTATTCAAGTATCATTCATGCCAAGTCTAAAGCTAAGGAAAGAAAAGTGGGAATAAGTTGAAAGGGAGTTCTCCACTGTTGGTTTATTAAAATCAAAGAGAAAATACAACTAGTAGAGGGTGGAGAACTCAGAACGGTCATCACCTAAAATTACTTTGAATAGGAATAAAAGAATGGATTGAAAAATTATTTGTCAACTTCTGAAACGGAAATGAGGAAAAACACTCCATTCACAATATCCTCAAAAAAAAATAAAATACTTGGGAATCAACCTAACAAAAGAGGTGAAGGACTTATACAATGAAAACTACAGAACCCTCAAGAGAGAAATAGAAGAAGATCTTAGAAGATGGAAAAACATACCCTGTTCATGGATAGGCAGAACTAACATCATCAAAATGGCGATATTACCAAAAGTTCTCTATAGGTTTAATGCAATGCCAATCAAAATCCCAACGGCATTTCTTGTAGAAATAGAGAAAGCAATCATGAAATTCATATGGAAAAATAAAAGACCCAGAATAGCAAAAACAATGCTAAGCAGGAAGTGTGAATCAGGCAGTATAGCGATTCCAGACTTCAAACTATACTACAGAGCAATAGTAACAAAAACAGCATGGTACTGGTACCAAAACAGGAGGGTGGACCAATGGTACAGAATAGAGGACACAGAGACTAATCCACAAAGCTACAGCTATCTTATATTTGATAAAGGAGCTAAAAGCATGCAATGGAGGAAGGATAGCATCTTCAACAAATGGTGTTGGGAAAACTGGAAATCTATATGCAACAAAATGAAACTGAATCCCCTCCTCTCGCCATGCACAAAAGTTAACTCAAAGTGGATCAAGGAGCTAGATATCAAATCAGAGACTCTACGTCTGATAGAAGAAAAAGTTGGCTCTGATCTACATATTGTGGGGTTGGGCTCCAAATTCCTTAATAGGACACCCATAGCACAAAAGTTAATAACAAGAATCAACAAATGGGACCTACTTAAACTGAAAAGTTTTTTCTCAGCAAGAGAAACAATAAGAGAGGTAAATAGGGAGCCTACATCATGGGAACAAATTTTTACTCCTCACACTTCAGATAGAGCCCTAATATCCAGAGTATACAAAGAACTCAAAAAATTAAACAATAAGAAAACAAATAACCCAATCAACAAATGGGCCAAGGACCTGAACAGACACTTCTCAGAGGAGGACATACAATCAATCAACAAGTACATGAAAAAATGCTCACCATCTCTAGCAGTCAGAGAAATGCAAATCAAAACCACCCTAAGATACCATCTCACTCCAGTAAGATTGGCAGCCATTATGAAGTCAAACAACAACAAGTGCTGGAGAGGATGTGGGGAAAAGGGTACTCTTGTACATTGCTGGTGGGACTGCAAACTGGTGCGGCCAATTTGGAAAGCAGTATGGAGATTCCTGGGAAAGCTGGGAATGGAACCACCATTTGACCCAGCTATTGCCCTTCTCGGACTATTCCCTGAAGACCTTAAAAGAGCGTACTACAGGGATACTGCTACATCGATGTTCATAGCAGCACAATTCACAATCGCTAGACTGTGGAACCAACCCAGATGCCCTTCAATAGATGAATGGATAAAAAAAATGTGGCATTTATACACAATGGAGTATTATACAGCACTAAAAAATGACAAAATCATGGAATTTGCAGGGAAATGGATGGCACTAGAGCAGATTATGCTTAGTGAAGCTAGCCAATCCCTAAAAAACAAATACCAAATGTCTTCTTTGATATAATGAGAGCAACTAAGAACAAAGCAGGGAGGAAGAGCAGGAAGAAAAGATTAACATTAAACAGATAAATGAGGTGGGAGGGAAAGGGAGAGAAAAGGGAAATTGCATGGTAATGGAGGGAGATCCTCATTGTTATACAAAATTACATATAAGAGGTTGTGAGGGGAATGGGAAAATAAACAAGGAGAGAAATGAATTACAGTAGATGGGGTAGAGAGAGAAGATGGGAGGGGAGGGGAGGGGAGATAGTAGAGGATAGGAAAGGTAGCAGAATACAACAGTTACTAATAGGGCATTATGTAAAAATGTAGATGTGTAACCGACGTGATTCTGCAATCTGTATTTGGGGTAAAATTGGGAGTTCAAAACCCACCTGAATCAAATGTATGAAATATGATATGTTAAGAGCTTTGTAATGTTTTGAACAACCAATAAAAAAAAATTATTTGTCTTATTTCTCACTTTTGGAGTTCTGACTCTTTCACATATATCATTTTTTATAACAGATTCTTTTTCTTTGGCAATTTTGTAAGAAAAGAATCTCCCTGTATATTACATCAATGAGTAGATTAAGAAGAAACATATTAATTTAACAGGTATTAAAAAAATCACTTGGTAGGATTACAAAACATACTCTGATTAAAAACTGTCACGATGTGACATAAACATGCTTACTATCTTACTTCACATAATGCTATTATGAACAATTCCCAATAAAGAAAGGAATAAAATATTATACCTATTACTACATAATATTATCCTGGAAATTCTGGCAAATTCAGTAAGAAGCAAAATGGTAATAAAAGACACACCTTATAAAGACCAGGGAAAATTCCATAAGAATACAGACTTTGACATTAAGCAGACCCAGGTTCAAGTCCTTCATCTGCCCTTACTGGAAATGTGACTTCATATCATCATCTTTTCTATATCTGCTTTGTAAAGTTGTAAAGATTAAACAAAGCAACATGATGATTATAATGAACCTAACATACTATAAATAATAAGTTGGAAGAACTGTTATCTGATGTCTAACATGACCATTTGCCAATGAGATAGCTGCATGCTAAATAAAGACTCAGAAAATCAACTGAAAATTGGTAGAAAAGGAAGAATCACAGCATAAAAGATAAGCAAAACCCTAAACTGTCTCCAAATATTAGTACTATTCTCTTAGGGGAGGAAAAAAAAAAACTTTAAAAACGAGGCATGGAGGGACTAGGGTTGTGGCTCAGTGCTAGAGCACTTGCCTAGCACATGTGAGACACTGGGTTTCATCTTCAGCACCTTATGAAAATAAATAAATAAAACAAAGGTATTGTGTCCATCTATAACTTAAAAAAAAGATTTTATGACATGTAATTATAAAATATTTAGAAATAATCTTTGTAAGACATACAACAGATATGTATAAAATGACCAAAATTGTGTTGATATAAAAGAAACAATGAATAAGGGTACAAATTTAATGTGTTTCTGGATAAACTATTGTAAACATACCAGTACTTATCATGTTAAAAGTAATACCAACAAAAATTCCAAAAAGGAATAAAATTTATCTTAAAATATATAAAAATTAAAACATATTCTGAGAAGACTCAGAGACAAACCCACACATCTACAGTTATCTGATCCTTGACAAAAGTACCAAAAACACAAGAGAAAACACAGCCTTTTAACAAATGGTACTGGGGCAACTGATTATCCACATGTAGAAGAATGAAACTAAACCCTATCTCTCACCCCACAAAAAGTTCAACTCAAAATGGATCAAAGATGTAGGATTTAGAACAGAAACTATGCTACTCCTAGAAGAAAACATAAAGTCAACACTGTAGCATATAGTCACCGGCAATAACTTTCTAAAAAGGACAACTAAAGCTTAGGAAATAATGTCAAGAGTTAATAAATGAGATGGGACCAAGTTAAAAAAGATTCTACACTGAAAATAAAACAATTAGGAACTTAAAGACAAAATCTACAGAATGGGAGAAAATCTTTGCTAGCTATTCTTCGGACACAAAATTAATATCTAGAATATATAGAGAACTCAAAAAACTTAACATCAAATACCCAAATAACCCAATTAATAAGTGGGCAAATGAATTAAACAGTCACTTCTCAAAAGAAGAAATAAAAATGGCCAACAAATATATGAAAAAATGCTCAATATCATTAGCAAATAGGGAAATGCAAATCAAAACTATCCTGAGATTCCATCTCATACCAGTCAGAATGGCAATCATCAAGAATAAAAATAATAATAAATACTGGAGAGGATATGGAGGACAAGGAACACTTTAACACTTCTAGTGGGATTGCAAATGAGCACAACCACTATGGAAATCAGTATGGAGGTTCTTCAAACAACTAGATATGGAACCACCACATGACCCAGCCATATCACTCCTCTGTATTTATCCTAAAAATTTAAAGTCATCATACTATAGGGATACACATATGTATATTCATGTTTCGAGTGGCATAATTCACAATGGCTAAACTGTAGATAAAGAAAAGTGGTATATACACACAAGACAATTTTATTTAGCCATAAAGAAAAATGAAATCATGTCATTTGTAGAAAAATGGATGGTACTAGAGACTGTTACAAAATAAGCCAAACTCAAAAGGTCAAGGGTTATATGTTTTCTCTCAACTATGAAAGCGAGAGAGGAAAGAGGAAAAGAAAGGGACCAGAGGGAAGAGAAAAGTGCTAGGGAGTGATACTGACCAAATTATATTGATGTATTATTGCATGAGTGTATGAATAAGTAACAATAAATCTCAACATGTACAACTATAATGTACCAATAAATATGTGGAAGAAAAAAAAGCCCACCAAAAAAGACAAGGCCAAAACACATATTCTGAGTCTCTAATACAATAAGATTCTGATAGAACAAGCAAATAGAGTAAAAAAAGTAGAAGAGAAAGCCCCCCCAAAATACCTTGCTGCACATATACTATGGGTTAATTTTCTAGTGTATATGAGAATCTAACAAATTTTAAAGTAGCATTCTAAATAAGTGGCAGAAAGAAGGTGTCATCATTACATGATGATGGGACTTTACTATTTGGAAATATGTAAATAAAAAATTAAATAAAGTTGTCACCTCAAATCAAATCCTAAAAAAACTTCCTAAAAGATTATCCTTAAATATGAAAGAGAGAAAAAAAACAGATAAGAATTAGAATTAAAAAAAATAGAAAAAAGGAATTAAAAAATTTTATAATACTGATTTCCAACACAGTAGCAAACAAAAGAACAATAAAATAAGCAGGATTAAGAATATGAGTTAAATCTTACATGCTCAGACTGTGGAACCAACCTAGATGCCCTTCAATAGACGAATGGATAAAAAAAATGTGGCAGTTATACACAATGGAGTATTACTCTGCATTAAAAAATGACAAAATCACAGAATTTGCAGGGAAACGGATGGCATTAGAACAGATTATGCTAAGTGAAGCTAGCCAATCCCTAAAAAACAAATGCCAAATGTCTTCTTTGATATAAGGAGAGTAACTAAGAACAGAGTTGGGAGGAAGAGCATGAGAAGAAGATTAACATTAAACAGGGGTGAGAGGTGGGAGGGAAAAGGAAAGGGAAGGGAAATTGCATGGAAATGGAAGGAGACCCTCATGGTTATACAAAATTACATACAAGAGGAAGTGAGGGGAAAGGGGGAAAAAAAAAACAAGGGGGAGAAATGAATTACAGTAGATGGGGTAGAGAGAGAAGATTGGAGGGGAGGGGATGGGGGATAGTAGAGGATAGGAAAGGCAGCAGAATACAACAGACACTAGTATAGCAATATGTAAAACAGTGGATGTGTAACCGATGTGATGCTGCAATCTGTATATGGGGTAAAAATGGGAGTCCATAACCCACTTGAATCAAAGTGTGAAATATGATTTGTCAAGAACTATGTAATGTTTTGAACAACCAACAATAAAAATTAAAGAAAAAAAAATCATAAATAAATATATAAATCTTACATGCTCTTCCCACACTTTCTTTTCTCTTTCATATGCTTCCTTTCTCTTTCTCTCTAGTTGTTCTTTTAGTACAGCAGCACGTGCATTTGCTTGGGCCTGAAAATAAAGACAAAATTAGTTATCAGAAAGAGGACATGTGGTTTCCTTTCCATGCAAGTCTAAAAAGATACTGACTTATTAGCCACAAAGAAATGTGCATGTAAGCTCACTCTATATCCCCAATACCTTGAATCAGGCTTGACATACAGCAGGCCTGTCATACAAGCTCACTAAATATTTACGGAATTAAAATAAATGCAAGTACATTTGAATGGAAATTAAAATGTAAAAATATTTATTATATAAAATTTCATTTATCTTCAGAGAAATGGATAACTGTGTATTTCATTTTTAAGGTTACTGTTTTTTTCTTTTTAGGATTACTTGTGTCATACTTTTACATATTTATGCCATGACTGTGATCAACTGTTATTCATAAATATGTTATACACAGAAAAACACTGTATTTCAAAAACCAATTAGTAAAAGATGAAGTGGAAAGAAAAATTAAAGCAAATGGATAATGTGTTCTAACTATGAAAAACATAGGAACATAACTTTCTATTTCAATTTTCTATAGAAAGTGCAACATTATTTCTAGTCTATACCTTAAGTGATTCAATTTTTTTGCGCCTCAAATCAGCTTCCTCACTTCCTTCTTGTCCTTTGGAATTATCTGTTTCTTTCTACAAAATAAGTAGATAAGCATACCACTTAGGACAAAACCATCAAGTTCAGTGCAGAGCTCCATGACAGATAACATGAATACTGACATTTAAAAATGGGAAATCATTCAACGCTGTTAATTTTCTCCCAAAGCTGAAAACGAATTCTCACAACTATCAACCCTGTAGACAACTGAACAAAATGTTAAAAACAGAATGATATAAAATGTACTTTAATCCTTGGAAGGATAGTGGATAATTCTGTTCTCTCAGAATTCCTCTGCAAAAAAAAAAAAAAAATGTTCTTATCAATTTAAAATCATATAAATAAGACTTTATTCCCTGAACAACTGTGTGTGTGTGTGTGTGTGTGTGTGTGTTGCTGGGGATTGAACCAAGGGCCTTGTATGTGCAAGGCAAGCATTCTACCAACAGAGCTATATCCCCAGCCCGGAACAACTTTTATGTTCACTGTATTCATCTTTTTTTTGTTGTTGTTGTTATTGGCATAGCATTTCTAATATTAAACTAATTTTAATCTAATCTAATGATTAATAATATCATTCAGTTACTTTTTATTTATTTCCTTTATGGCAGTGCTAGGATTTGAACTCAAGGCCTCAAGCATGGTAGGTAAGTGTGCTACCACTGAGTTATGTTCCCATCCTCGATTACTTTGTATAAAGTCTCAAACTACCTTTTCACCACGAAGTCTGGCTTTAATCTGCTGGCGCTCATTGAAATTCTGTAGTCTTATTTGCCTCAGTCTTGCCAGATAAACCTACAAAGAAGAAAAACACACAACATATTCATGTAAAAGAAAAACTATTAACATTTTTACTGCTAAAAAATTTATAATTCAAGGGAAAGTGTTAATCTGAATATAAGAAATAAAAGTTCTGAAATCTGGTTAACAGAAATGTAATATTAGCTTTCAAGAGTTTAATTTAGAGCAATTTATTTCTGAAAAGAAAGAAATATAATTACAAATTTTTAATTTGATCAAAAGAAAAAAATTAAGCTTACAAGACTGAATAACAGTTATGAGGCAAAATTATGACACAGCATGAAGTTAAATTATAGTAACAGGTCCCTATAAACTTACAAAATCTTTAAACAATTGTTAAGAATTTAAACCATGCAAGAAAAGGAGGCAATAAACTCAAAAAATGGCTGTGTGATGGAGGCAGCGAACATGCGGGAAGCATACCTCTTCCTCTTTGTTTCTTGGCTTCCCTCCTCTTGAAGAGCTGGACCTGCCTCCATACATAGCTGCCAGGTTTTGCAGGATTCCCTGTTTATCATTTAATGTACTAAGTTTAAAGAATGACTAAGGCTATGCCATCATCTTACCTATGATTAGCCATGTGCCACTTAATTTCCTTTGGGCAAATACTGACCATTTCTAGCTGCTAAACTCTAATAAAAATTATGGCATTTTCCTATATCAATTTAGCAAATATATTTAATGAGAAGTGAAAAAAGCAATTAAGTCTCAAATATAATTATTCAAAACAGAGACCAGTTGTTTTTATTACTCACTTAAGAGGGTTTTGGAACTGCTTTAGAGTTAGGTAAACACCAAATCGATTTTTTCCTCTAAAAAAGACCCAATTCATTTCTTTATGTCTGTGAATCAATTTCTCACACATGCACAAATATTTGAGCTTACTGTTCTTGAATTCAACAAATGTGTTGTATATTAAAAAATGAAATTCTGAATCATGATTAGTAATGAAATCTGGTAAAATGAAACTTTTTGGTCTCAGTCATGTCCTGTTACTATTCTGGAAATTATCATACCCAGGCACAAGCTTACTTACTTTTGGCTATAATTTACCACTAATGTGAAATTATCTTTTTAGAAATTACTAATATTCTTCAGTAAAACTATCAGATTGTCAAATTATTTGCTCTTTTTTTTTTTTTTAGCATGCAAGTGTGCTTCAAGATTCTCCCCCCAAATTCTTAGTCCTACTTCTCATCAGCTTGTTGTACTTTTCTATGCTTATACATCTCCCTTTTCCTGATGGCTGTTTGATTTAACCCCCTGAAATCTAGTTTCCGATCCATGATTCTGAAAAAATTTTAAGGTCACCAATCACTCAGAAGTGATTTAAATGGAGTCTGTTGAGACATTTTTGCACTTATTTCCACTGAAAAACTGTTTTGACTGAATCCATTAAATTGAGTATATAATACTTTTCTCTTATAACAATATATATTCACTGTAGAAAATTTATAAAATAAGGAATTGTGAATCATTTATAATTCTAATATCTGAGAACCTGTAATTTAAAGACATTCTAAATTTCCTTTTATTCATATGTATGAATGTATATGTATTTTAACAAAAACTAGGATTTTACTATTTTTATTAATGTTATATTCTTTTTCCATATTCAATTAATACTTCTTATAAAAATTACTCTTAAATTACTAAACACTATTCACAATATTCTACTTAATAAATATTCTGTAATTCACATGTTTTTAAGAAAAAGTCTATCTTTCAGTATTTATAACAGCAATCTCTCCTAGGTTCCTCTATCTTTGCTGATTTTCACAGGCATTTTTTTTTTTTTCTTTCTTGGCTCCTTGCTAAATGTCACTGTTTTCTTGAGTTTCATTCTCTGGTCCTTCTCTTCTCATCCCCAGATTTTAACATATGTTGCTGATTCCCAAAACTAAATCAATCTCCCACCCAGCTACTCAAGAGGCTCGGTCAGGATGAGGCCTCTGGGGAATACAGAAGGCCCTGTCTCAAAATACCACCATCAAAACAAAATTTCATAGTGCTTTTTCTTCTGAATTATAGAACTTGGAGTTTACTAAACTGTTATCTGGACATTCCACTTTTATGTAGTAAAGATACCTCAAACAATTTACAAACCTGACTTTTTAATCCACTTTTCTTTTTTTACTATATTTTTTTATTCCTAGCTTATGCTAAGCCACATGAATCAGCAAGATAGGAGTTATCTTTTCCTCTTTCGTACCAACAATATACAAATGACTGCCACATTTCCAATCCGATCTCCTAATCCTCATAATTTATACCTTTAATTTCTGTCTTAGCTCAGGTTTTCTTCTTTTGTCTCCTGAATTTATAAAAAATTTTCCTAACTTAACATCTTACTTCTAGTCTCCCGTCTCCAATCTATTCTTAAAAGATATTTGGAGTTACCTTTCTATAATTATTTTTCACACCAGGTCTCACATAAGTCTTTCAATGGTTCCCATTATTTTCAGACTTTAATCCATCTGTTGAATGGCAGATTCATTACTGTCCCTAATCAATCATAAATCCTACATTCTAGTCAAAAACCGTGTGTGTGTGTGTGTGTGTGTACACACATACATGCATACATACATATAATCTCACTGGTCATCTTAAAATGATTAACTCTACTCATCTTGCAAAACTCAAATCAAATATCCCCCTGAAAAGTTTTGCCAAAGCTTTCTGTAGTGACTCAAGTTGCCTCCCCTGACCTACATACCAATGTTTATGCAGACCTCTCACAGCAGTACTCATTAGCATAGTATACTATGACAGTTAAGAACATGGTCTACAGACTATGAAGTCTATCCCATTCATGTTTTTGCCAATGGCAACCTTACGCAAAATTACTTAAACTTGCTAAGTCTGGGCATAGTAACAGCATGTACTTCAAGGACAATAAAGAGCAAAAAAAAAAAAAAAAAATTACTGTATGAGCATGTTCTGCCTTTTTCCTCTTGAGAAAACACTTTCAACTCACCCAGTCCACCCCACATTCAAGAAGGTCCTGGAATCAGCTTAACAGTTATTTGAGCTTTGGGGATATAGGTCAGAGTTGGGGAGGCAAAGGGAAATAAAAAATAGGCAGTAGTAGGTAATGATATGAGGTGAACTAAAAAGATATGGAAGTATCTACAGCGTTCTTGGAAGTGAGCTGAGTATTACTATGGACTTTATCTTTCTCAGTATTTGAGAAATAGAAGAATCTGAGTAACTTTTAAGTTAAAAAAAAAAAAGTGCTCCTTTTTCAGTTCATGTTCTTTATATCAAGTTCAAAAACTGCCTGGTCAATGGCCCTAAAATTATCTTCTGTCCCTTTTTTTTAAGAAGTTTTATGTTTTATATTAAAACCTGATTGAGAGCTGGGGTTATGGCTCACTGATCTACATACCTATGCTTTCACTAGTACTAGATTATGTTGATTACTATAGCTAGAAATCAATCTTAACATTAGGATCATTCCTTTTTTAAAACATAATTGTTTTTGTCCATTTTAGGACTAAAATTAATTTTATATGAATTTTATGTATTTGAGGGGTACTGGTAGAGCACTTGCCTAGCATGTGTGAGGCACTGGATTCAATTCTCAGCACCATATATAATAAAATAAAGGTCCACTGACAACTAAAATGTATTAAAAAGAAACCTGATTATCAGTCTTGAGCTATTTTATAAGGTGTGAAGTTTAGCTCAAGGTTCTTCTTCTTTTAGCAATGGATGTCCAACTCCTTCAGCAATAATATTGGAAAGACTGTCCTTCTTCCACTGAAGTGCTTTTCTTTGTGAAGAGCAAATCAGGCATATTTGTGTGGATATGCGCTAAGCTGTTCCACTGATCTACATACCTATGCTTTCACTAGTACTACATTATATTGATTACTATAGCTAGAAGTCAGCCTTAACATTAGGATCATTCCTCTTTTTTCATCACAATTTTTGTCCATTTTAAGGCCAAATTAAATTAATTTTATATAAATTTTATTTATTTGAGGGGTACTGATGACTGAACCCAGGGGCACTTAACCACTGAGCGCATCCCCAACCCTTTCTTATTTTTTAAGACAGGGTCTTATCAAGTTGTACATCTCCTGCCTCACCCTCCAGAGTTGCTTTGGTTGTAGGCATGCTCCATAGTACCTGGTTATCATATGAATTTTAGAACAAGCTTGTCTATATCTATTGAGAACTTCTGGAATTTTAAGAGTAATTACATTGAAGTTCCAGAGAAATTTAAGAAAAACTACCATTTTTACTGTGTGAAGTCTTCTAACTCATAAACACAGTAGGACTTTCCAAATTTTGTGATTCTTAGCATCTGGGGTTGTGGCTCAGTGGTAGAGCGCTTGCCTAGCATGTGGGAGGCACTGGATTCAATCTTCAGCATCATATAAAAATAAATAAATGTCTATCAACAACTAGAAGAATTTTTTTTTTAATTGTGATTTTAATGTCACAAATCTTGCAGATATCTTGTTAGATTTTCTTTTTTCTTAATTTTGTCTGAAGTAGCTATAAGTAGGATTGCATTTTAAAAATCAGTTTCCACTCACTGTCAGTAAACAAATTCAATAGATTTTTTGTTTATCTTATAACTATAATTAATTCTTTTTATTTCTTGAATTTTAATAGAATTCTTGGAATTTTCTATGTAGATACTCATTACTAAATAGCATTGATTTTATTTCTTCTTTTCAAATCTATGTTTTTCTTTTCCTTGCCTTATTGCAGGAACTAGAACCTATAGTATTATGACAAATAAGAGTGGTGAGAGCATACATCATTCCCTTTTCTGTGACTGTGGAGGGAAAGCATTCATCTTCTACTTGCAAGTATGATGTTATATTTAGTTTTTTTTGTAAATGCTTATTATGAGATTGAGGATGTTTCTATTTCTAGTGTAAGAACTTTGATCATGAATAGGTGAATTTTGTCAAAAGATTTCCTTTATCAATTGATATATGATTTTTTTCTTCTTCAGCCTGTGGATACATTGGATCACACTGATTTTTCTAATACTGAAATAAACTTGTAATATCCTGACTAAATTCTACTTGGTTGTAGAGGGATTCAACTTACTAAAATTTTGTTTGGATTTTTTCATCTAAGTTCATGAGAAATAGTGATCTATATAGCTTCCATTTTCATGTTTGTTTGTTTGTTTGGGTGAGTCTGTTTGTCTTTATCTGTTTGTTTGTTTTTTGGGGTACGTCTCTTTCCACAGCTGAGAATGATTCACTACACTACTATTTTTTGAACGACAACTTATAACTACATTGATTGGTGTTGTTCTTTGAATGTTTAGTAAAACATTCCACTCCAGTGAAAACATGAAGGCCTGAGAATTTCTTTTTCAAGAGCTTTAAAATCACAAATTAAGTTTTAAAAATAGTTATAGAGTTATTATCTATTTTTTGATAGTTTATGGCCTTTGAAAAATTGGTCATATTTGTTCTTAATTTGTTCTAAATTATTGAATTTATAAAGTTGTTTTTTATTATCCTTTTAATTGCTATAAGATCTGTGGTGACATCATTTGTTTTACCTCCAATACTGGTCATTTGTTTGTTTGTTTGTTTTTCATCTTTGTTAATCTTGCTAGAAATTTATCATTTTTACTCCTATTTTTTTAAGAACCAGTTTTTTGTTTCAATAAACTTGTCAATAGTATTCACTCCACTCTTCAATTTTATTGATTTCTAAACAATTTAACTTCATTCTGCTTGCTTTGGTTTATTTGCTCTTTCTTTCTTTACTATCTTGAGGGAGGGACTTAGATTATTAATTTGAGACATTCTTCCTTTTTACTGCAAATGTTTAGTGCTATAAATTTCCCTCTCAGCAGTGCTTTAGCTATATTCCACAAAATCAGAAGTTGTATTTTTTCATGCAATTCTGTGTATATTTATTTAGAAGTGCATTAATTTTCTAGTGACTAAAGATTTTCCTGTCCTCTGTTTGATTCCATTATGTTAAAAAAATAAACTCTGTATAATATCGATTCTTCTAAATCTGTTAAGGTTAATAATTCAGCTTTCTGTCTATCTCAGGGATTTTTAAATGAGTGCTTCAAAAAATGATTATTCTGCTTTTGTTGGGAGAAATATTCTGTAAGTTTAGAGCTTGGTGGTAATTGGTAGGATTCAGCTATTTTACATCCTTGCTGATTTTCTGTTCAATAGTTCTAGAAATTGTTGATAGTAGGGTGTGAGTTTCCAACTGTAATTATGGATTTGTTTATTTCTGCTTTATATACTTTGAGCTCCGGGTATTTGGAGTATATACATTTAGGATTGCAGTAACTTTTTAGTGTACTGACTCTTTTATTATTATATAATGTCTCCTTATGTGTTCTTAATGCCTTTATTTTGATCTGTTATCAGAAAATTCTTTTAGTTTTCTTCATTTGAGAATGCCTTTATCTCCACTTTATTCGTAAGGGATATTTTAATCAGATATAGAATTTGAGATGGACAGTAGTTTTCTTTCAACACTTGACATATGTTGTCTCACTTCTTTCTGATATCCTTGGCTTCAGATGAAAAATATGCTCTCAATTTGGTGTCCTTTCTCTCTGGCTACTTTTATTTTTCACAGTACTAGGGATTGATCCCAGGGCCTAGTGCATGCTAGGCAAGTGCTCTATCTTTGAGCTACATTCCCACTACCCTTTCTGGCATTTTAAAGGTTAGTTTTCTTTGTCTCTGACTTTCACAACTTTAGTTTTTGAAAGTTATTATTATTTTTTGGTTATGGATTTCTTTGAGTTTATCTTATTGTAGGTTCACCTAGCTCTTTGAATCTGTAGATTTCTATCTTTCACCAAACATGGAAAGTTTTCAGCTATTACTTCTTCAAATACATTTTTCAGTCACACTTTTTCTTGGCTTTTCAGTTCTAGTAAAACAAACACTAAATCTTTTGTATTATCCTATAACTTCTTGAAACTATGATTTTTTTCTGTTATTTTTCCCTCTGTTGTCCAGATGAAATAAATTTAATCAATCTGTCTTCAAGTTCACTGATTCTATCTTCTATCATTTCCACTATACTACTATCTTGTGAATTTAAAATTTTGGTTATTGTACTTTTCAGTTCTATAATTCCCAGTTGGTTCTTCTTTATAACTTCTATTTCTTTGCTAAGCTTTCTTTTTTCATCAAGAGGATCTGTAATCGATTATTACAGTAGTTTTATGACAGTATCTTTAAGATCCTTGACAGAAAATTTCAACATCTGATTCATCTTGGTCCAATGAATGCTTTTCTCAAACTATTTTGCCTTATCCTTGTGTGACAAATGCTTTTTAAAAATTGTATCTTTAATATGGTTATTATGTTAGAAGACTCTACCTTATTTATATCTTCTATTTTAACAGAAAGTAGCTTGCTCTAGAGATAGCATTCAGGTTCTGGACTATTTTTTCTGGGCTTGAGTTACAGTGGTAGCTGGAGCTCTTGCTCAATCCCTGTTGATACTTTCTGATAAGGATGGAATTTGCTTTCCCAGGCCATATGCTGTTGCTGGGAGACTTCCTGAAAGTGGAGGCAAATGCCTCTGGGTCTGTTCTCCTTATCTAACTAGATGGAACATATGGAGACAGGCAGCTTTATACTCATTGCTACGAGGTAAATGGAATCGGTTGTTAGCATTATACTTGTTGAGATGGGATGGCCCAGGGCTTTGTCACTGGTTGTGGATTACGCTGGTCTTTAAGTTAAATGTCAATGCCCAGTTGTGAAGTGGAGTTGGGACCACTTGAGACTTCTACTGCTGCCTCCAGCTTGAACCACTCACCAGGGGTCTGGTGTGTAGTAGGTGATGGAGACGCCCATTTCCGTTGGAATTCTATTTTCCTAAAACTTAAGTGATGAATGATGAGTGGAAGCAGGCTTTTCTTGTTTCTTTTTCTTTGTCTTTATTTCTGTCTGTCTTTAAATCTTGGATAGACTCTACCAGTATTGGGTATAAGAAGATGAAAAAAAAAAATTCAGAGAAACTTAATGTTATTCCTCAAGTCCTCAGTCCCTAGCTAATTCACCTTCTTGACAGCATTTAGAATTAAATTATCATTTTATGCTAAATAACTGCTAAGTTATTTAATTGTATTTAAAGGGGAAGTGAATGGAAAAGTGAATCTATGCCAGCTGTTCTGGAACTGGGAAGAAAGTGCTTTTTGATAGCTAAGATTTCGATACTGCAAAATACTCTATGGTATAAACAGTACATCAAAGTTCAACAGAGTTATATGGATTGTTGTAAAGACTGAAAGAGATTTTTATGAGTTGAACTATGTCCCTCTACAAATTTATATGTTGAAATCTAATACCTGGTACTTCATATTGATCTTATTTGGAGATAAAATTTTTACCAATTTAATATTGGGGGTAACAGGATGGACTCTAATGTAATATGACTAGTGTGCTAAAGGGAAAATTTGGAGATAGACTCACACATAGAGAGAACACCATGGGAAGATGAGGTCAAAGGTCCAGAATAATGATTCTAGACACCAAGGAAAGCCAAAGACAGCCAGCAACTACCAGAAAGTAGGAAAGAGGGATAGAGCATATTCTTCCTCACAGCGTTCAAAAGTAAACAACCCAATTGACACACTGATCTTAGTCTTCTTGCCTTCAGACTGTGAGATAGTAAATTTCAATTGTTTAAGCCATTTAGTTTGTTGTATTTGGTTATAGCATCCCTAGCAGACGAATACAAAGATAATGAATATAAACTGTTTAACATTTTAAGTTTTTAATAAGGTCATTAATATAAGTAAATTTCTATTAGTGATAAATAAATACAGTATGATTTAAGATAGTTCATAAGAAAGTAACAATTTTCAAGAGAAATAATACTGCTTCATGATTTTTTGGTAAAATTCAGAGGTTCTTCTGCTAAGTTATTCCACAAAAACAAAAACACAAGCAAACAAAAAAAAACCCAGCTATCCAAGAAAAACTCTTACATACAGCAGAAGACATCTATAGGAATATTCAAAGCAGAACTATGATCAACTTCAATAAATATTGTAAGGAGAATTAATAATTGTGATGTAGTCACACAATGGAATATTATACAGCTATACTTGATTACATGTATGAATCTTAGAAAAATGCTTAATGAAAAAAAGGGCTCAATTTACATTATTTGTAATATTTATATAAATATTATATAATATAAATAATATATAATATAAATATTATAAATATTTACAATATTTATAATGCCCTAAAATAAGTAAAACTGAACAATATATTGCTTAGGCACATGTACATGTGTGAAAAAAAGTGTTTAAGAAATCCAAAGGAATGCTAAATCCAAAATTCAGAATAATGATTCAACAGAGGCAAAGGAGCAAGTTAGGAAGCAATTGGCAAACCATAGCCTATGGGCCAAAATCCAGTTCAGTTCACCACTTCTTTTTCTATAGCCCATAAAGTAAGAATGGTGGAAAAAAAAAATAAAAGAAGAATATTTTAGACACATGCAAATTATGTGAAATTTTAATTTCAGTGTACATAGATAAAGCATTATTGGAACACATACATGTTCATTCACTAATACATTGTCTTTGTTATTCTGTATTGTGCTGTAATACAAAATTCAATAGCTATAACATAGAACTTATGATCCAGCAAAACCATGAATATTTACTATCTAGCACTTTCCATAAGCACATCTGCCAATCCTTGAGGCAGAGAAGAGTATATAAAATCCAGGGCTATTTTGTTCCAACTCTAGGGAATACTATAGTGTTCCAAAGTCCTAATTTACACATATATTACATATATTCTTTTCTATGTAACAAATGTTATTTTACAAGGATTAAAAATATTTTTAAAGATTTAGAAAAATAACAGCAATGTTGAAGAATTAATTTACTATGTAAGATACTTTGTAACAAGGACTAGCAACCTATAGTCAACAGGTCAATTCTAGCCTGCTGTCTAATTTCCAAAATAAAGATTTTCTAGAACATAGCTACACCCATTTGTTAGTTTTTCACTATTATGGTAAGAGTGAGTAGTTGCATAGAGCACCATATGAACTATAAAGCCCAAGATATTTACTATGTTATATTTTAAAGAAAATATTTGCTTATCCTGCCTCTATAATGTCATCATATCTACAAGTTTTATCTAAATTAAGGAAAATATTAATATAAAAATTTAAAAGGAATAAATAACAGTAAAACAGTTTAAAGCATAATCTTAAAAGTCAGACACTGACTACTTCTTGGGCATATTATATGACCCTGGGCAAAGTACTAATGGTTCTGGGTCATCAACCTATAATGTTGGAGTAAAAATCTCCACCACAGGGACTGCAAATTGATATAACCACCATGGAAAACAATATGGAGAGTCTTAGAAAACTTGGAATGGAATCATTAATCCAGTCATCCCACTCCTAGATTTACCCAAAGGACTTAAAATCAGCACACTATAGTGATACAGCCACATCAATGTTTACAGCTACTCACGTCACAATATCTAAACTATGGAACCAATCTAGGTGTCCTTCAACAGATGAATGAATAAAGAAACAGTGGTGTGTGTGTGTGTGTGTGTGTGTGTGTAATGGAATATTACTCAGCCTTAAAGAAGAATTAAATTATAGGATTTGCTGGTAAATTAATGAAACTGGAGAATATTATGCTAAGCAAAATAAGCCAATACCAAAGAACCAAAGTCCTAATGGTTTCTCTGACATGCAGATGCTAATTCACAATAAGGGGGTGGGGTTAAGAATAGACATATTTTGGACTAAATAGAGGGGAGTGAATGCAGGGATTTAGGGGTAGGCATGATAGTAAAATGTACATTACTCTTTGTGTATATATGATTATATGATCTGTGTAACTCTACATCATATACAACCAAATGAGAAGTTATACTTCATTTATGCATGATGTGTCAAAATGCATTCTATTGTCATATACAATCAGAACACATTTAAAAATCCATTAAAAAAACTCTACCACAGATAATTGTTATCAGGATTAGACTCTCAATAATATTAATTAACATTTATTATGTCATAGCAAAATAAACAAACCCCATAAAACCACAAAAAAACCACCACCAGCACAATTACCATCAAAAACAGTTGACTTGACGTATTCTTTGTCAGAACTTCACTAATATGCATTTCAGCTGCCTGTGCAGGAAAAAGTTTGAACCCACATAAAAGCATATAAAATTATTTTTAAAAACCATGACTTCTTTAAAATGTAACCTAAAAATCCCTGTTGTTCCAAATGCTTATTCATAGGTCAGAGGCTTTATTTTCCATAGAAATTAAGTTATAATTCATTGTGGTTTCCCAAAGATATTAATAAAATGTATTGATCAAATAATTTATGGCAGTTTTCTGTTCCAGAGTTAATCCTTAAGACTCAAAAAACTTCGTCTTGGGCTGGGATTATAGCATGTGTGAGGCACTGGGTTTGATCCTCAGAACCACATAAAAATAATAAATAAAATAAAGGTATTGTGTCTATTTACAACTAAAAATATATATTAAAAAATTAGTCTTAACTGTTTAGGATTATTCATAATATGATATTAAAAGTACCAGAAAATATTAGATTTAACACCTGAATCTCTTATAATCTCTTTTAAGACTGTATCTTTTCATCAGCAGAGATTTTTATGAGTAATTATAAAAATAAACAAATACAATTTCATGCATAATTCCAAATTATTGAAACAAATTATGGATATTTATATTTATCAATGGAAAAATATTTAATCTATGTGGCCTTAAATCAATGATGTTAATATTTCTTCTTAAGGAGTTAGGCCATTATCATAAATATCCGTTTTAGTACTGCGCTAGAGATATGCAGCTACTCCATGAAGAGTTCAGCAGTTATAATGTTGAACTGAGAAGCAACAGTTACCATGGCCCAAAAACATGCATGAATGACTACTATAAACATGCCTTAGAGGATCACTATAAAATTAGTCCCTTCATATCCCTCTAATTCTCAACACCAGCTTCTATTCATACTCTTCACATCAAGATCTCTGTTGGTTAATCTTTCCCTGGGTGTTGAAGATTGTAAATATCTGATAATATAATGCATATCTAACTCAAATCCACTGATTGGGCTAGAATGTAGTTCAGTGGTAGAGTGCTTGCCTAGCATGCACTAGGCCCCTGGAATGATCCCCAGTAGTGCACAAACAAAAAATCAAAAATAAATCCGCTGATTAACAAAATTGAAAATCTTGCCAAAAATGAAGAATTTAATGAAACAATAACATTGATATTGGAAACCATTCAAATTCACCTATAAAAATGACAGAGTTACATAAAGTAATAACCAAGTAAAAGAAAATTGCAAAGAATTCTGAGGTTTGTGCTTCAGAATTGTGGGAGTATCAAGACAGTAAGAAATGATCTTTGGAAAACTGGCACTTTTATAATATAGCTCTTTTATAATATAGTAAAAATAAAGCATAAAGTAAAAAATGTACCATATTTCATTGTCCTAATACAAACTTTTTTTTTTTTTTTTTTTTTTTTTTTACATTTTAACATCTCTGAAATGGGAGTGGAATCTTTATAGTCAAAGGTATCTGACAGTCACTGTTGACCAGGCAGCACTTAAAAATATAAATGTTACTGCCTGAGTAATGTATCAGTTTTGGGGTGTGTGTGTGTGTGTGTGTGTGTGTGTGTACAAGACTGTATGCAGTCCCTTAAAGTTTCAATTGATAAATCACTTATGGGTTATTTCAAGAAGAAACACAGACCTGGTCGTTATTAAAACCTTCATTAATACCTTCAGATAAAAGCAAGAAAGTGCTAACATTAAAACTTTCAGGTTAGGGTTGACTCCTTGAGAGAAAAATCCCAGAGACAAAAAACAGGAGCACTCTATTAGAAAATATTATCATCTCTATGTGCTTGGAGAGGATAATATTATGTGAGAATACATGAACACCATGTGACCCTGATTTAAAAAAGACTGAAAAATCAAATTATGAATGTGAAGCATATTTAGGAATGAATACAATTATCAATTGACTTAATTCATAGTTTCCTTTTTATAGATGCACAATAATTATATAATAAAAAAATAAATCCAAAACAGGCATTTTATCAAGTATAAAATAAAAAAGTTGAGTAATAAAAAGCATTATATCAGCAAAATTAGAAACTTTTTCCTTTTTCAGTTATTTGTAAAATAAACAGGCATTTCATCAAGTATAAAATAAAAAGGTTGAGTGATAAAAAGCAATTTATCAGCTAGATTAGCAATTTTTTTAGTTATTTGTAAAATATAATGTGCCCTACATCTGTTTCCTCTTTAATTTTTTTTTTTAATGGTGCAGGAGATGGAACTCAGAGTCTCACACATGCTAGGCAAGTGCTCTACCACTGAGCAACATTCCTAGTTTTCATCTTTAATTTGATAAAAATAGATAGAACTTATTATATAATGGTATCAGAAAAATTGAAATCTTCTTCAGATTACTAATTTTCAGAATTAAAACAAACATAACTTAAATTCTGATAGATAAAATAATTAAACTGCATTTTCAAGGTAAAATCTCAATTAAATACCCCAACTTGTTCTATAAAATGTACAGCTATATTTTAGCTGGATTTATTGTAACTGATCTCTTTCTAGTATCAATGATCAAGGAGGATCTTGTAGATATGACAGAGAGTTGAAGAACACTATGTCACTATTCCTACAAACTTCTGAATTTGTTTTCAAAATGGATTCTGAAACTCTCCATCCTCTTCTTCCCAGCTAAGAGCCAATACACTTACTGTTGTATCCTCAAGACCTAACGCCTCAAGACCTAAAGGGTATGTCTTACTGTTGTATCCTTAAGACCTAATGTGTTGTACTAATGCCTGTACAACACAGATGGGCAAGACACCTTATTTAATAAGATCAATTCTTTTCTTATGGTAATAATATAACATCTGTATTATGAAGGTGCTATGAAGATAAGTGAAACAAAAAGACGTTTTATAAACTATAGAGCACACTATACATATTAATAATTGTTTCTACAAGAGACTGTCATTTCCTCCATTGCATTAGAAATTCAATAGTACTAATAGTAGATTTACTTTGTTGCCTCTCTGTCCCACATCTCGTGCAATAATACCCAAGCCAACAAAGCAACACAGAAGTGCCACAAACTCTAAGAAGAGCAATGGTACTTCAGGTAAGAACAAGAGAAACATGGCACTGTCAACTTCAAATAGGTACTACTCAAGTTTGAGGGATAAAAAAGGCAAGAGAGCAAAATCAAGAGAGGTAAGAGAACCAAAAGATGAAGCTTTCTGCACCTGAAAAGTTTTTAATTTATCCTTTAAGCAATAAAGAACCACTGAATAGCTTTTAAAAGATGATAAATGTGTTTGATTTCATTTTAGAAAGATCATTTTTGCAGCTTTAATAAGAGATGCATTATAAGGATCTAAGGGGATTTTATCATGGATTTTGTGTGTGTGTGTGTGTGTGTGTGTGTGTGTGTGTGTGTGTTGGGTTGAATACTGACAGAAGGTAATAAAAGGTGGGTTTAATTTCCTACTGGGACTCAAAACTATCTACACCTCAAAATAAAACCATCTTTGTTGGTGATGCTCCACAGTGAGAAAGGCAATACAAAAAAGACAGCAAGTTTGAAGACAATAAAATGAATTTAGTTTTAAAAATGTTAAAAGAGATGTGAGAAAATTCTGGTATAGGTAATGTAGAATAAGCATGTGTCAACTTTCTCTTTCACTAAGTAAAACTCTAAAACCTAGACAGAACTTTTGAGGAATCTAAAAAAGTAAAAAGTGGTTACACTAGAGAAGAGCAGAACTAAAAAGTACCACCTACCATGTAGTGAGTACCCCATTTTCTAAAATTGATGCTATCCCATAGTCTGAACTGAACTTGGCTGACAACTTGAAACTGAGTACTCTGGAGATGGCAGAGATACAAGAGAAATTCTTTAGTTCTGGCTCAAGGAGTGGGGAAGGGAATGCCTAAAACGAAGGAAGAAGGGAGGAAATCTCCATTTTTTCTCTCTTCTCCTTTCCTTTTTTCCTTTCTCTTGTGCTCCAGCACCCAGGAAACCTAACTGTTGTGAGAACTGCTGCAACAGAAGATCATAAGAACCAAAATTCTGAGGAAGAGCATCTTTGTCTTTTGTAACATGGATGCTCCCAAAAGGCAGGGCCAAAACCCATGGCTTCTCTCTCTATTCTCCTGCTGCTTGCTTCTAGAGGTGATGATATAGACTGTGGGGTTTAAAGCTAGGAGAGTGAAAGTTGAGCCCCAGGAAATGCGAAACGATCAAGGAGAGGAAAGACTGGAAGGAGCCCAGGAAAATGACCACATATCCTATACTAAAGTTCTGGGCTTACCTATAATCTGTATGTGAATGGATCTAATCCTATTGGGCATATCACAGACTTTGAGCACTGAGCTACCTAGATCTCAAAGCAATCACACTGGGTGGCACACACATGGGACAGATCTGAAGAGCAGTACTAGGCGATGAGATGAAGAAGTGTAACTGGAGACACAGCCCACAGAAAGAAAACAGAAACTTGTAGCTTGAGCCTGATAGTTTGTCTGCTAAAGTAAATACAATCAACAATATCCTTAAAATTTAAACAAAGTCCTGAGTTCTAATAATGTAATATTCTAAATGTTTAGGATAAATTCAAAATTAATCAGCATATGAATAAACACAAAAATTTTAACTTACATGGAAATAGATGATAAAAAGATTTATTAGATGACCCATATAATTATCTGACAAAAACTTCAAAGACACGAGAATACAAATGTGCAAACAATCCAATCATGACCACTCTTGAAAAAAGTTTCAATAAAGTGCTATAAGCAAAGAAGTAGAAATAAAAAGAAATGAAAATACAATAAATGAAAAAATATGATTACCAAAATGAAACATTTGCTGGATGGACATAATAAGCAGAATAAGATTAAGAGAAAACATGACTAGCTCTCTTTCTGCTTCCTGATTGCCATGTCCTGACCTGCTTTCCTCCACCATACCCCTCTGCCCATTTTGGTCCAGAGCTAATCTAAGCTAAAATAAACTCCACCCCTACATTGCTCTTGTTAGATTTTCTGGTAATGATGAGGAAAAGGCTGGCTAAAAAGAAATTGAGGGGTTCAGGTTGTGGCTCAGAGGTAGAGTGCTCGCCTACCATGCATGAGGCACCGGGTTCGATCCCTCAGCACCACATAAAAATAAGATAAAGATATTGTGTCCACCTATAACTAATAAATAATGTTTAAAAAAACTGATACTGAGATGTGGAATAGTTGCTGTGATTAACATGACCATGTGGTTCAGAAGCTTTTGGAGACTTTTAAAGTTTATGTGAAGAATTTTGAAAAAGTTTAGATATACAATCTGGAAAAGCTGTAGAATATTGTAAAAGCAGAGCTTAATAGGTGATTCTAGTGGGAGCTCAAAAGAACGAGAATGCTAATAGGACTGTGGACAATAAAGACTAAGGTTCCAGAGGAGGACTCTGTAAGAACCCGGGAGAATTTCTGTGAGGCTGAATTTAAAGGTGGTGGACTAATTAATCTGGTGGAAGAAATTTCAAGGCAGCACAGTATTTAGGGGTTATAATGTATATATCGCTGATGGCTTTTAGACAAATTTATCGTGATCATAAAGAACAGAAAGTAAAGCAGAAAGATTTGAAAAACTTGGAGTGTGGCCCCAGAATAGTGCCAAGCAAAACTGGGTCTAAGGAAGGCATGGTTGTTAAAGAGATTACAGCCACTAAAGAAATGCTAAGTACTTTACCCAGAAACGGAAAAGATGATTTAAAGGCATCTCATGAATTGGCAAGATCATATCCATCTCAGACTCAAGGGTGTAAAAGAAAAAAAATTCCTTTGTGTGGAGGCCATGGGAGCATTATGCTTGCACAGTAGGACTTAGGAAATTTTTCACCATGCTCAGCTGCCTAAGCACTCAGAGGCTGCTGCAGCCACGGTCCCAGAGACTTGGTTACTGCTTGAGATGGTTGCAGATTTTGGTATCAAACGTGGTTCTGTAGGAATACAGGATGATAAATTAGGGGGTCATGGAGGCTTTGAACTTACACTAGTAACTCTCCAGGGCACTCTCAGGATTGTGCCTCAGAGAGGGAACTGCATTATCAACCTCTCTTTTTCTGAGGCTTCTGGCTTCCTGAACAGACGCACTACCACTTTTCCTAGCTCTCAGAAGGCCATTGGGAAATTTTTAGCTTCTGTGATTATGGAAGCTAATCTAATAAATTATCTCTTACATAAATATATCATCTATTGCTTCTGTTTTTCTAGAGAACTCTAATATAATAGTGTGCATATTCTGGTGCAACATTAAACCGTAAATTAATCTAGAGATAACTTAGAGTGAGCTTTATATTAAGTTTTTATTAAGTTTTATTATCCCTAATAATCCCAAACTTTTATTGTATACAAATGGAGCACAACTCCTCATTCCTCTGGCTGTACATGGTGCAGGGTCACTCCAGTAGTGTAATCATACATGTATATAGAGAATAATGTCTGTCTCATTCTACCGTCCTTCCCATCCCCATAGCCCAATCCCTCCTTCTTCTTTTTCTTTCTTTCCTCTCTCTTTCTCACCCCCCTTTTTTGGGGGGGAGTGGTAATAGGGATGGAACCAACGGGCTCTGCCACTGAGCTATATCCCCAGCTTTTACATTTTTAAAATCTTGAGGCAGGCTCTCACTAAGTTGCCCAGTCTGGTCTCACACTTGCAATCCTCCTGGCCTCAGCCTTCCTTCTCACTGGGATTATAATCATGTGCCACAGTGCCTGGCCATTTGATAAAAAATTTAAACCCAAAGATCTGAGAAGCTCAATGAACTTTGGTACAAAATAAACATAAATAGAATTACACAAACTACATCATAATCAAATTGCTTCTAATGATAGAAAATTTCAAAAAGTAAAAAAAAGGGAATATTACACACAGAGGAAAGAAAAAAATGACAACAGACTTTTTTCCTCAGAAACGAGGTATGCCCTGTTAAGTAGGTAAGTAGAGAGATATATTTAAAGTACTTACACAAAAAAGGTTCAACCTATAAAACTAAGCCCAGAAAAAAAAAAAACTTGTCAAAAACAAAGGCAGAATATTTTTTTAGACATAAATCATGAAGAAAACTAAACCTAGGGCAGAATAGTAGGATATAAGAGACTGTTGAAAGAAATGATTAAATCTTGATAAGTCTAAACTTATTTTAAAATATTTTAAATAAAAATATGCAATCAAAATTTCAAATGTTATTAACCAGGAGATAGAAAGGAAAAAGGCAGGAGGAGATTCTCTTCTACTATCTAGAGGAAGGATACAAATACAGATTAATTCCAGATGTTAGGAAAACAAACTGAAGTATATGTGTTAAAAATAGAGGGGGTAAAGGCTGAGTTGTGGCTCAGTGGTAAAGCACTCGCCTAGCACATGCAAGGCACTGGGTTCGAGCCTCAGCACTACATAAAAATAAAACAAATAATAAAATAGAGATAAAAAAAATAGAGAGGGTAACTATTAACAATTTAACTATCTTCCTAGGATATGATTTCAAAGAAAAAATTTTAGATTGAATAACTCTACTAATAAGTTTACAAAGTTACCAAATATAAACTTATTACAATAGATATGTTAACAAGTATAATCAAAATATGTTATCAACTAATTGGCCTATTTCCTACATTAGTGTAATGATTCATGGGGTGCTGAGCTGAGAGAAATAATAATTGGGAAAAAAAGAAAACAATCATTGGTTGTTTTATTTTTTTAAAAGGTAAAAATGCACGTCTATGAGTCAAAATTATTAACAGGTACAACTACTGAAATGATTATTCAGAAACAATATTTTCTAGGACACATGACTTAATTTAGTTAATTTGCATAATCAAAGGCTTTAATATGATTTTGTTTCCAATTGCTTTTGAGCAAATACATGGTTAAACATACATTTACCCAAATATTTATTTCCCATTGTTCTTCTAACAATTCTTGGCCACTAAAAAGTATTTAAAACTAAATACATATTGGGGAGAAATCCAGCAATTTAAGAACTTATTTCTCTAATACGAATATCTGAGTTATTATACCCACTTCCACTCTTTTTAAAGAATAGAAAACAAAGTAACAATATAACGCCACTCTTCATTTAAAAGATATAGCAAAAGACAGGTTAAAATTAGAATATCAGAACTTTATACCTGCAAATTATTTTGAATATCTTTCCTATTGTTATGCATAGACTTCTCGATTATAATTTTTATTTATACTTACATTATTCTAGAACTTTACTTTGAATATTAATATGTTCAAAATTTCAAAAAATTATCATACCATCCCCGAAGGCCTGCAGCGGCGTTGACACAATGTGATTTCTGCCCAGTGCTCTGAATGCCAAAGAAATTCAATGAAGCACGGGTAAATGGGGGGAGTAACTAGGACTCTCTTAAGGTAGCCAAATGCCTCATCATCTAATTAGTGATGTGCATGAATGGATGAAGGAGATTCCCACTGCCCCTACCTCCTATCCAGTGTAACCACAGCCAAGGGAACGGGTTTGGCAGAATCAGCGGGGGAAGACGATGCTGTAGAGCTTGTCTGGCTTGGTGGAGAGACATAAGAGGTGCAGACTAAGTGGAAGACTCCCGGTGCAGCTCTGTCCCGAGAAGGGACCTGGCGACCCCGGCTCATTTTTTTCACTGACCCAGTGAAGGGGAGGTGGCGAGGATGGGTGGCAAACCGCACCCCAGGGGGTGGTTTTCACTTCTGGTGCCAAGTGTCAGGCTGTATGCTCAAGGGACAGTGCCAGGTGGGGAGTTTGACTGGGGCAGTAGGTACACCTGTCAAACCCTACTGCAGGTGTCCTCTGGAGAGCACAGGGAGGACACAAATCTCTCGTGGAGCAGAAGGAAAAAAGCTCGCTTGAACTTGATTTTCAATACAGACAGTAAAAGTGGGGCCTCAGGATCCTTCTGACCTTTTTGGGTTTTAAGCAGGAGGTGTCAGAAAAATTACCAAGCGTTCATAGCCATGTGGCTTTCTGATCCTTTGATATCGGCTCTTCCTATCATTGTGAAGCAGAATTCATCAAGGGTTGGATTGTTCACCCACTACTAGGGAACATGAGCTGGGTTTAGACCGTCGTGAGACAGGTTAGTTTTACCCTACTGATGATATGGAAAAGTTATAAAGACTTAGGCCAATGAAGTCTACCCATTAAAAAAAAATTTGCCTTATACCTTATGATCAACTGTGAAATTGTTTGTTGGCTCACAGAAAGTCTGACAATAAACAGTATCAGCTAAATATATATATATATACACATATAAATACATATAAAATTTAAAAAAATTATCGTACCATATGTCCTTCAGCTCGGGCTTTATTCTGCATAGCTTCCCGTTTTCGCTGTAGAAATTCTTCCACTTGCTTAGCTCTTTCTATATCTAGCTGCCCTTTTTGCCTAATTTGGACAAATCACAAAGTCAACAATTATGAACAATAAATATTTTGAATAATCCAAAATTTATACTTAAATACCTTTTTATTTCTTTGCAGAATATGAAAAGATTAATGTAAAATAAAAATTCTCTGTAATGAAGAAATCACTATATGTGTATTGGTAGCTATTACCTCAACTCACTCTTTACTATTATGAACAGAAGTGAAAGCTATGTTATCATTCCAAATCTTGACAAGATTTCTTTCTTCAGGTATTGGGGGTTCTACCCAAGCCCTTGTGCATGCTAGGTAAGCACTCTACCACTGAGCTACATTCCCAGCCTTACAAGAAGGTTTCTTTTACATTCAGCTATTCTACTTACACACATATATTATTTTAGGCTGTATTACAAAACACTCTTCAAGTTTCCAAGTTTATTCTAGAAATATCAAACATAGTAAGAATTTTATTTAGTCAGTATTGAAGTCAAATGAAAGTACCATAGTAGCAATTAAAAATAAAAAAGAATGAAAAGTTTATTTAAGTGTGAGTTTTCAAATATTTAGCAAAAGCTATGTATGAATTCCCTAAATATCGTAAGTATTGTGAAGCAAAATGGATAGATTAGGGAAAAAATTAATAGCATATGTATTTGTTTCAATCTTCTCTAGTTTATTCCTACATTTGTCTTCCTTAAACAATTATGAGAACATAAACATGTTAAACTTAAAAATATCTATGACAAACATTTATTAAATACCTACTACATGATACCAGTTATCAAGTGAAATATGGAAAACACAAAAATAAGTAAGACACAGCCCCAGTAATCTTAGAACTCACAGCACAGTATCAACTGTGATTAATTTTGGAGATGAGGAAGAAAGGTGAGTAAATTACTGGCTGTGCTTCTATTTGGATTCTGAAGTACAGCACATAAACTTCCTGCAGTCTCTTTTTGAGACTATAAGGTATACATGAAATCATGCTTTTTCTGCAATATTTAAACACTTGTCATTTTCATGCATCAAGTAATAATTTCTTTACCACTGTTTTCATTTCTAAATGAAACATAAAATTATTTTAAATATAATAATGAGCTGTAAAAACTTAAAATCTACTAACATAGCTATAAATGATACTGGTCTAAGGTTCATTTACTTTATGTGATACTTAAGAGATTCTCATGAAATTTATATCATAGGAATTTTCTAGGATAAATTTCTATAGCCAGTTTTAAGATCCTATTACTAAAACTCTCAGGTGTTTCTATATAGTTAATCTAATTCCACATCAATAAAATCAGAAATGTATTTCTCCAACGCCATCAACAGCTCAAGTAAGTTGAGAATAATAAGTATTTGTTCAGGCCTCTGAAATGTACATGTGCTATCCTCTAGCAGTCATATTATACACTGTATACTCTGAGATTAATAAGGCATATCTGGGCTGAATACAACATATCTCTGCATATATCCAGGCAAAACTGTATTCTGCTTTGCCACAGTCCCATTTATATAAGCCTGAGCCTTAAGAGTGCAGATAAAGTACTAGGGGTCTTGTTCAGACATGTCATCTGAAGTTGTATGATTTCCAGTAAGCCTCTTTTTGGTGGTCCTGGTAGCTTAGACCACCACAAGCAATTAAACAAAATAGCTGATATCTCTGCTATGTATCCTAACTGCAATGACTTCCTTCTTTAACCTTTAAAGTAGTAAAACATATTTGATTTCCCATTCTAAGACATTGTCTATGTACAGCTTTTGTCAGTCTAAAACTCTAACTGGCATATGTTAATATAGCAATTGCACAAAATTATTTTACCAAGAACCTGGTCATCCATGTAATGGCTTTGATTTGCAGGTTTTCACATCATTTATTTATATATGGTACTACCTGCTTTATGTATTTATACAATTTGTGTGGTTTCACTGAACAGTGATTTCCCAAGCTAGATCAAATTAGTAAGTTTATATTACTGGCTGCTTTCAAATACAAATTTAAAATATGTAATGATCCTTTTAACACTATTTCTTTTTAACTTTCATTTATTTAACAAATATTTATTAAGTGTCAACTATCTGCCATATTTTATTAGTCTTTGAAGATACAAAGACAAATAAAACAGAGTTCTGGGAAGCACGGTTGGTTCAACAAATGAAAACTAACCAGGGTTCAACCAATTCTGTGACTATTTATGCTTAAAAACTTGTAAATAAAGTGTACTTTTCATATGTATTACTGATTACCACTTTATAAACACCAAAAAGAACTCACAACTCATATTCTTGTGTATTCTCACTATTCTCTAAAGTAGTAAAACTGCTAATTGTGGGCATAAATTATGATATGTGCTAGGCTCATGAAAATAAAGAGTCAATTTACTTAGTAATAGTCATTTTCTTCATTAAAAACTATTAAGAATTCATATACAAATGCTCTTTTACAAAAATTGGACTATATCCAAAATTATAGCTTTTAATAGCAGCAAAACATTGATCTGAATTAATAAAAGAATGATAATATAAACATTATATAAAACAAGTATACAGTAAGAAATTAGGAATTTGGATAGTAAAATACAAAGACATTAAAATGGGCCATAAATGTTATAAACAGGAAAAGGTACATAAAACAATGAAGCAACTGAAGTATGGTATTATTCTGCTGAGAAATATATTCTAAGACAAACTTTTTTTTTTTTTGTCCTGAAAAGAGAAGTAAAAAAGATTTTTCTTCCTTTTCTCATTGTAAATTCATGAAGTACCAAGATCTGGGTGAAAACGTCATACCTCATATTCACTGTTCAAATTTTTACTGATAAGGGAAATGTAAAACTTTTAAAGGATAATTATAAGTGAACATTTTAAGAGGTGAAAAACAACATAAAAATAGGCAGCAGTCTAGGTAACAGATAATCTGAGAGGAAAAAGCAGTAACTATAGTTACAATAGAAAAACTGGGTGGTATTGGGTTAATAGTAAAGACAAAATGATGCAGAGGATTTATTTATTAAGCTTCCTCTTCTCTGTAAGGGACATAAATTGTCTATCAGATGGAATGTAACAGTCAGTTTTACTCAAATGAAAAAAATTTCAAGATAAGAAACAATTTCAATTCCAAGACAAGAAGACTTGGAAAAGTAAAAGTGCTATAAAAAACAAATGTTAAGAGGCCCTACTACTATAAAGTAGTCTTACATAGTTTGAGGTCTTAACGTTAAAAAGCTAATAAAAAGATCATTAAGGCATGGATAAAAACAGAGCTGCACTAGATAGAGTTACTGATAATAAAGGAAGAAGAAAATAAATAACATAAAAGAAGAAATAAATAAATATGGGGGATCCAAAATTGTGAGGGAAGAAAATTCAAAGAGTCCTAATGACTGTAGATTTGTTTGCCAATTAAGCTTGAATCAAGGAAAAGAACTGACTAGGAATGACAATGTCATAAGTATTACAATAGGAACCAATTATGACAGTGTGGAGAAATGGCCACAAAAAGAATAAGAGATGTTGGATATTGTGTCATGCACCTGTCATCACAGCTATTTGGAAGGCTGAGAAAGGAGGATTGCTTGTACTCAGGAGTTTAAAGTCAGCCGGAGCAACCTCACAAGATTGAAAAAAAAAAAAAAAAGACCAAAGAGTTAACACTCAGAATGGAGAAACCTTAGGTATTTACTAGTTGAACTTTCCATTGAATAAAGTGTTCTCATATTACCATCTAAATGTCCTGTCACTTAAATCTCTGGTTCATATTCCCAGTTCGAAGACATTAAATTCCACACAGGTCCTGAACAGCCTTCATAATGGACTAAAATCTATTTCTCTCCTTGTTTAGTCATAATTATTCTATCTTGCAGAAATACAAAGAAGTCTAATTCCTCTTCTATGTGACCAGCACCCAGTTTTTCCATTTGTGGAACTAAATAGATGACAGTTGTTTATAGTATGAAGGCTGAAACAAGAAGGCTGAGTACATTTTATTAGTTAAACCTTAATTGGGAACATGAGAATTGGGCCAAAGTTCTTGAAGTTCTGCATTGGGCCACAAATGACCATGAAAGTTCTGCAAGCACTGATTTTAGGGTTACAAAGAAATTCTAACAGTAAGCATATTCACAAACATGGAATCCAATGAATCATCAGCATTGACTATATATATATATATTTTTTACTAGAACAGGTCCTGCCATGGGAGCCTGATTAAAAAGCTGCTGCTTTTTACTATTATCATCATTCCCATCATCACTATTCAAATAGGTATACAGTTTGTCATTATCCTACTATGTAACAAGTTCAGATTGCAGAGAAAACTTCATTTTCTGTACTACTTTGCATTTAAATTTGATACTTTCAAAAAACTTCTTTAGTTTCTAAGAAGTTACTGGTACTGGTCAGAGGGCAGCTAAATGGACACTATCATAAATGATTAGATGGCATATAATAGGCACATATAACAACATTTCTTTCTAGAATCTTCAAGAACATAATTGACCTAATCCTTTAATCCAATGACTATACTTTTAAGATTCTATTACACAGAAGTAATGAAAATTGAAGAATTAAATGTGACAGAAAAATAATTTAAAAAGTGAAATATCTTCAACTTGTTGTACTAGGGAATTTGTTAGAAAATTTACAGTACATTAAGAAATTGAGATTTTACATGACATTAATACTTGAAAACAATTTTTAACAAGAGAAATAAATATGGTAACATGAATGCTAAATTTAAAAAGATATATAACATGTGATTTGACTTCCACTATAGGTGAGAAATATGTAAAAAGAATGCATGTAAACTAGACCCAAGTCCTCCAGTGGTTTTCTCTGTAGAGATCAGGAATGATGCTTCTGCTTGTTTCCTAATATCTTCCCTACACATTCCAGTATTTCTAGAACTATCCTAATCACTTTGGCAAACACATAAACAAGACAAAAAGTCACTTATGTATTTCCTTTGAGTTTTCTTTTTCCTTAGGCAAAGGGAGAGAAAAAAGTACAGGTTGAGTAGTCCTTTTCTGAAATGTCTGGTAAGAGAAATGTTTCAGATTTCGTATCTTTTCAAATTTTGGAATATTTGCATATATATTATATGAGATGTCTGGGAATAAGATCCATGTCTAAACTCAAATGCATTTGTTTCATATATCCTTTATACACACAGTCTGAAGATAACCGCATACAATATTTTTAGTGTGCCTATGACTTGTCACATGATGTCAGGTTTGGAGTTTTACACTTGTAGCATCATGTCAGCACTTTAAAAGTTTCAGATTTGGGGGCATTTCAGATTTTGGATTTTCAGATTAGGTAGGCTCAATATAAATGAACATTTGGTTAAGAATTGTAAGAATGATGAGAAAGTAGTCAGCTGCTGACATTTTAAAAACGGAAATATATGAACATTCTTGAACTTAACGAAGAAAACAATATTAAAAGGAAATTTAAGGATGAGAGGATGAAAAATAAAATAAAATGCCTCTGAATAAAACAAAATACTGGGCTGAGGCTACAGTTCAGCAGCAGAACACTTGCCTAGCATGTGTGAGGCACAGGGCTCGATCCTCAGCACCAAAAAATAAACAAACAAAATAAAGGCATTCTGTCCATCCATAACTACAAAAAATAAAAACAAAACCAAAAACCCAAAATATTAAGGGACAAGTCAATAGCTTAAGTTTGGAGTACTGAAAATTACTAATCCACGATAGTCAAAAAGGATTACACTGTACATGTAAATATGAGACAATAAATATTAGGAAGTATGAGATTAAAAGAATATCATATACATAGTAGTTAAATCATTCTTACCAATTATTGTAAAGTATGAGCAATAAGAACATTTTATAGCAAGAAAATAAGTAGTTTGAAGGATTTTCTACTTTTTCATTTACAAGTTTTCAGGAAGAAGCAAATCCTTTGATACGTTTCAGATTGTTAATGTATAAAATTATTTTTTCCTAACAACCTGCTGGAATATATATTGATAAAAGAAATGATAAAAATGGTCTGGTACAGAGCAGGCCTTTACCAAAAAAAGAAAGAAAGAAAAAAAATGATGAAAGAAAAAAGTCTGACTTCTTTCTCAATATTAAAAAGTTAAAAAAAAAAAAAAAAAGACTGTTACAGCCACCCAAATAAAACAGAATGGTTTTGCTGGCAAAGATAAAGATTTTGTTGATATCTGATCATTATTAATATATGGATTAAAAAACCATCTTCCATCTTAGATGATGATAGTGGTAATGGTGAGAGTGATGAAGGATGCCAGACAAACCCTTTGGTAATGCTATCTGAAAAAGGGCCAAGGAAGGGATGCAGAACTCATAGTTTCAAAGCCTCTTCCAACAGGTTTATTTCTATTATATACTTTGTCCTTGGCTCTCCTGTTTTCTCTTTGCTTCCTGGCTGTCATAAGCTGAGAAGCTCTGCTCCACCGTGCCCTTCTGCTATGATGGAGATGCTGACCATGAACTGAACCTCTGAAACCATGAGCCCAAAATAAACTTTCCTCCTCTATGTATTCTTGTCAGGTATTTTGGTCACAGTATTGAGCTGACCAACACAGAGGTATATTGCATGATTTTTCAAGAAGATATAACAACTCTTAATATATATATACTTAACAACAAAGCATCAAAATATGTGAGGCAAAAACTGATAAAAGTGCAAGGAGAAAAAGATGAATTCACTCTTAGAGACATTATTATCCCTCTGTCGAATGGACAGATCTAGTAAGCAGAAAAATTAGTAAGGTATAATTGAACTCAATGTACATTTATAGAGTACTTCAACAATAGAATACACATTCTTCTCAAGGCCATATGAACATGCCCAAGAGACCCCATTCTGGCCATAAAACAAAGCTTAACAAATTTAAAAGAATAGATTTTTACACATCTGCTCTTAGACTTAATGGAATTACTAGATATCAATATCAGAAACAGGAAAATCCATAATATGTGGAGATTAAACAACACACTTCTGAACAACACTGGGATCAAAGAAGAAATCCCAAAAGAAATTTAAAAAAATTTTTTAAATTGTAGGTGGACACAATACCTTTATTTTATTTATTTATGTTTTATGTGGTATTGAGGATTGAACCTAGTACCTCACACATGCTAGGTGAGTACTCTACTACTGAGCTGCAACCCCAGCCCCAAGAAATTTTTAAATAATTTGAATTATTTAATTGAAATTTTATGAAAATAAAAACACAACTAATTAAAATTTGTGGGATTCAACAAAAGCAGGACTTATTGCGAAATTTTTAGTACTCAGTGCATATTATTAGAAAAGAAGAAAGATTTATATCCTCTTCTGAGAAGTGTCTGTTCAGATCTTTGGCCCATTTGTTGATTGGGTTATTTGATTTTTTATTGTTTAACTTTTTAAGTTCTTTGTATACCCTACAGATTAGAGCTCTATCTGATGTGTGAGGGGTAAAAATTTGTTCCCAGGATGTAGGCTCCCTATTCACCTCATATATTATTTCTCTTGCTGAGAAAAAACAGCAGATTATGCTAAGTGAAGTTAGCCAATCCCTAAAAAACAAATGCCAAATGTCTTCTCTAATATAAGGGGGGTGACTCAAAATGGAGTAGGGAAGAAGAGCATGAGAAGATTACCACTAAATAGGGAAGAGAGGTGTGAGGGAAAGGGAGGAAGAAGGAGAACTGCACGGAAGAAGGAAGGAGACCCTTATCGTAATACAGAATACATATGACGATGTAAGGGGGAAAAAAAAAAAAAGAAGTGTGTCACATTAGATTGGGTAGAGAGAAGTGATGGGAGGGGAGAAGGGGGGAAGGAAGGACAGCAGAATAAAATAGACTTTATTATTGCTGTATGTATATATGTGACTGTATGACCAATGTGATTCTGCAACCTGTACACTCAGAAAAATGAGTGTATTATACTCCATCTGATTCAAATGTATGGTATGTCAAGATCATTGTACTATCATGTGTAACTATTTAAAAAAAATAATCTAGCTAGGTTAAAAAAAAAAGAAAGATTTAAAATCAATTTTCTTACCTTCCACTTTAGGAAATCAGAAAGAAAAGAGTAAATTATATCCAGAGTAAGTAGAGAAAAAGAAATAATAAAAATTAGAGCAAATCAATAAAATTGGAAACAGGAAGTCAACAGAAAAAAAAAATCAATAAAACCAAAAGTTAGTTATTTTAAAAATCAATCAAATCAATAAGTCTCTAGTAGGGCTAAGAATAAAAAAAGGACATAAATTATTAACATCTAAATGAAAAATGACATCATTACAGTTTCATACACACTAAAAGAATAATAAATATTATGAACTATGCACCCAAATTTGATTAATGTAGATGAAACAGACTAGTTCCATGAAGAACGGATTTGCAAAAAACAATCTGCTCAATAAGAAACAGACAACCTAAATAGGCCCATATCCATTAAAGAAACTGATTCAATTATTAATAATTTTCTAAAATATACCAGTCCAAATGGAACAATGCTAAATTTTATCAAATTTTTAAGAAATTATACCAATATTTTGTAACTCTTTCAGAAGACAAAAGTAGATGAAATACTTCCTAACTTATTCCATGAGGTATTAGTCTACTACCAAAACTTTTGAAGACATAAGAAAATTACATGCCAATATCTTTTATGAATATAAGTATGAAAATCCTCCATAAAATATTAACAAGTCAATTACAACAAGTATAACAACATATAGCAGCATCAAGACCAAGTGAAACTTATACCAGATGTGCAAGAATAGTTCAATACATAAAATCCATCATATTGACAAACTAAAGAAAAGTCATATGAGCATATGAGCATAGATGCAAAAAATTTTACAAAATCCCACACGCATTTAACAAAAAAAAAAAAAAATGCAATTTTTTTTCCTACAACTTCATAAAAAATCAAAATATAACATCATACTTAATGGTGAGAAACATGAAGCTTTCCTGTTAAGGTCAGGAATAAGACAAAGATGAGAGATTGGAAAGGAAGAAATAAAAATGGTTTTGTTATTGTTTTAAAATAAAATAAAACTGGTTTTGTTTACAGATGGCATAACTGTGGAAAATCCAAAAGAACTGACAAAAAATACCCCCTGAAATTAATAAGTAATTGTAGCAAGGTTCCAGGATACAATATTAATATGCAAAAGTTAACTGTTTTCCTACAAATCAGCAATGAACAAGTGGAATCTGAAATTAAAAATATATTGCCATTTACACCAGCACCCCCAAAAATTAATTTGTATTTTATAAGTCTGAAAAAAATATACACAGGAAAATGAGGAAAACTGAAACAGTTTAATGAATTCAAAGAAGAATTAAATAGAGAGATAATACAGGTACAACAGAAGAACAAAAAGACTCAATATTGTCAAAATGTAAATTCTTCCCAAATTGATCCATAGATTCAACACAACCTAAATAAAAAACACAGCAAGTTATTTTGTAGATATTGACAAACTAATCTAAAGTTTATATAGAGAGAAAAAACTAGAATAGCCAAATCAATATTGAAAGAGGAAAAAAAAGTTGGAGGATTAAAACTATCTGACTTTAAGACTTACTATAAAGCTACTTGTTATGATTTGGATATGAGGTGCCCCCCCCCAAAAGCTCCTGTGTCAATCCAGGAATATTCAGAGGTGAAATGATTAGACTAGGAGAACTGTAATCTTATCAGTCCATCCTAGTTTGGATGGAATAACTGGGTGGTAACTGTAGGCAGGTATAGCACAGCTGGAGGAGGTAGGTCCTAAAGGCATGACCTGGAAAGATTTTTTTTTCGCTACAGGCTCCTTCCTATTTCCCCTGTCAAGAAGAATGGAGTCAGCTGACCATGGACTGAACTTCTGAAACCATGAGCCAAAAATAAACTCTTTTTTCCCCAAGTTGTTCTCATTGGCTATTTTGATCACAGCAAGGAAAAGTGGACTAACACACTACTGTAATCAATACAGAGTGGTATTGGTGAAAAATTAACAACAATATATCAGGGGACAAAGAAGAGAACTCAAATAATTCCATATAAACAGAGTCAACTGATCATTGACAAGGGAGCACAGTCAATTCAAGGGAGCATAAATAGTCTCTTCAAAAAATGCTATGGACCAAATGAATGTCCACATGCAAAAAAAAAAAAAAAAAATGAATCTAGACACAGGCCTTAGATCTTTCAAAAATTAATTCAAGGGGCTGGGATTGTGGCTCAGTGGCAGAGCGCTTGCCTCGCACATATGAGGTAGTGGGTTCAAGCCTCAGCACCACATAAAAATAAATAAATAAATGAATAAGTGAATAAATAAGTAAATAAAGGTACTGTGTAAAAAAAATTCAAAATTAATTATAGACTTAAATGTAAAAGACAAAAGTATAAAAATTCCTAGAAGATAACACAGGAGAAAACCTAGATGAACTTGGCTATGGTGGTAACTTCTTAGATACAAGGCCAAAGGCATCACCCCCCCAAAATGGTAAGAGGAATTTCATTAAAATTACAAATGTCTGCTCTGTGAAAAATAATATCAAGGAATAAGAACACAAGCCACAGACTGGAAGAAAATAACTGCAAGAGACATTATCTGGGGTAGGGATGTATCTCAGTGGTAGAGTGCTTGCCTAGTATGACCAAGGCCCTGAGTTGGATCCCCAGCACTGCACAAGGAGGAGAAAGAGATCTGATAAAGAACTGTTATCCAAAACTCGCAAAGAACTCTTATAACTCAACAAGAAAATCAACAACCCAATTAAAAAATGGACAAAAGACCTTAACAGAAAACTAAAAAAGATATACGGATAGCAAGAAAAATGTGAAAAGATGTTCAACATCATATGTCATTTGGGAATTATAATTAAACAACACTGATAGCAAAATACACCAATTTAAATGGCCAAAATCCAAAACAGGGACAACACTGTTCATTGCTGGTGTGAAAGCAAAATGGGACAGCTACTTTGGAAAACACTTTGGTTGTTTCTTATAAAACTAAAGATACAGGGGCTGGGATTCTGGCTTAGTGGTAGAGCGTTCGCCTAGCACAGGCGGGACACGGGTTCGATCCTCAGCACCACATAAAAATAAATAAAGGCATTGTGTTGTGTCCATCTACACCTAAAAAATAAATGTTAAAAAAAAAAACACTAAATGTACTCTTAACATAGGATCTAATCTGATCTTTCATGATTTGAGAACTTATGTCCACACAAAAACTTTCATACAGATATTTGTAACAGATTTATTCATAATTGCAATAACTTGTAAGCAACGAAGATATTCTTCAGCAGGATAATGAATAAACTATTCATCCATACAATGTAGTATCATTCAGTGCTAGTAAGAAACGAACTATGTATCATCATGAAAAGATATGGAGGTACCTTAAATGAGTATTACTAAATGAGAGCAGCCATTTAGTAATGATTCCAACTAAATAACATTCTAGAAAAAGAAAAATTATAGGGACAGCAAAATAATTACAAGATTGCCAGAGGTTAGAAGGGAGGGAAGGAGGGAGGTAAAAATAGGTAGAGCACAGAGGATTTTGAGCATAGTGACATTTTTAAATATAATACCACAGGGTGAACACATGGAATTATACTTTTGTCAAAACCTACAGTTCAACAAACAAGAGTGAGCTCTAACAGAGACACTGAACTTTGGTGGTAATGGGTCAATGTGAGTTACTGATGGTAAGAAATGTTGTTCACTCTGGCTAGGATGCTGACAGGGAAGTTGTGCATATGTAGAGAAAGTGTGGACGGGAACTCTATATTTTCCACTCAATTTGCTGAAAACCTAAAAGTGCTCTAAAAATAAAGTTTACTAATTAAGAATGTATATGTAATAGAAAGATCAACCCTACAGGAAGATAAAAACCTCACAAAAAATTTGCTTCACCATTCAGCAAAAATAAGCACATTTGTGAGTCTGTAGCCTTCCTTTGTAATGCAAAAAATCTTTTAATCAGTTTCACAATTTAGGTTTCTGTATATAATATGTAATGTATTCATAATGTAATTTTACACTTAACTCAATTATTTATTATATTCAAATACATTGTTTTTTTTTTATTTTTTAATTACGTTTTTAAATGTGCTCAAGTACACTTTATAATAGGAGGACCATAAAGATTTTTATAGCACCGTAAGAAACAAGAAAAAGATGATGTAATTAAAATTTCATAAAACATTACCTGTTCTTTCACAACTCATCACAATGCTTTTAAATGAAATGGGACTACCTTAGAAAACACACATGCAAGTATACTTAACAAAAAAAAAACTGTGTGGATTACAGCTATGTTAGTTACCATTATTTAATTAACTCAATAGAAGGATAGGAAAAAATCTGGTGAAAAGGATCACATATCAGAGATGGATGAAGAAGAATATGCTAACATAACAAAGAGAAAGCTAACTTCTCCATGATGTGCAAAAGACAAAAAAAATATGAGTTTTGCATAAAATGTGATTACATTTAAATTTATATTCTGATTTACTTAAACCAAGTAGATGAAATTATTATAACCATATGTTGGCTGAAAGTTATAACATGTTCCTTTAATAGTATATGCAGTATAAAATATAAATAAGCCATAAAAATCAGGCTGATTTGAAGAGCTAAATGTTTGTCATAATATAATCATGGACCAATTTTACACCTAAGAAAATTACTACATCCAGGAAGCAAAAATTATTCCATGTAAACAATGGAGAACACATCTACAAGTGAGAGTACTAAGTTATATGTGACAAAAGACAAAATTACACACAAGGATGAATTCATGGATCACCACAGTCCAACCTGTTTGCATTGGCTTGTTTAGACACGGCCTTCAATCTTTTCAAAGTTTTTCTAATAGCATCAGCATCAGGGAAATGGTGATGACCTGCAGCCCCTTTAGGAAATCCTGGACGAACTCCAGGTGGAATTCCTCTGTAGACAGATATGCACAGTGACTTTCATTGCTTTCTCTGAAGTAAAGCATAAGAAATTTCTGCTGAACATAGTCATACCTTTCTGGACGACTACGTATTTCTCCTTTCCATTTCACTTCATTATCTTCTGCTCTTTGTTGCTGCATTTGATCAAAAATGGCATGGTAATGTTCATACTGTCCTCGAGAAGATGATGGAGCTACAGTCCCTCCACTACCAAAAAAGGAAGCCTAGGGATTAAACAAAGAGCTCTTACAATTTATCTTACAAGGCCCAAAAGGCCTACACCATACTCAAAATAAAAACTAAATTTCAAGGCTTAACTTTAAAAAAGCAATTACCTAAAATTTGAGCAAATTAATTAACATGACCAAAAAGCAAGATGTTTTCTTATTATGTTATAATAATTAACAACAGAAAAGTAGAATTTTCTACTGGTGTGACTCTGCACCATTTACAGCCAGAGAAAGGAGAAGTTGTGCTCTATTTGTGTCTAATGTGTCAAAATGCATTCCACTGTCATGTATAACTAATTAGAACAAATTTTTAAAATTTAAAAAAAGAAAAGTAGAATTTTTGTTAACAATGAAGCATAAATTAATGTGACAAACAAAAACATTAAAGTGTTACTACATTCTTTTAAATGTGAAAAAATCTGGTCTTAGCAAGTTTTGAAACAAATACAGAATATATACTTCATGTAATTCTGTTCTATTAAGTTTAAATATGTAAGGCCATTATATGCAAAGCAGAGCATGCTTATATAACACTTAAAATGATGTTTGACAAAAACATTTGGACATGACTTTTACTATGCTTCAAACTTATTCACCAAGTTAATGTGAAGGTATAAACATTACTGAAACATATTCTATGTATAGATAAAAGAGCCAAAACTTCATATCTATTGGTAAATAGTTTTTCAAACAAGTTGGGAAAGAAAACACAAAATGGGAAAAACATTTTAATCTTTTGGTAAATGAATGATAAATAGAGACATTCCAAAGTAGTAAATACTAAGCAAATTCATAAAATGAAAAAAAAATGATCAAAAGCAAAATCCCTATTTAAGAGAAAAAAAAAGTTTTGAAGAAAGATATTATTTAACTTGGCCTTATAATAACAGAGAGATATTAGATATGAAGCTAGGTAATATAGCAAAAATAAGCAATACATGTATATATCTGGATGCCAGAAATAGAGGGAAGAAGGAAGTATGGTGACAAACATAATCAGAAGGAAGACAAGGAACACTAAGCTTGACTACAAAAGCTTGGTTGGTAGAGACTAGGTGCTATTGGCCCTGGGTATATGCATTCATATATAAAACACAACTGGGCTGGAGCTGAGCTCAGTCGCAGAGAACTTGTCTAGCCTGTGTGGGGCACTGGGTTCAATCCTTAGCACTATGTAAAAATAAATAAAATAAAGGCATCTGTCCATCTATAACTACCAAAAAAAAGGATAATTTAAAAAGAAAAACAAAAATCATTTCCAAACTTTCTAGCAATAGTAGTATACTCTAAAACATCTTCTAAAAAGCTTGAGTCAATATTATGCATTATAAGCAGAAATAAGAAAGATACCAAAGTAGAAAAACTAAAGGGCTGTTGCACTGACACCAAGCCAAGAAGACCAGAGGTAAAAAAGAGAATCAATAAAAAAAAAAAAAAAAAAATGCTGAATGGACTTGTGGATTCTCTGCGAGAACAACAAAGGATAAAGGTAAAGATATAAGGACACAGCCACAGAGAAACAAAAATTCAAACACATGGAAACCCCATAGTCAGAAAATATAGACATTAGAAATGGTTAAGAGTTAAAAGTAAATGTATGATGCTATAGAAGTTACGGTGAAAGAATTTCATTGAAAAGAAGAAATCAATGATCTGAAATGCAGAGGTCAAAAGCACTGCAAATAAGATAGTTCTAAGGTTGAGTGATAGCCTTTTAAAAAAAAAACACTGTGTGTGGGGTGGGGGAGGAAGGGTGGGAGGAGAAGGGATGGTGAGAAAAGAAGCTAGAATACGGAGAATTGAGGAAATGCTTTTCCTGGTAATAACATTTTATTTAAGAAGTCTGAGTAAGAAACGATACAAAGAACAATATCAGAATCAAATAAAAGAAACTTTAGTGTAACCCAGTAAGAGGAAATTTGTTTTAACACCTTAGCACAGTAAGCACACAATTTTATGAGAAAACATGAATTTTTAAAAATAATTTTAAGGGATGCAGAGATAATTAATTAAAGATGTTCAAATAACAAGAAATGGAAGCTGCTAGAACCAGGAAAGATAAATGATTAGGCTGGAAACTCCATCAAGGAGGTCCTCCTCATGTACATTCTCAAAATATATATTTCAAGTCAAGAATCAGAAGAATGATTCTGTAAAAAGGTGGTCACATTTTCTGTGGAACTGACTACACTTACAGTTCTCTACTAATATTCTGGCTTTGAGTGTTCTACTTAGCAAAAGCAAAAGCAGGTAAACATCTCTCAAAGACTTTTACTCAAAATAAAACTGAAAATATTGTACTAAAATACTAAAGCAATATGATCTTTTAAAAATAAGTTTTATTAAGGCATGACTTATATACAATAAAATTCACCAAGTTTAAGCACAGATTGAAGAATTTTGATAAACAGAAACATGCATGTAACCACTGCCATAGTGACAATTATCCCAGAAAGTTCCTCAGATTCCTTTGTAGTCAATGATCTCTTACTGCCAGAAACCAATGTCCCACTTTGTGACACTATGGATTGGACTTGCCTTTTCTGTAACTTCATATAAACATAATCATACAATATATATTCTTTTGTTTGGCTTCCTTAACTCATTTTCGAGATGGATCCATGTTGTTGCATATATAAACACACTATTCTTTTTTTTAATGCTGAATAGTATAATTGTGTGTGTGTGTATTTTTTTTTTTTTTTGGCACAGGGGATTGAACTCAGGGACAGTCCAACACTGAGCCACATCCCCAGCCTCATTTTGTATTTTATTTAGAGACAGGGTCTCACTGAGTTGCTTAGCCCCTCACTTTTGCTGAGGCTGGCTTTAAAATTGCCATCCTCCTATCTCAGCCTCCCAAGCAGCTGGGATTATAGGAATGCGCCACCATCCTGGTGATATATCTTAAACCTCTTACATAAAACTCATACATACTCTGATCACCAGATAATTAAAAATATACATGTGGATTATATCACAATTTTTCTAAAAACACATTATGAAGAAAAACACTAAAAGCAGAGAGTACAAAGAAGTACTAGATATTGTAAATACCAAATAAAGTCAGTCAAATGCTTGCACTTGAATATCAATGCTTATTTAGAAGTGTGTAATAACTGGCTTATTGTAGTGGCACCTGTCTGTAATTTCAGTTACATGGGAAGCTGAGGCAAAAAGACTCCAAATTCAAGACCAGGTGAGGCAATTTAGTAGGACCCTGTCTCAAAATGAAAAATAAAAAGGTATGGCATTGTAGCTCAGTGACAGAGCACTTGCTCACATGAGTGAGGCACTGTTTTTGATCCTCAGCACTGCATAAAAATAAATAAATAAAAATATTGTGTCCAACTACAGCTAAAAAAAATATTAAAAGGTCAGGGGGTGCTGGGGATGTAGCTCAGTGGTAGAATTCCCTTGGATTCAAATCCTAGTATCCCCCTCACAACAAAAGTGTATAATAATCATATTGATCTTGAAATATTTCCCTTAATGTTTACTTTTTATTTTATCTTTATTTGAGGAATTCCTTAATTTGATTCTCATTATACTGAGCCTCTAGGTTCTGGCAATCATGTAGAAATCAAACAGCTTAACAAGATAAATATTTCAAACTAAGGAATAAGTACATAAACTAACAGAATTTGTTTAAATCATGGAAAATAAACTGCTTTATTATCAAGGACAGCATTATAGAAGTATATAAAGTGAAGCAAAAATCTATTATGCACAAAATGTCTTTTGAAAAACTAAACAAGATTGATAAATCTGAACTTTTAGGATTAAATATAGCTTTAGACATTACAGGGAAAAGAAAACAATTACAAAAGAGATATATGAGGAGGAGAAAAATTACAAACATCTCACCATTTATCATGGACTTGACACAAAGTCCTACACTGTAGTTTTCACTTCCCAATCAGGTAAGACAAAGGATGAACTGATTTTAGAATAACCCAAATTTTGTACAAATCATTTCCTATCATTCAGGAAGCAGTAAATTCTATTTAATTAGGCAACACTGAATTTACTAAAAACACTATATTAATCTACATTAAAACAGAACTGGAACAGATGACTATTACTGAAATATCGTTATGTTATATGAAAAACTGCATCTCAAGAGACTAAAAAACATGTAATTCAGCACCATATGTGTGGATAAAACAAACAAACTTTTATTTAAATCATAACTTTTGGGCTGGGGTTGTAGCTCAGTAGCAGAGTGCTTGCCTTGTATGTATAAGGCACTGGGTTCGATCCTCAGCATCACATAAAAATAAATAAATAAAATAAAAGTATTGTGCCCATCTACAACTAAAAATATTTTTTTTAAAAAAATCAGAACTTTTTGGGGAAAGAAACAAGAATGCTAGTCAATTCAACTTGACAAATATCTACTGTATACCTAAATATCAAGGTTAATGGGCATGGTTCAGGTGACTTTACAGTTTAAAGACATTTTGATTCAATGATAGAAATTAAAATAATACAGAGGAATAATAGTGCATTCACTTTCTATTGCTGTGTAACAACAAACTTACCAGCTCAAACAATATTCATTTATTATCTCACATTTTCCCTGGCACAGGAGTGCAGATACATTTAGCTGGGTAACCAGCTCAGAATCTCACCAGGCAGAAATCAAAATGTCAGCCAGAGTTACAATTTCCATTTGAGACTCAGATCTTTTCCAAGCTTACTGGTTCTTTTCAGATTCATTTCTTTGTGACCCTATGAATAAGGATATCATTTTCTACATAGTTATCAGTCAGAGACCACATACAGCATCTAGAGGCCACCTATACTTTCTTGCCATATCAATATTTGCTCTCGTCTAAGCTAACAAAAGTATCTCTCCAGACTTTTCCTTCCTGGTCTGCTGTAGGGAGTCTTACACATTAATAGAATAATGGGGTCAACTATTCCACAAACATTTCCTGCTAATCAAAGGAGCTGCTACAGATTACACTCATAATTCAAAGAGAGGGACTACAAGGTATGTACACCATGGGTTTGGCATCCTGGCAATCATCTTAGAGTTTGGACTATCACAGATACATAGATAGATGAGATGGGATGTTCTGTGAGCAAAAGAGGAAGTACAAGGCTCAGACTGACAGAACAAAGAGAGGAGGAGTAAATTATTGTCTGAGCCCTTGCTAGCCAAGCTCTGGGGGTAGGGGTAAAGGGTGGGAGATAGCTAAGAAACTAAAGCTCAGAAAAGTTAAGTAGCTTGCCCAATGTTATGCGGTCTGTATTTACCCAAAGGAAATGTTTGAACAAACCAAGTTTCTGGTTGCCTAAGTAATAAATAGGGCAGGGATGAGCTTGAGGAAGAAAGGAGGATGTCATCTAGTAAAGAGAAACACAAGCTAGGCATGGTGGTACACACTTTTAATCCTAGCAACAGACAGGTTGAAGGAGGAGGATCACAAGTTCAAGGCCAGCCTAAACAACTTAGTGAGGCCCTATCTCAAAGAGAGAAAAGCGGGGAGGGGCAGAGGGAGAAAGAAACACAAGGGCAAAGACAAAGAGATTCAGCAGGCCGCATACAAAGAAGCTTCATATAATATAGCATTAAGTGTATGGAAGGGAATACAGATGGAGATGAATTTGGAAACTGGCAGGGGCCACATTTAAGAAGAGTCTTCCAAGAACTTAACATACATGAAAAACAATGACAAACTTTCATTTTGCATCTGATTTGTATTTGTGATTCCTCTGACAGGAACAGAGTTATCACAGTCTTCAAATGAAACTTCTAAAAGCAATATTTAGTGTCACATATTAGCATCAGTTTCATATCAAATAAATGCAGGAGAGCTAAGAAATAATATTAAATGTTGGAGACCTCTAGATATAAATTAACTGTGCAGAAAAAAAGAGCAACCAATAATATATATTTTAAAGAGAAAGATGAAACTGGAGAAAATAATAACAGTAGTATAACTATGTTGGTATTAAATACCTACCTTTACTTCACTGCTTCCACCAGCACTTAGCACATTTTTCCATCCTTGTTCCCTGGCCCTATTTATTCTCTCCAACTTTTGGGGAAAAAAACAAACAAACAAACAAAACACCATTTCAAGTATTTAACATAAATACCTGAAATATATTTAGCAATAAAATGGAAATCAGTGCATTTTTCTCATATTTTTATTGGTACATTGTAATTATACATGATGGTAGGATTTGTTATTACATATATGTACATGCTCAGTGCACTTCTTTAAAAAAATATATGGGGGAGAGGAAGAAATGTACCACGAAAAAAATGAATTATCCCCTTACCCTTTCCTTTTCTTGTCTTTTCATTTGTTCAGCCTTCATTAAACTAATCTGTAACAATTTAAAGACATACTTCTTAGAACTCAAAAGTATTCTCACCTACAAGTTGGCAAAAGAAGAAAACTAAGGGAAAAAACCTACCTGATCCTTTTGCTTCTTCTCTTTTTCAATAAAGTCCAATCTTCTCTTTCTTGCTTGTTCCTTAAATTAAAATAATAATAATAATAATAATTTTTACTGATAATAATTCCTACTTTTCTATTTTCTTCAGGACAGTTAGTATGCCAACGGCAGAAATAAGCCCAAGGAAGTTAGGAAAAAATGCTTTTTTGTTTGAAAGAATAAGGAGGAAAGGTTTGGAGGTTTTATATTGTAAGATTTTGTTTCTCTTTTTAATAATTACTTTTGCAAAGCTTTAAAATAAGCAGACAGATGTCTTTATACCTCAAACATTTTCCTCCTTTCTTCTCCAGGATTCACTTTCTTCACTGGAGTTTGATGGGCCTGGACAAAAAGTAAAACTACAAATTAGATAAAGACTTTAAGACACCCATTTAAAAATTCCCAACTTATGGAAATTTAAAATAAGAAACAGGTAATGTCAATACTGATATAACTTTTTTGAAAATTATCTTTATAAAAAAGAACGACTACTGTTTGTATTTGAAATGCTTTCTGCTAGAAATGCTAGATTTAAAGAAACTATGTAAAAGTGTTCTTCCCCATTTATCAACTAGTTTTGTCCTCATGTATGGATATTAATTGTAAGTTTTCTAACGTTATGATAAAATATTATTTTAAAAGTCCAACAATGAAGAGATAAAGTTTTCTTTGAAAATTACACAGTAGTATGTTCACTAATAAAATTCAAATAAGAATAAAAATTTATAGTCCACTTCATTCCCCATTCCTGAAGTAATTGTTAATATTTTCATGAGTATCCTTTCATTTCTTATGAACTTAAATATATATGTACCTATATACATATACAGAATTTTAGCTTTTATAATTTTACATGTGTAATAAAAATGTGCTATTAGATTGGAAAAAAAATTTTTAAACAATGTGCCTTGACAGTTCTACATCATGTTAAGCAAACTAACAATGACAGTATTCTACTTGGAGCTCTAATTAATTTAACCATTCCTCTAAACAACAGCCACTGGGCTGTTTCTAAAATTTTCCCTCTTTATATGCAAAAAGGAACTACTTTATACATACAGCTACATGTTGAGTCTTTTAGAGGGCATGTTTTAAGAAATGGAAATATAGGATAAAAAACATTTCAATGTTGAAAAAAAAAAAACTGCCCTCCCAAAAAGGCTTTTCCAATTATACTTCCACCCATTTCTCCACATTCTCACAAATACTGAATTTTCAGACTATCTTGAAATTCTGTTCCTTGAAAAGGCTAAGAATATCTCTGGTTGTATACATAGTATATTCACACCAATTTGTGTCTTCATACATGTACTTTAGATAGTAATGATCATCACATTCCACCATCATTTTGTGCTCTATATGTGTAATAAGAATTGTAATGCATTCTGCTGTCATATATAAATAAAAAAATTTACAAAAAAAAAGAAAAGGCTGGGGCTGGTGTGGGAAACCATTCTCACGCGTGACTGGGTGACTCCCGGTTTGGGTCTGAGGCTTCTGGCTGTGTCGGAATTTTCCCGGCCCTCTCCTGATGAGAGAACCCGTCCGTGTGGGGGTGTGACTGACCACTGACCCCGGGGGCCCAATTACTGACCCTGACCTTGGAGTGCAGTCCCCCCTCAACCTTCATTGGATGGAATTCTCCCCTGAATTTCTTGTTCCCCAATAAAAGGCTACTCCCAGGCGTGTTCACTCTCTCTCTCTCCTGCTAGCCCTGAGTAATCCTTGCTGCCCTGCTGGGCGGTTAGAGGTTGGAGCCAGAGAGGGGAGCTGTCTCGGACCTGGCAATAGAAATAAGGTAACTGAGTCTGTGTGTTTTATTTCGATCTCTTCTAGCTAACTTTTATGCCAAGAACCTCATTAATGAAACCATTGCGCAGGCCGCATGGTGGAGGCTGGGGTTATGGCTCCGCGGTAGAGCACTCGCCTCGCACATGCAAGGTCTTGGGTTTGATCCTCAGCACTACATAAAAATAAATAAATAAAAGTTATTGTGTACAACTACAAAAAAATAAATATTAAAAAAAAGAAAAGGCTAAGAATACTTTCCAGGATATCAGATATGTTTATTTCTTCTTTTATGAATGAATTATTCACCTAATTTTGGGGTTATACAACTTTAGGAGCTCTTTCAATATTATGGAAAGAAAGATGGCCTATTATAGGTATTTTAAAATACTTTTCCCACTTCTTTACTTTAATGCCTGTCTATTCTTTTACTGCACAGAAGTTAATAACTTAAATACAGTTAAATCTACCAATCTTTCTCTTTATGGTATTCTGCCTTATTCTATCTTGGTAAGGAAAACATTTTCAATTTTAAGTTTCCTTTTTACATTTAGATCTTTATCTGAAATACATTTCTGATAATGAAATGAATAGAAATCTTTTTTTTCCTTCAAAAATCCAATAATCTCAACAACTTATTGAGAAATCTCTTTCCCCATTAGTTTGAAAGGCCTATTTTATCATATGATAAACACACACACACACACAATCACCACAAATACATATTAGTTTCTGGAATTTTCTGTTCTGTTCATTTATCCATCTTCTCTTTTTCATTCCTCTTTTTTTTTTTACACTGTGATATAAAACCACGCATAGAAAAGCAGATAAAAGACAGAGATTTAATTAATACAAAGGAAATACCCATGTAATCATCACCCAAGACAAGAAACAGAATACTGACAAAACTGAAGTCCTCCAAGTACCTTCCCAAACCCCCTACCTTTCCTACTGAGGTAGCTGCCATTATGACTTCTATTATTACCATTCTCTTGGTTTCTGTTATTATTTTAAGCCTGACTAAAAAATATATTTAGTTTTTTGTTTTATAAAAATGGATTCGTATAATACATATTATTTCAGCTTTTTCTTCTTTTGATCAATATTGTTTTTTAAGATTTGCCCTGCATTGTTTGAATCCACATTCATTTTCTTCATTGACATACAGTTTATTGACATAGATTCTTTTCTTTCACAATTATCTTGTACCTTTCTTGTAAGATCTATTCTGAACTTTGAAATGGGGGTTACTATTTCTTTCCACTTCATTTTCTAGCCAATTACTCATTTTTGAATGTTGATCTTCTACCCAACTACTTTATTGAATTCATTAATATAGTTGTCTGCTGTTTCATTAGAATATCTAGATGGCAATCATATTATCTGTAAATAATGTATGTTTTCTCTTCTTTTCCAATATTTATGTTTCCAATCTTTCCCTTTAATTTCCTTGACTAGGACCTGGCAAAACATTTAAGGATGCCAATGTTAATAAACACCCATGATTTATTCCTGACTTTAATGTTTCCAATTTTTCATCATTATATATAATGCCTTTGGTAGATAGCTGTGTGCGTGTGTTTGTAACACTGTATTAGCTTAAAAGCTTTGTCTTCTACCTTTTGAATCGAAGAATTTTTAAAAACAAAGATTAGTGTTAAATTTACTAAATTTTTAGATTGTACTGAGGTGATTTTTATAAAGTTTTCTCCTCTAATCTGCTAATGCAGTAAAATTCTAATAATCAAGTTTTCTACTGTTGATCCATTCTTGTATTTCTGAAATAAGTCCTACTTTATAATCATTATTCTCTGGATAATTTGCTTGATTTTAGTTGTCATTTTAAATTCTTTTTTAGGATTTTTTAATGTGTGCTCAGAAGTATAATAGACCTATGATTTTCTTTTCTTTTTATTCTGTTAACTACCCAATTTTGTGATCAAGGTTAAATCATTAGATTAATGCATTAGATTAGATTAATGCATAATCCATTTTTCCAAAAATTCAAAATATAATTCTCTACATACCAAATAAAATAAAAGTTATTTACAAAAAAATTTAAGTTATCATACATCCATCTTACATTTCTCAGCTATAGAATAAATAATATTTTAGAAGAATACTGTATATAATTTTTTGTCTGTGTTGGGTTTCAGTACAAAGGAAAGCAGATGATATTCATATATATTTTTATGCTATTCATATGTATATTTTTAGTTTTCAATAAATATTTATTTTTATATGTGGTGATGAGAATTGAACACAGTGCTTAAACACATGCTAGGCAAGTTCTCTACTACTGCACTTGACCCCAGCACCCAGATGCTACTTTAAAAAATTACTTTGTATAAAAAATTCTTCATGGTCATTTATATTATTATTCAAACAATTCAGCATTTGATTAAATCATGCAGTAACAACTCTGTTTCAATAGCAACTACATTTTAGCAAATGTCAATGTTATGAAAAAGTAATTTTAAATACTATTCATTGTTTGAGTTTTCTAAATTTTGTAGAATGACCAACATAGGTAGGTAGTAAAAATCTGAAAAGCAATTCAGACCCTTACAAAATAAAAATGACACCTATATATTAAAAATTAATAAGGTTGGGCTGGGGATGTAGCTCAAGCGGTAGCACGCTCGCCTGGCATGTGCGGGGCCCTAGATTCGATCCTCAGCACCACATAAAAATAAAACAAAGATGTTGTGTCCACTGAAAACTAAAAAATAAATTAAAAAATTCTCTCTCTTTAAAAAAAATTAATAAGGTTAATTTTGAAACTATAGCTGTTAAATTATATTGCTCAAAATATATAAAGAATAACTAGAGCCAGGTGTGGTGACGTATACCTGTAATCCTGGCAGCGTGGGAGGCTAAGGCAGCCTCCTGCCTTAGGATCACAAATTTGAAGCCAGCCTCAGCAACTAAGTGAGGCCCTAAGCAACTTAGCGAGACCCGGTCTCAAAATAAAAAATAAAAAGGGCTGGGGACATGACTCAGTGGTAAAGCACCCTGAGTTCAATTCCTTATACGAAAAAACTAAACAAAATCCTACAAAGGCACAAAAGTTTCCTCCTAGTGAAAAAAATTCAAAAAGATATTTAAAGTTTCTGTTCAAAAGGAAAGCATGATAGATAATGTAAATGGTACATAGTGCATCTTCTACATTTGTGGGTTCCATATCTGCACATTTATATATACAAAATATTTTTTCAATGTATTTATACTGATCATGTCCAGACTGTTTTTTCTTGTTATTATTCCCTAAACAATACAGTATACAACTATTTACATCAGCACTTGCATTGTATTAGGTATTATAAGTAATCTAGAAATAATTAAAAATACATGGAAGAATGTATAGATGTTATAAACTAACACTATGTCATTTTACATTCAAGAAGGACTTAAACATGTGTGGATTTGGGTATGTGCAGGGAGTCTTGAAACCAATCCTCAGAAGATATACCAAGGGTTGACTGTATTTCCCTTTTATGAAATGAAATTATTTGGCTTCAAATGAATATATTATTTAATGAGTCCAGTATTATTTATTTATAAGAAAATAATAAAATATATAACACCATCTAGTTGGTTCATAAACTTATAAAAAGAGAATGATTCTAATATGCTTTGGCATTTTTACTAAATGACCACCATAAACCAATCTATTTTACTGTTACAATATTTTGCCTCAAAGCTAAAATGTGATAAATAGTACCAAGTTTAAAACTTGATTCCACTCTCATGACTTCCTGACAAAATAATCCAAGCAGTGAGTCACCAGAACCATCATATCACACACACTCACTGTATTACTAGTCCCTAACTCCTAACCTCCAATTTTGACTAGTTATTTCAATTCAACTTCCATTTAAAACTAACCATGTACCTTACCACTTAAACCAGAAAAAGACACTAGAATTGATTAAACGCATGCTCAAAGATTTAAAGAATAGTGGCTTTCAAACTTTTTCTAAAAGCAACCCACAGTAAGAAATATGTTCCCACCTGAACCTAGAGAAGGAGTGTATGCACATGTATACACATAGTCCAAAGTTTCATAAAAAGTCACTATACTTTATTCACTAAAATGATTTTGTCACAATTAGTGGATAGCAACCCCCAGTTTTAAAATAGTTATGAGAGACCTCTGGAGATACTATTTTTGAAACACAAGAAATAAAAATTGTAGATAATGCTCTTCATAATATTTTAAAGACTCAGTTAACATTTTCAGGCATGTTCTATGTATAAAGAATTTAAATTAGTGGATACGGGGAGTAGGAGTATAGATCAGTGGTAGTGTGTTGGCCTAGCATATGTGAGACCCTGTGTTCAAACCCCAGCATCAAAGGTAGGAGGGTAGTAAAATGGTGACAAGTGTTACCCAGGAACTTTGTTAAACACACACACACACACACACACACACACATATATATATATATATATATATATACATATATATATATAATATATATATAAAACAATGCCATAATCAGAGCACTAAAGTTGATTTTCAATGTTAGAAATGCTATTAGGTTCCAATAATAATCATGGTTTTCAACTTCCACGGTTTTCTGATTTTCTTCCTTTGTTGATATGAATACTCAAAAACAATTTGGTTGTCTTTTAAAAACAATATATAACTGATAATCTTGATTTTGGTAAATTTCAGATTTAGGTAAACACAAATAATTATAAAGCATCACTGGCCACAACTGTGGCACTGCACACTGTACTCATTACCTTAAAACACTTAAGTGTGAGCAAATGCTTTGACCTTAAAACACTTAAGTGTCAGCAAATGCTTTGAAATATTATATTTTGTATAGGTTTATTTCTTTTCCTTTTATTTTTTATTTTAAATTTATTTACTTATTCTAATTTGTTATATATGTAGTAGGATGCATTTCAATTCATAGTACATATATAGAACACAATTTTTCAAGTCTCTTGTTGTACACAAAGTAGATACACATATTTATTCTATAAACTCCAAAAACTCTTACATAATCATCTTCTGTAGAAAGAAAATATATAGTATAAGTATTCCACGCAAATGAACATTATTATTTGGCAAAAAGAAATAAAACAGTGACACATGCTAAAACATGGATGAACCTATAAATACTATGCTGACTAAGAGAAGCCAGCATAAAAGACCACCTATTATACTATTTCATTTATATGGAAGAATCAGAATAAGCAAATATGTAGAGACAGAAAATAGATTAGTGATTGCCTAGGGTTGTGGCAGGAGTCCTTCTCCCATTAGTAACTGCTAATGGGAGGATTTCTTTGGGGAGGAGATTGGTATGTGCTAAAATTGGGAAAATGGCTACCTAAATCTGGGAATATGCCACAAATCATTTAACTGCAAACTGTTAGTGGGTGAATTATACAGTATGTGAAATATATCTCAATAAATCTCTTTTTTAAAAATACATATCTGCTGGATACACTGTAATCCAATAAATAACTTGGGAGGCTGATGAAAGAGGATTAAAAGTTCAAAGGATTAAAAGTTGCCTGGGTAACTTGGCAAGACTCTGTTATAAAACAAATAAAATAAAATGGTCTGGGGATATAGCTCAGTGGTAGAGTGCCCTTGGGTTTACATACTGGGCATGCACGTGTGCATGAGCACACACACACACACACACACACAAAAAAAAAAAAAAAAAACAAATCAACAAACAACACAATAAAAAATACATGATTTCTAAGAGTTTCTGAGTCATAATTTTTGGACTCAGAGCTCTATATTATATATTTTGACAAGTTCTAAAGGTTACTTCATGTAGCCAATTTAGCACCAGTATATTTGTGAATCACAGATACAATATTTAACCAAATAATTAAAAAGTATGAATTTGTGTTTTTTTGTTGTTTTTTTTTTTTAATTTTTTATTGTGGGTTGTTCAAAACATTACAAATTTCTTGACATATCATATTCCACACTTTGATTCAAGTGGGTTATGAACTCCCACCTTCACCCCATACACAGATTGCAGAATCACATCAGTTACACATCCATTGATTTACAAATTGCCATACTAGTGTCTGTTGTGCTCTGCTGTCTTTCCCATCCTCCACCCTCCCCCCTCCCCACCTCTCCCCTCCCCTCCCCTCCTCTCTCTCTACCCCCTCCACTGTATAACCCTGAGGGTCTCCTTCCATTACCGTGCAATTTCCCTTCTCTGTCCCTTTCCCTCCCACCTCTCATCCCTGTTAAATGTTAATCTTCTTCTCCTGCTCTTCGTCCCTACTCTGTTCTTAGTTACTCTCCTTATATCAAAGAAGACATTTGGCATTTGTTTTTTAGGGATTGGCTAGCTTCACTTAGCATAATCTGCTCTAATGCCATCCATTTCCCTGTAAATTCTATGATTTTGTCATTTTTTAATGCAGAGTAATACTCCATTGTGTATAAATGCCACATTTTTTTTATCCATTCATCTATTGAAGGGCATCTAGGTTGGTTCCACAGTCTTGCTATTGTGAACTGTGCTGCTATGAACATCGATGTAGCAGTGTCCCTGTAGCATGCTCTTTTTAGGTCTTTAGGGAATAGACCGAGAAGGGGAATAGCTGGGTCAAATGGTGGCTCCATTCCCAGCTTTCCAAGAAATCTCCATACTGCTTTCCAAATTGGCTGCACCAATCTGCAGTCCCACCAGCAATGTACAAGTGTACCCTTTTCCCCACATCCTCGCCAGCACTTGTTGTTGTTTGACTTCCTAATGGCTGCCAATCTTACTGGAGTGAGATGGTATCTTAGGGTGGTTTTGATTTGCATTTCTCTGACAGCTAGAGATGTTGAGCATTTTTTCATGTACTTGTTGATTGACTGTATGTCCTCCTCTGAGAAGTGTCTGTTCAGGTCCTTGGCCCATTTGTTGATTGGGTTGTTTGTTCTCTTATTGTCTAATTTTTTGAGTTCTTTGTATACTCTGGATATTAGGGCTCTATCTGAAGTGTGAGGAGTAAAGATTTGTTCCCAGGGTGTAGGCTCCCTATTTACCTCTCTTATTGTTTCTTTTGCTGAGAAAAAACTATGAATTTGAATAATACAGCAATTTGGTATAAATGACTAGATTTTATACTAGTATGGGACTAGAAGAAAAGGCTTACCTAAGATACCTAAGAGAATCTTGGGTAAGTTACATGAAGGTAGACATTTTCATCTTTTTTACATATAAAACATTCAAGTAATCTGAAAATAAAAATGCCACACTGTTCCTCTGAGATCATGTAGGTATTTTCAGAACACTATTTATACACTGAAGAAAAAATATAATAACATAAAACATCTACACTTAAAAATCAGAACCAAAGTACTGAAATGTGTTCATGGAGCTCCCTCTGGTGGCTTAATAACCACTCTTGTTTTAGCTGTTAATTAAAAAACAAGCTGTGATTATAGGAACTAAAGCAAAGAAAGTCTTCTGATACTCAAATATTTTGATGAAATGCTGAGTAATGCAACAAAACACATATTTTGATTAAGTGGTTATGGTTTTCCTTATAAATTTCTTATTTCCAACCTAAAAATTTAAAAATTCCAGCAAGTCTTGTAAATCTAAATTTAAAAGATATTTTGTAATTGCTGGGGGAAAAAGAAGTCTTCTAAACAAATACAAATCCTGTTAACAATCAAGAAAAAACGCCTTAAGAATCATACTTAAAATACTTTAGAAATTTGCTAACTGTTCCCCCCAATCCTGTTTAATTCTTTTAATTGTTAGGATATTTGAAATTTTCTTCATACATTTATTTGTTATGTTTTCTAGTTTTTTTTCTCTGTTTATTTTCCTTTATTTTTTTCTATTTTTTCATTGTGGTAAATATATAACCACACTTACCATTCTAACTATTTTTAAGATTCAATACTGTGGAATTAAGTACATTCACATTATTGTGCAAAGAAATTTAGTTTTAAGTGTTCTTAACATAAGCTATACAATATTCCAAGTACTAATACTATTTAGTTTTCAATGGTCAGGGTTAAGAAAATAATGCTTATCTTCCTAAAAAAGCTTGACTTCTCCTGAAGCCCAAACATTTGTAACTATCATCTGAATCACTTGTCTATTATTCAGAATATTTGATAGATAGCATCAATTATGCAGAACATTAGGAAATGGAATCTCAAAATTCCATAGCATGCTGTTCTTGTATAATAAATAAATATTAATTGAAAATGAGGGAAACAATAAGAAAAATAACATTATATGATTCTAAAAGATACATGACAAAAACAATTATATGTCTATTTTTAAGAAGGACAAAATATCTTTACTTTATTTTTTATTTATTTTTATGTGGCTGAGGATGGAACCCAGTGCCCTCACATGTGCGAGGCAAGCGCTCTACCGCTGAACTATAACCCCAGCTCCAGAAATTATATATTTGACTACAATACTGCTCAAAGGTGATGAACCTTCTATTATATCATTAGTTCATCTCACCAAGATTCTAATCTCTAAGTTCTCTCAGACTAATACACGGCCATCTAGAGATAAGATAACTCTATTTCTAGAGTCCAACAAAGTATGTATTCCTCATTGATAATGGCATCAGATAAATATACCTGCATTCTCTGGCCCTCACCAATAGTAGTTTTCTTCCCTGGGAGGGCAGATATTATACATGAGTATATTCCAAATCTTAAGATGGATTTCAATTGTAAAAACTATATATCTCAAAAATTAACCATGAAATAAATTTACTTTGAACATACATTTTACTGAACTCTATTTAGAAAAACATATTCCAAGGAATTTAGGATCCAGGACCTGAATTTTTTTAAAAGGACATTTGTAAGAATACAACCAATGTAAATTATTTCATTTCAACAATATGTAATGCAACCACAGAAAAAAGTTATCCCTTTAAAAATTACTTCCCTAAAAATAGTTAATAAATATTTTAATTTTCTCTGTTCAAATCACTGTGTAATTTTTGTCTCCTGACTCCATGCTGACTTATATAACTTATTTGAAGACTCATTTATAGTAATCATTTGGAATTATTTTGTGACAGATTTTTACCAAAGTGATGGATTATTCTGACTATGAAGTTTAACTTGTTCATAGAAATATATACAGATAGGTGTGTGTATGTATATGTAATCCCAAACAGGTCCCATATATCACAGCACACAATACTGACATGTAAAAAACATTAAATTTTCTACAACTGACACTGGGTTCTTGCGCATGTAACTTAAATGTTTTCATCTGAAATATGATAGAGTAGACTGTATGACTATATTCCTTCCACCTCTATGATTTAATTTGTGAGTAATCATTTACAACATTTCCCCAGATGTTTATCAAGTATATCACAGATATTTACTTCTATCATGTACAAACCAAATTGTTCAATTCAAGTCATTCAAAAGTGATTACATTTATAACATCACTTTATTTGTACTGCACAAACTAGTTTCTTATTATGTCTATTAAAAGTTTCTGCAAGACTTCTGGTAAGACTTCTTAGTATTAGAAGTCTAGTACAGTGGAGAACAGTAATGTTCCTTGATAATTAATAAAAACAATCCCATGAATATCAAGATAACTCAATTGAGCTACTATAAGACCAAACTGATTTGTTGCTAATCAGAGTTTGTACCATGATCATACCTGTTTATATTTTTGAAGTGGTTTCTTTTCAAGTAATTTTTTATCTCCATGTTTCTTATATGTTAAAGGTATTCCATATTTAGCAGCAGGCTTTGTGATTTTCTGAGCAGGCATAACAGAAACCAAGCTTTGTCCTGAAGTTGGCCTTTTAGCTACATAAAAAGACATAAAGAATTTTTATATTAAATTTTTAATTAAAATTCTTCAAGATGGCACTTTTTCACTTTCTCAATTACAGCATTTGAAACTTTCTATAAAATACCTTATTTATTCCTGAGCATACATCAATGACAACTATTTTACACTAAATCCATCTTTGGAAAGAAGCAAAGCGCCAAACTCCCCTAAGATGCTGAAATTCCTCATATAAAAAAAAAAAAAACACCCTAAAATTGACTGGGGGTAGGAGGGTTGTACGTATCTGTGAATACATTAAAAAAAAAAAAAAAAAAAAGAAAAGAAAGAAAGCCCAATAAATTGTAAATTCTAAATGGGTAAAGTTTATGGTATATGAATTCTACATCAATAAAACTGCTCAAAACAAATTTTAATTTTTTTTTTTTTATAAATTACTTTAAAGCCAAGCAAAGTGATATATTCCTAGAATTCCAGCTACTCAGCTACTAAGGCAGGTGAATCGAAATTCAAAACTAGCCTGGGCAATTTCATGAGATCTTGTCTCAAAATAAAAAAAGATAAAAAGAGTTAGAGATGTAGCTCAGTGGGGAGAGTATCACCTCCCAGTCCCTCAAAAAAAAAATTATATTAAAAAATCAAATCATAAAATTCAAGAGCAACTGGTAAACATTAATTCCATCACTATGAGCAAGTTTCCCCCCTCCATATATGGTCTGAATAATGTTTACACCTAGAAGAACAAACACCTTAAAACATTCATTAGCTTAAGGCACCACAAGATAGGTATCTTTATACATTGTTGGTAAAAAATAAATAAATTAGCCAAACTTTCTGGAGGACAAATCTATATCACAACCACTATTTATAAACTGATTTTAAAGAAATAATTAGAGAAACATAAAAATGTATGCAAGAGAATAAACCTTACAGCATTATATATTTAATCCTCATTGAAGCCAAGATGAGATTCCGTCTAAGAACAATAAGTTGAAGAAAAGTAAAGAAATTCAAAGGAAATTCTACTATTTATTCACATCTCTCAAGGATATTAAATGAATTCAAAGAGTATGAGCTACATCACCCTTACCCAAACCCTCTTTCCTCTTCTATTTTCCACATGTGCCAAGGTACCTCTGTGCTCAAACTCCCCCACAGCCTGAGTAGGAGCTTGCTTTCTTTCTTCCTTTTCCAGCCCACTCTCTAGCTCAGAATTTTATCATGTGCTAAATCAATTTAAATCAATCTTTTCCAACAAGTATTCTTCCTTTTTAGGAGGTGAAAGGAGAAAAAAATTTAACTGGTAGTTTACAATAAAATACTACCATTAAACTCAGATCTTCAAAGAAAATGTAATTGCAATAGAAAGTGTTCATCATAATAATGTGAATTAAAATAAACAAAACTTTGTTTATAACATAATCCTAATTCAAAGTCATTATGAATATGTCATCACAGAAAAATAAATAACAGTGTGTGTTAAAATTGGTGTATTTTTTCTCTTTAACATTTTAATAATGAATACATATCCATATAATTTAGTAAACTCTTTTAAAAACAAAAAAATGTTAGCAATTTGGTTGGCATGTTAGAGACTCAGAAATAATTTATGTTGATGATGTGTTACACAGTGTGATGGGGTAAGGTTTTCTAAATATATATTTACATACACTGACCTGGAAACTAGTAAGTGTGAGAAATTCAACCACATGATCAAATTAAGAGATTCAACCTACGAATGAATTAGAACACAGATATACAAAGTCACAATACTGTAACTTGGCTAATTATACTAAAATAACCACAAAAATGTGTGTGCCAGAAAAGTGACTGTAGGCACAAATGCATAAAAATGATGATTCCCAAGATACAGATATGAATAGTTCCCAACCCCATTCCAGAGAAGAGGGAGAAATATTTATCTGATTTTTGAGTACTTCTCAGGTTTAGTGTCAAGGTTGCCTCTAGCAAGAAACAATGTAGAGGCTGGAGTCCATAAAAATATTTATAAACCCACTAGCAATACCACCTTATTTTAGCCCCATACTATTGAACAATTCCTTCTTTCAAATGCTCTTAAAACAAATGACTTTCTCTTTCGAATTCCTACATAGATTTATCCACATGGAAAGAATGTCTTGACTGATGTTTTCAGCTTTTGACAATGAGCTTTTTGATTAAGATTTGACTTATGAAGCTTGACTGCTAGGAGAGATCATGCCAATTCTGTTATTCTTAGTCACTTGTGAAATTCTGTGTGGAGTGAGTTATTTCTTAGGGACCTACACATTATACAATGAGAGAATGAGTTTAAGGGTCATTAAAAGGAGCTAAGTGGACTTGGGGATATAGGTGAGGGGCAGGACACTTGCCTAGCATGCATGAGGCCACGTTATCTCCAGTACCACATTTAAAAAAAAAATATATATATATATATAGCTGGTCTTCCTGAGAACTGCCATGCCATTTCCATTCTATATGGACTCATGTTATGATACTTATATGTATTAATCTATCCAAACTCAAAAAAATATATTCCTCAAACCTTACATAACCTTTCAATGATTTTAGAAATCACACCTTTCAATGATTTTAGAAATCTACTCTGATTCTATGCAGGAAAAAATAGTTTCCTTCTCACACAAATGTGTGTGTGTGAGTATATGTGTGTATGTTTATGTATATCCATGCATTTATATAGGTATAGGTATAGGTATAGTTAATAACCACATAGGCAATTCTACAAATTTATTGCCAGTAGTCACACTTAAAAGAAAACCTATGCTTAATAAATTCATATAATTTAAGAAAATTTTAGAATATGAAGTATTTAAAGAAAAATAACTTACACAAAGATTTATAACTATACTGGATAGTCTATAACATTCTATAACAATGTTCTTAGCAGAGCATTTGACAAATATATAAAATTGCAAGCTAGGTTTAATTTTTAAACATTTTTTAGTTGTTGATGGTCCTTTATTTTATTTATTTGTAATGTGGTGCTGAGAATTGAACCCAGAGCCTCACACATGCTAGGCAAGTGTTCTTCCACTAAGCCACAGCCCCAGCCTTCAAGCCAGGTTTCATTTAAATAAGACAGATAAGAAACAAATTTTTAATTAATTTATCAAAAAGTATTGTACAGTGCCATATATTGTAGGCAATTTTAAGGCATATTTCTTCTAGCTTAAATTTAGCCTACAATCATCCCAATTTATTCTTTCTTTTTCATCTATATGTCTACATACATTTCTAATATAATTAGGCTTGATTGTCACAAACAGATGAAAAGCTCATTTACCTGTTATAGGCTGTGCTCCAAACTTTGAAAATGTTTTTAGACAAAATTCTTCTGCAATAAGCTTAGATTAAGAAAGGAAAAAAAAAAAAGTTAAAAAGATTTTAAATTTCCAAAACCAAAAGACCCTACCCATGCATCACAATACACTTTTTCTTTTTTCAGTCATATGCTGCCAAAAGAGCTGTTCAAATTAAAACCAAATAATCCATTCAAAAAAGTCTCAAGCTAACTCCCTCAATCTTTTTATTTTTATTTTTTTTAGTTGTAGTTGGACATAATACCTTTATTTTATTTATTTATTTTTTATGTGGTGCTGAGGATCAAACCCAGCGCTTCGTATATGCTAGGCAAGCGCTCTACTACTGAGCCACAACCCCAGCTCCAACTCCCTCAATCTTACCAACTTATTTTTATTACTTCTCCAGACGAGGTTTCTTCTCAAACTAATCTAATGTACAACCTAGACAGCCATTTACCACTTACTTGCTTCATATGCAAATACTTAAACAAAATTACCTATCTGGAATAATCTCTATGTCTATATGCATTCATATCCATCATTTACTTCAAAATGCTTCAAGAGTCATGTGTTATCTAAAGATACTCAGAATCATTTCAGCATATTCAATGAGTTCACACACAAAAATTGTGAATGTTACTGGATATACATTCTTACATAATGTTTTTCAAAATATTTTTTTTTAGTTGTAGATAGACACACTGCCTTTATTTTATTTATTTATATTTATGTGGTGCTGATTGAACCTAGTGCCTCACACATGCTAGGCAAGTACTCTACCACTGAACCACAACCCCAGCCCTACTCTTACATAATTTCATAAGTGTCTCTTTTTATCCTTACTTTAAACATTTCATTACTTGTTCCTCATCATGTGCAAACATTTTCAGAAGCAAAAATCACTTACATTTCCTGAAAGGAATTTTCTCTCCCTACTCCAAATTTTTTAAAGTGTAAAATTATGAAACCAACAAAGATTTAGCTTCATAAGCTTGCATTTTTTTGTTTGTTTGTTTGTTTAAACTGGATAAAGACAGGAAAGACAAATGAATTTTCTCTTTTTCCAAGAGAAGTAAGGCCTAGTGGAAAGAATAATCTTTAGCTACAATGGACCAGACTGCAACTGGCAGAAAACCATAACCTAAGATGGTTTTCTTTCCCATTAAAGATCACCTATAGGGGGCTGGGGTTGTGGGGTTGTGGCTCAGTGGTAGAGCGCTCACCTAGCATGTATGTGGCCTGAGTTCGATCTTCACACTACATAAAAATAAATAAAGGTATTGTGTGTCCAACTTCAACTAAAAAATAAATATTAATAAAAAAAGAAAAAAAAGATCACCTATAGGTCTCAAACCAACAGAATTAGTATTATCGGGACTATTAGTTATACAAATTCTCAAGCTTTACCTCAGAATTACTGCAACAGAGATTGTGGTGGGTGAACCTGGAAAACCCCTCCAGGGGATTATGATGTGTGCTAAACTTTGAGAAACCAGTACAGTAAAGGATAAGTGTAGGTGAAAGTGGTTCACAGGTATTATAGAGCAAGTATGTGAATGTTTTCTCTTCTGAACATCTGCATTTTTTTCCTTTATGGATGAAAATGGATGTTTCATGATCTCCACCTTGCTCCAAAATTGAATAATTTTTCTTACTGAACATGAGTCTTTTCTCTTATTTACAAGCTCATGTGAATTGAGAGATGAAATCATAGAATCCAAGAAGATTCTGGAATCCCTATGTTGTGCTAATACAATAGCCACTACATATGTCTATCTTTTGAATTAAAATTTAAAATAAGTGTAATTTAAAACTCAGCCCCTGAATCACACCAGCCACATTTCACGTGCTCAACAACCACAAGTGGTTAATGGCTATAATGTTTGAAAATACTGATATATGGAACAGCTTCATCTTCACAGAGTATTCTACTGGACAGAACTTATATCCACGATTTGTCAGGTCACATCCAGGAAGAAATGCCAGGGTGTACAAGATTGAGAACTAGGCCCTAGCAACCTTGGCTTATGGCACTGAGAAACTTTAGGTATTAAAAATTAAAACTGTACAAACCATTACAAAAATACTAGAAAAAAAGTTATAGTAAAATCACAAATTGTGTCAAAATTACAGCCTTAAAAAATTACCACATACTGGGCACAGTGGCACATGCCTATAAATTCCAGCTATTCAGGAGACTGAGGCAAGAGATCACAAGTTCAACCCTACCCTCAGCAGTTTAGCAAGACCCCGTCTCAAAATAAAAAATAAAAAGGGCTGGAGATGCAGCTCAGTAGTAGAGTACCTCTGGGTTCAATCACCAGTGTAAAAAAGAAAGAAAATGTCACAAATTTTCTCTCCTGAACATGAACAAGTAAAATGTAACAAGTAAAAAATGAACTCAAAGAACAAAAGATGTAAGTTTTCATGAAAAATGAAATCTAAGAGGTACTTAAATACCAATGAGGAGGGTCAATGTACATATTAAACATGTAACATTAAAAATTCCATTTGTGAATAATCATAATCTGCTCATTCCTCCAATGAATTTTGCATATTTCAAGCTTTAATATTTCCCCTTGTATTGCTAGCTCACTGAATTCCAGTGTTTTGGCCTTGGATTAAGTGTCCTAATTGCTTGAATGGGGCATAGAAACTTTTAACAAGATTAAATGAAGTCATTGTTCTTCTCTAGTAGCTGCCCCCAAAACAATACATCATAAAACTGTCCCTATAAATGTTACTTATAACAAAGAACTCTTATAAGACACCCACATCTCAGAGGTTGTTGCTATGTTCTATACAAGTAAACTTTAACTTTCAAATTTTAATTGGCTTTCTTTCTTACTAATGCATTCTTTTGGTATTAATAGTGAAATCCACATCTCTGTTTTCTGAGGAGCATTTGTTCACAGGAATGTTCTCTTAAGCCAGAAGGATATAAAGTTATACAACCATGATTTAACTAGAAATTTACAAAATTGCTTAAGGTTGGTTATTTTAATTAACAAACGTTACATTAAACAAGAAAAGTAAAATAATTCCAATTTCAAAGGATCACATTTTCATGAGTAACTCATGCTAACTGATTTGATATACACTGATTTATAAAACTGGTCACATTAAAATTCAGTTCAACTCAACAAATATTTATATATTTGAATACGAGAGGAAAAATCATGAGTCAATAATTTAATACACATACATAAAAATGCCCACAGAACAATCATTTCCAATCATTTTTTTGTCAAGTAAAATATAATTTTAACCATATAAAATCTGTGATAATATATTTATATAGTATAACAGATTGATACATAGATGGCATCTAATATATATTAAATATTTGGAGCACTTATGTGCTAGCCCATTGAGCATTCTATTGTACTATCTTTAATTCTCCTAACAATCTTACAATATAGATATATTTATAATCCCACTACAAAGAGAAACAAAAAAAGGTTTAATAATTTTAAAGTTAGGAACAGAGAAATGATGTACAACTGGGAAAGTAAAGAGAAAGAAATGGAGTTAAGTAAGATGGAAAAAGGAAAATGACACCAATATAGTTTGAAAAGGCATCTCATTCCCCAAGGTTCTGATATGCTTTCCATAAAAACAAAGCGCAGTTTCTTACTAAATACCATAACCCTATTGCTTAATTTTAATTATAAAATTAAAAAAACATACCTGAGGTGAGAGAAACTTTTCAATGCGCTTGGCTATAAAACCTTTCTCCAATATGGAGTTGACTGATGGTCTATCCCTAGGATTTCTTTTAAATAACTGAGAGAGCAAACTGCGGAGATCATAGGAATAATGCAAAGACACAGGTGGGAAAGATCCAGATATTATCTTCAGTACCAGGTTTTTCATATTGCCAGCTTCAAACTAAAAATCCACAAAATAAATCAACATATATGAAACATAAAGAAACTGAAACTGGGATTATCATCAAAGAGAAATAGTTTTTTCCTATTAACAGAATAGAAATACAACGCTCTTTCAAATAATTTAATCAGCATGTGTTCTTCTGCGTATCTGTAAATTTATTTCAAAACGAATATTAGTTTTCAAAAAACAAAATGTGATAATTTAAGAGTAATTTTTACTTATTCAAAATGCTAAGAAATGAGATAGAATTAATGAGAGATTTTAGACAATAATCAAGATGATTAAAAACTATGTCTTTGGGGTAGGAAAATTAGGGTCAAAGAACCAGAAAGGAGGTGAGTGGTTGTGGCTCAGTGGTAGAGTGCTTGCCTATTATGTGAGGCACTGGGTTCAATCCTCAGCACCAAATAAAAATAAATAAATAAAATAAAGGTCTAAAAAATACAATAACATTATTTAAAAAAAAAAGAACCACAGGGCTAGGGATGTGGCTCAAGCGGTAGTGCGCTCGCCTGGCATGTGTGCGGCCCAGGTTCTATCTCCAGCACCACATACAAACAAAGATGTTGTGTCCGCCGAAAACTAAAAAATAAATATTAAAAAAAAAAAAAGAACCACAAAGGAGGGGGTGGACAACAATCTTTTAGTCTTCATTTAAAATCTTTGTTCCTATGCTAATATCTAGAATAGAAATTAAATATAAAAGTATTTAGGCAAAATATAACAAATAAACCTGCTAATTACTTTCCTATTAGTCAGTGTCTATTATAAATTTTGTGTGTGATGCTCCAAGCTATAGAATCAGCAATATGGCAAACATTCCAACACAGAATACAAGCTATGTTAAGAGTAATATACAAGCCAGGTTCAGAGGCACATGCATGCAATCCCAGCAGCTCAGGAGGCTGAGACAGGAAGATGACAAGTTCAAAGCCAGCCTCAGCAAAAGCGAAGTGCTAAGCAATTCAGTGAGACCCTGCCTCTACATAAAATACAAAAAAGGGATGGGATTGTGGCTCAATGGTTGAGTGCCCCTGTATTCAATCCCCAGTACCCCCCAAACTAAATAAATATATAAAGAGTAATATATATTTTAGGATCAAATACAGTATAAATTGAAGTTTAAAGAAAACAGAGGTAGGGCAGTATAAGATCTAAAGATTTCATTTTGAAAAAACAAAAGCAAAATTATACTTTTGATAACTATGCTAAAGTAACAGAACTGTTGTATACTCCTGATATGGTAAAATACACATTGAGTTAAATGTGCCATAAATTAAACATCAGCCATTATAACAATTATAGAGAGTTCCATTAAGTGCTAAGCTCTCCCAGAACATTTTAAGTATATCATTCAGTTTATAAAAATTAAGGTCAATTTTATAGAAATATCTGTATACCTAAAAAGGAATCCTAAATGCATAAAAAATATGATCCTCCAATGAACTTTCCTTTATGTCTCAACTAACAAACTCTTCATAAATAAAGATTACTTAGCCCCAGGTGTCCACTAAAGAGTAAATAATATTAACGAAAGATTTAAACACACAAACATTTAATGTTTGTACCTAAAATGATGGTATCACAGAAAAACTAACCAATTCGTTTACACACATATCTGATAAACACTATTCCACATCACTTTGGCAGCTTCTGCTTTTTTTTTTTTCCTTAAGAAAGAAAAAATGAAATCTAAGCCTATATAGTTGAAGTATACACAGCCACTAAAAAGAATAACAAAGAAAAATAGATCCCAAATAATAAAAATAGGCTCTAAAACTGTTAAAACCCCAAGATTCTTTATATTTTTATGTATTTTCTTAAATTTTTGGTAACAAAATTTTTTTTTGTTTAATCAGTGGGAAAAAACATGTTAAAAATAATTTTGAAATGAAAAGTGATTAATATTAAATCTATTTGTGAAGAGTATTCTCCCTTTTTGGTGTATTTTTGTGCTGCTTTAAAAAAAAGATAATAATAATAATAAATACTCTGACTTAAGGAATATTTAAATTGATAAAACTCTTAGATGAATGTGTTGAATGAAGTTCTTTAACTTAAATAATTTAAGTGATTCTAAACTCAAATTATTTGGGTACTCTGAGAGAACTTGCTAAAATGAAACTAATAAAAATATTCAAGTTTAAACTTCAAATTTATAATAAATAAATTTAACATTGAGGACAAAATATATTTCTATCATCAGAAATAACAGAAAAAAATATATAACAGCAAATATATAACATTCATATATACTAAGGGTAAATCAATTTAGATTCATACTTCAGAAAATATAGCAAATTTAAAAACTGACTTAGAGAAACATTTCTAGTATATGAGGTCATCTGAAAGATAATACAATTTAAAAATACTTCAGAAACTTGTACTTACTGCATGTTTAAGTGTACACATCTCATAAAGGACACAGCCTAGAGCCCAAATGTCACTAAAGAAGACAAAAATGAGAAATTTCTTCTTAGTATGATATTTAAATTTTTTTTTTACATTTAAAGGAAACAAAAGCAGCATGGGAATGTTTTAGAAAAAGATACTACATAAAACATTTCCTTTAAAACTGAAATTTTCAACCATCACTAAATGACAAGAACAGCTGTCTCATATTAGAAAATATTGTTGTCTAAATAATCAATTTAAAGTGTCATTAAAGAATTAAAGATTTAAAAGAAAAATATCAAAACTTTCATGTCCATTCCATGTAGTTATTTTTATTTTGCAAAAGTCAAGTGACCTTATTCAATTGTTTGCAAAATGCCATGATTTTTAAAAATACTACAAAAGCAAAACATTATTTTAATTAACATAAAAAAATTAATTTACTAAAATCAAATCTAAAAGAAATCTATAAAAGCCAACTAACATTTCTTGGTTGGGATTTTTCAATTAGAAAGAGGAACAGAAAATAAAGGGTGACTAAAATTCAGTGGCAAGGCTGCTCTTTCCATCCACATATTACACAATCTGTTAAGTCATAATTCAGATCAGTGATTATGGATATAGGCACCAGATAGTTTTGATACTGGCCCCACCACTTAGTAGACTGAGTAAATTCAAAGAAGTTAGTCTATCTCTCAGAACTTGTTTTTTTTTAATACAGAAAGCATTTAAAACAATATCTGACATATAGAATGTGTTCAACAAAACTTAGCTATAATTCAATAGGAACTGACTATTGAGAACATTCTATTTCCAATTATAACTTAAGTAATAAAGTGATTCTACCTATAGTTCCTTTTTTTACAATTTCCTTCATCATATGTGTGTGTGTGTATATTTACATATGTATGTTATTGATTTTAGAATAAATCTCAAGGTTAACAAATAGAGTATAACAGAAAAATTTAAAGGAAAGATAGCATATCATTTTAAAATACCTTTTATTATTATAAGGTTTGTTTTCACAGATTTCAGGTGACAGATAGTATGGAGTTCCTATGCAAGTTCGAGCCAGCTCTACAGTACTAGAACAACAACAAAAATCATAGAAGAAACTTAAGATGTTAAAGACATAATAAATTTCCATATATACATAATCATTGATTGAAGTTTCACTGAAGATATTATATCAAAACAAAGTTGAAAATTGATCTGTTACCTATTGAGAACTCTAGCAATTCCAAAATCCCCAAGTTGTACTGTTCCATCTTTGGTTAGAAATATGTTCTGTGAAAGAAAGAAAAAAAAAAAACACCCAAATATTGTTACAGTCCAGTTCATTGTCTGAGTCAACAACGTTTTTCATAAAAATTAAGCCAGTAAAAAAAAAAAAAGCTTGAATAACTAAATTTTAACATGTAAAAGAACAAATGTAGTCCCCTACCTCATACTGTACACAAAATTAATTCCAAGTGGACTCTAGACATATAAAAACAAAAAATATAAAACTCCCAGAGAAAAATATAGGAGTAAAATTTAATTGGGATAGGCAATGGTTTCATACACAATACCAAAAGCACTAGCAAAAAAAAAGAAAAATAAATTGGATTTCATCAAAACTAAAACCTTTTGTGCATCAAAGGACACCATCAAGAAAGTGAACAGACAACCCACAGAATGGGAGAAATGAACTTGCACATTACATATCTGAAAAGAACCCTTAAAGTCAGCAACAAAACGACCAAAAAAAATCCTATTTAAAAATAGGCAAAGACAAATATTTAAATAAAATGTTCCATTTAAATAAAATGTAACATATATAAACCCATAGAGACAGAAAATAAGATTCATGATTGCCAGGATCTAGATGGAAAAGAAATGAGTTGTGACAACTAACTGGTATAGTTTCTCTTTGGAGTCATAAAAATGTTTGGGAATTAGAGACTGGTGATGGTTTCAAAACTCCATGAATATATTAAAAATCATTAAACTGTACACTTGAAATGAGTGAATTTTATGATATGTAAAATACACATACCCCTGGAAACACCCCACCCACCAAAAACCTGCCTAAAAATTCAAACTAGTCTAAATGTAACCAGTCAGCCTTAAGAGTTTCCAGTAATTTAACCAACTATTTTGCATTCATAAATACAGAATTCTAATGTTTGGTAACAGAAATTTCGTTCTTTTGGGGGGCAGGGTGTTTGACCAGGGATTGAACACAGGGTCGGACACTGAGCCACATCTATAGCCCTATTTTGTATTTTATTTAAAGACAGGATCTCACTGACTTGCTCAGTGCAATTTTGCTGAGGCTGCTTTGAAGGTGTGGTCCTCCTGCCTGAGCCTCCCAAGCTGCTGGCATTACAGGCATGTGCCACCAAGCCTGGCATTTTCCAGAGGAAACATTCTCCTATCAAAAATGTAGAGCATTGCCAGGCGTGGTGGTGCACGCCTGTAATACTAGAGACTAGGGAGGATCACTGAATTCAACCCTGTCTCTAAATAAAATGCAAAAAAGGGTTGGGGATGTGGCTCAGTGGTTTAGCATCCTGTGAGGATGGCCTTAGGCCTGAGCTTAAACAACTCCATTTTAAAAACTCCAGTTTAAAACCTGCAGTCTCACCAGGCACATCCAATAGATCCCTCCAGAATGGCCTCAAACAAGTTACTTCCCCTCACCCTGATAAACAGAGTAAAGCCTCTGGCAGGCTGTCCTTGCCTGATAAGAGGGAAAGGTGAGAAGATCAGGGTGGCGACCACCAGACCAGATGACCCCCGGGGTAAATGATGTCATGGAGAAATCAGATGGTAGCTGATAAGGATTGAAAGCGGGGGTCAAAAGCCCCCAAACTTAGTATAAATAATAGAGCTAATGAACAGGGATTCAGCCAGGCGAAACAAGGAGCACTCGAGCTGGAGGCCTGATGAGGACCTGATATCCCATCACTTGTCATCATTTCCTGATCCTCTGTGTGATCCTCACTGCTCTCAAACTCTACTGCCTTGTCTGGACCCTGGTGAGAGCTGCAACTTCTCCTACAACCCCCTCCTCAACCAGTAGTCCACTCCACTCCAGGAAAAACCTGCCTTGGTTCCGGACCTGATCACTGCAGTGTGCATCTGCTGGACGTAAAGCCTAAGGCTTAAGACTTTTGATCTGACATTTGAACTTTAGCATGCAGAGGGAATATCTATCATTAGCCTGTCATGATTAAGTGTGTTTTACAGTGCTTAGAATTAATCTAGAATTGTTTGCTGTGAATTAATTAATCCAGAATTGTTTACTGTGAGTTGAATATGTCTACTGAAGTGCCTAGCATTAAGGATTGCTGTTTTCTTGATTAAGAACCTATAGAGTGAAATTGTATTGACTACTTTGAAGGGATAAAGCACTGAAAGGGGCAGAAGCGCATGGACATTCTTTATTTCTCCCCTCGACTGCATATGTCACAATTCTACCCCCTCACGACACATTCCTGGGTTCAATTCCCAGTATCAAAAAAAAAAAAAAAATACAGCATTAATGAAAGAAAAGTGAGCCTCACCAATGTACAACACTGTGAAGTTTCATAATAGGAACAAACAGAACATCCTAAAATCTTTCAGAGAAAAGAAATAAGGATAAGAAATTATAATGGCTTTAAATTCCTGAAAGCAAAAAGCCAGAAACCAAATAAAAACCAAAATTTTATAGGAAAACAATTCCCTACCCAGATTCTTTGTTTGTTTTTTTGTTTTGGTTCTACCCAAAGCCACACTCTCAACTCTTTTTATTTTTAGAGATAGAGTCTCACTAAAATGCTGACGCTGGCCTTGAATTAGCAGTCCTCTTGGTTCAGCCTCCTGAGTTGTTGGAATTATAGGAGAGTGCCACCATCATGCCCAGTCTCTTAATTGGAAGTTTATTCCATTAATGAGAAATAGAATAAAGTAATCTTCAGACATGCAAAATCTCAAAAATTCTACCTCCCATACATTCATTTTTGATTGTGTTCCATCATGGGGAGAGAGGAAATCAAAGAGAGAAAGATATGAAAAGGAAGCAGGCGATCTAACAGAGGATTATTAACCCCAAAAGAGGATTTCTAGAAATAGATTGAAGAAGGAACAATGAAGAAAGACAGATAACACAATGCACATTGAACAGGGTTCAAAATCAAGCTCAATACATGTTCCATGTCCTTATCCATTCAGAACTTACTAGTGACAGAATAAACATACCTGTGATTTTATGTCTCGATGAAGAATTTTTCTATCATGTACATGTTTCAGAGCCAAACATATCTGTACAAACCAGTCCAAAATCTAGGAAGAAAAATCAGATCTGTTATATCTTTTAAAAGTTACATATCATGGTATCTTTCCTTGATCATTGAAAGGATTCAGGAACATATGGGGTTAAGGAAAACTAAGTTGCTAAAAAAAAAAATTGGGGGCTACAATTTCTTTTTATTTTTATTTTATAAACACTAACATTAAGTAGATATTCAAGTAAACTGACTTACAGAATGTGCAAGAACACATACCAAATCTTAAATGAAAGAGATACTATTGAAGCATCTCATAAGTCAAAGTATGGGAAAAAACTTGAGTGAAAAATGTAATTTATATTTTATAATAGTATGAAGATAGGTGACTTTTCTTCATTTTTTCTATAATGCTTTTTTCAATATAAACAAAAATCACACACAAAAAAAAATAAGGCTAGAAAATGGGAAGACATCTCTTACTTTTCCTTTCCCCTTATTCACCATGTGTATATAGCCTTTGGGGCTAGCAATTTGGAAGTTTCAAAGGGCTTAATTTCTACCTCGCTCCTAACACCAAAATAATTCCAAGATAATGGCATTTTTAAAAAATACTTGTTTTAATTGTAGTTGGACACAATACCTTTATTTTATTCATCCATTTTTACGTGGTGCTGAGGATCAAACCCAGCACCTCGAACGTGCTAGGTGAGCGCTCTACCACTGAGCTACAACTCCAGCCCCCTAAATGACATTTAAAAAATTTTTTCTTTTAGTTGTAGGTAGCCACAATACCTTTGTTTATTTATTTATTTTTATGTGGTGCTGAGGATCAAACCTAGTGTCTCACAAGCATTCTTCCACTGAGCCACAACCCCAGCGGCAAAGTCAATGGCATTTTTAAACATGAAAATCAAACTGATAAAAGAAAACATAGAAATATGATATATCAAGAAATTTGTAATGTTTTGAACAACCAACAATAAAAAATTAAAAAAAAAAAAGAAAACATAGGCTAATTTTTTATAATCTTTGAAGCAGGACTTCCAAAATATGACAGAAAACTATTAACAGCATAACATAAAGACTGATAAAGTTGACTACATAAAACTTAAAACATCTGCATGGCAAAATATATAATCAAATTCAGTAATAATTATTAAAAAATACTGCAGCATGGGCTGGGGTTGTGGCTCAGTGGTAGAGAGCTTGCCTAGCATGGGTGAGGAACTGGGTTCGATCCCCAGCACCACATAAAAATAAACATATAAGAAGCCAATTTGGAAAGCAGTATGGAGATTCCTTGGAAAGCTGGGAATGGAACCACCATTTGACCCAGCTATTCCTCTTCTTGGACTACACCCAAAAGACCTAAAAACATCATACTACAGGGACAAAGCCACATCAGTGTTTATAGCAGCACAATTTACAATAGCTAGACTGTGGAGCCACCCTAGATGCCCTTCAATGGATGAATGGATCAAAAAAAAATGTGGCATATATACACAATGGAATATTACTCAGCACTAAAAAATAATAAGATCATGGCATTTGCAGGGAAATGGATGGCATTAGAGCAGATTATGCTAAGTGAAGTTGGCCAATCACAAAAAAACAAATGCCGAATGTTTCCTCTGATATAAGGGGGGTGACTCAAAATGGGGAAGAGAGGAAGAGCATGGGAAGAAGATTACCTCTACATAGGGAAGAGGGGTGGGAGGGAAAGGGAGGGAGAAAGGGAATTGCATGGATGGTGGAAGGAGACCCAAACTGTTATACAAAATACATGTATAAAGATGTGAGAAAAAAAAAGAATAGTGTTACCCTAGATTAGGTAGAGAGAAGTGATGGGAGGGGTTGGGAGGGGCTGGGGAGATAAGAAGGATAGTAGAATGAAACAGACATTATTATTACTGTGTGTATATATGTGAATGCATGACCAATGTGATTCTGCAACCTGTATACTCAGAAAAATCATATCCCATCTGATTCAAATGTATGCTATTTCAAGGTCATTGTACTGTCATGTGTAACTAATTAAAACAAAACAAAAAAAATAAACAAATAAAATAAAGGTATTGTGTCCATCTACATCTAAAAAAAAAGGATAAAAAAAAAACTGTAGCATAATTGACAGATTGCTGATTCTCCATTACGTAAAAGTTCTTCCAAATCACTGAGAAAAATACTGACAGCCAAAATAAAAAGTGGATAAAAGACTGGAAAGGCAAACACAAAGGGAAAAAAGCTCAATAAAAACCTACATAAAATACTAAATCCCCTTCAAATTGAAAATAACAAGGTATCATTTTAACCGAACTTGAAATAATATATAATATCAGTCAGATATAGGAAAATAAGTCTTTTTATGCCCCACTTATGAGAAATTTAATTCTAATCACTTCAAATCAAATTTTAGATTCACATACCATTTTAAATGCAAGTTAAATAAATAATTGCAATTTCAAATTTATTCTACAGATATAGTGTCAGAAATACCAAAATACATGCATAAGAATGTTTGTTATAGCACTATTAGATCCAAAAATATTTTAAATAACAGGCCACAAAGGAGTGTGAAATACATTGTGATACATATACTAGAAATATTCTGCATCCATTGAAAAGAATGAAGCAACCAGACGAGGTGGCACATGCCTGGAATTGCAGTGGTTTTGGAGGCTGAGGCAGGAGGATTGTGAGTTCAAAGCCAGTCTTAGCAAAAGTGAGACACTAAGCAACTCAGCAAAACCCTGTCTCTAAATAAAATACAAAAAATAGGGCTGAGGATTGTGGCTCAGTGGTTAAGTGCCCCTAGTTCAATCCCTGGTACCCACCCTCCACAAAAAAAAAGAATGAAGTACATTTATGTATACTGTTTATATAGTGTTAACTAAAAAGAGTTGCAGAATATATAGTATACAAGATGCATAGTATACTCCTATATTTATAGCACATACTTGAGCTCTATGTGATTATAATTTTGTGTGTGTGTGTGTGTGTGTGTAGGAAGGAAAGAAGGAATAAAGATAGGAAACAGAAGGACAGCTACCAACCAGAAAACAGGGTTTACCTCAGGAAAGTGGATTTGCAGAGAATTAAATAAAATGTAACAAGCTTTACTTGTTCAAATTTATAGACATGCAAGTAAAATCTGGTGGAAGATATTATGTTTTGTTTCCTAGCCTTGGAACAAATAATAAATAGTTTTTAAAAACCCAATCCAAGATTCCTTATGAAAATTTCTAGACAAAAATAAATTCTGTGGCCTTAATAGCTATTTGATACGATAAGACTCTAAGTTTTCAGAGCAAATTCAATTAAAATTAAGAAGGGGTGATAATGAGAGATGAATGGAAGGAATTTAGAGAAGGAAAAGACCACAGAAAATAAAGAATATTTAAAGAAGTTGGGACTTGAACTGAACTGGAAAAAAATAAAGGCAGCTTATTAATAACAAAGAGTTAGGGGAAAAAACATTACCAAAATAAAATAAGTAATCAGAACAACTATAAAGACAATGAGATAGATATATAAACATACAGCTTAGTGGCTAACACAAAGTACCTGCTCAATAAATACCTCCTAAATTAAACAAAAGAGGTGGAGATTTAGGGAATAATAGAAAAAAAAAATAAAGCTACTTAGATAGGGTAGGGCTATTGATCTTGGAAATCAAAACAGAGATTAGATTTAACAGTTGCCAATGCAAGCCTTACAGAGCTAGAGTTATGTAGCAAAGCTACCTGTTAGGGAAGATTTGATCTGGCAGCAGTAAACCATATTGTTGGGACCCTGAAGAATTAAACACTTAAAATGAATAATTAAGTTATATACATATAGTCAGGTGTGGTAGCAGGTACTTTTAATCCCAGCTACTCGGGAAACTGAATCAAGAGGATCACAAGTTTTAGGCTGGCCTGAACAACTCAGCAAGACGATGTCTCAAAATAAAAAATAAACAGGACTGGGGATGTATTAAGGGGTAGAGTGCTCACCTGGCATGTGCGAGGCCCTGGGTTCAATGCTCAGTTAACACAAAGAAGAAAAAAAATATACAAATATATATACACACATAGGATACACGTAAATATACATAATACACATAGGATATAACACATTAACATATAAAAATATATTGTTACAGAACTAGAAAAGAGATAGAGAACTATACAAAAGTGGGAGTTAAATAGTCAGAAATGTGCCAAAGGTATTGAATATACCAGACTGCCCTAGTTATTACAATTAGCATTTGTAGTTAGAAATAGATACACACATAAATAACCAAACAGCTCATTTTTGAGCTATTTCTCAAAAATAGGGTCAGATATAGGAAAATAAGTCTTTTTATGCCCCATTTATGAGAAATTAAGCTCCTACATACTCACTTACCTGATCTTCTTGAAACAAAATGCCTTTCTGAGCATTTATCCGCTTAAACAGATCTCCTCCTTCACAGTAATCCATCACTATGTAGAGAGAGCCATTTTCTACAAAGTAAAACATTATTCCATTTTTTAAAATTTATATCAATTGCCTAACTAACTTAAAAGTACTTAAAAATTTACTAAAAAGCAGCCACTAAGCAAAAAGTGCAGAACCACACTCACAAGAATTAAGGTGCAAGTTTCAGGTACACTGTTATAAAGACTGTATAATGACAAGTTATGTGCACTCAATCATGTTTTGTTTTTTTCTTTTAAATCCAAGAACACACTATCCTATTGAAGAAAGGTGTTCACATTAACTTTAACATCTCTGGAATACAGATAAAATGCAGAGATACTTGATTTCATTCAATAATGAATAAAATAAGCTTCTGAAATATCATATGCAAAATCATACTTTTCTACCTATTTGTCAGATATGAGTTATCTTAGTTTCCAAATGACCATTAATTTTCAGTTTTGTGTTACCCACTTGAATCAATTACTTATAAAATAAATGTGATAATATATATTGTGATAAAATCTGAAGAGCTTTCTTATATTTCATTCTCTTTAAAAAAACAGTGTGTAACTTGTGAATGAACATGAAGAAGAGGCACTGCCTTATTTACCTTTATATCCTGATTCACAGAGAAAGAGACTTCCATGTCTCTTCCGTGGTGGAAGGGACTAGAAACACTTTTTTTTTTTTTTTTTTTGGTACCAGGGATTGAACTCAGGGACGCTTGACCACTGAGCCACATCCACAGCCCTATTTTGTATTTTATTTAGAGACAGGATCTCATTGAGTTGTTTAGCATCTCGCTCTTACTGAGGCTGGCTTTGTACCATCTCAGCCTCCCAAGCTGCTGGGATTACAGGCCTGTGCAATCATACCCAGCTTAGAGAAACATTTTTAATCTTTCTTTGCGCTCCTATGTGGCCAATATCATTTCTAACATTTATTGAACCACTACTCACTAGTGCAACTATCATAATTCAAAGTAGAGTTTCCCACTTCTCATTTCCTTACCATCTGTTATGGCTTTATTCTTAGTAATATTTATTTGTGGTGGTGTGTTCATGCTCCTATATCATATTTTGCTACACTGCTTAAAATACACTATTAGAATTGAGAACTTGTAACTGGGCATGGTGGAATATGCCTATAATCCCAGCAGTTTAGGAGGCTGAGGCAGAAGGATCGTGAGTTCAAAGCCAGCCTCAGCAACTTAGCAAGACCCTGTCTTGAAATAAAATATAAAAAAGGGCTGGGGATGTGGCTCAGTGGTTAAGTTCAATCCCTGGTACCAAAAAAAAAAAAAAAAATTGAAAACTTATTTCATTAAGCTAACTAAGAATGTAGTTCTTTATGACACAGCTCTTTATGACTGATATGGAAAGATCATACAAATATACATGTGAGAAATTACAATTCGAAAAACAAAATTGTACACTTCAGTATTTCATATACGTGCGTATATAATACGTATATGTGATATTACTATTTATAAAACATAACAAAAAGCAAAAATTACAAATAGTATGTTATCATTTATATGCTTAGATTATTTCTGGAAAGAAACATAAGGCAGTGGTAACAGTGTTAACTCCAAGAAAAGAACAAAAGTATGCCAAGGATAGCAAAAGAAGGTAAACCTACTGTTCTGTAACCCCTGAATTTTGTACCATATGTATATGATAGAAGATAAAAACAAAAAAAATATGTGTAGGGGGTGTTAATAGGACCTGAGAGAGGGATGGAGAAGCAATCCTCCCTTTAAAGGAATGGAGCTTTAATATATGAACTCAGTAATATATTCTGCCACTAGATATTATTTATTTTTTAGATTAATACTTATTTTAAATGTAAGTTTAACAGAACTGTCTTCTCTGTAAAGCAAATAATAATCTATTCTTTATTCCAACATCTTACCACCAACTATTTACCAGGCATTTTGCTAGGTATATACAAATACAAGATACTACCCTTATCACCAATAAACTTGTACAGTAATAAAGGCCCTCCCCAAAGTCAAAACAACAATTCCACCTAGAAATGGCTTAGAGTTATAGTCACAAGGCCAAAAGGCTATATAAATCAAATGATAAAACCCCAATGAATGTTAGAGAAAAATGGTAATGGGGAGTGATTTATAATCAGTAAAGCATGTACTCTTGGTTGGCTAACCCAATAGCCAATTAGAGCACTCTTTTCCCTTCACCACTCCTCAATTTAGAAGCTAAAAAAAGCCAGATGTTTTAGCTCCCGTTTCCCATCACAATTAGAGGTAGTCATATGACTCAGTTTGGGTAGTAAAATCAAAAGTAATTCTGAAAAGTGGCTTCTGAGAACGCATTTTTCTGATTAAGGAACAGACTCAAGATGTGCTGCTGTTGCTACCATTTTCTCTTCTTTTGGCCTTGGATACAGACATGTGCCTAAAATTGCAAATGCTATCTTGGGACAAGAAAGCATGAAGCTGAAAAACTTATATACTAAGGATGGCAGAGTAGAATGTCAGAGCCTGGATTATAGTAACACAGATGAGCTGCCATGCCAAAGGTCTGCTTATCTTAAGACTTGTTAACTGAGACAAAATCTTTCTCACTTAAGCCAACAGTGGTCAGATTTTTCTATTACCTGCAGCCAAAAGTAATCCAAATTTAACTCCTATTGAGAAGTCTTTTTTTCAAGTTAATTAGATATTGGCAGCAGCAATGGGGAACAAGTAAAATGCCAACCTCTATATCAATATGAGATTGGCATGCTTGCAAAAAGATATAAAAACTAGAAATGAGAACTCAAACAAGATGATAAAGACAAAAAATAAAAGCAATTAGAAGACAGTCAAAGACAACCAAAACCAGAAAATTATATATTAATAATGGAAGCAGAAAGTCAAAAAACTATACCATATATAAACATACACTCAAATATCTGGTCATACAAAGCAATCCCCCATTTTCCCCATCATAAGATCAAAATTTTTTACTTATATGCATTTATAAATGGAAGGAAATCAGATGAAACAGTCGAATGCCTATAATAATTAAAATTAAAATCTATCATACATTTATATTTTAAATTATATACACACACACAAATAGTCTTCTACCCACTCTCAAGGTTTTATCAAATAATTTCATCCAAACTATTCCAGTTTATTTTCAAATCAATGCCTTTTACTGATTCACCTATCCATTTTTCCAGTCCATATGATTTGCACTTAACTGAAAAAAAGAGAAATTTTTAATGGAATTTCTTCTCATGCACTAATTCCCAGGTGCATAATATTGGGATTTTTAAATAAATCATTCCCGGGATAGTATGGTAGCTCAATGGCAGAGTGTGTACTTAGTATACACACACAAATCAAGAAGGCTGTAGGTGTGATTGTCATAACATTCCATATTCCCTTGTAAGTAAATTTAAAAGGCTTATTTACAGGACTAGGGTGTAGCTCAGTGGTAGAGTGCCTGCCCAGTATGTGTATTGCCTCTTCATTCAATCCTCAGCACATATTCCCCACCCAAACACACATACCAAGGCTTACTTATAATGGTATCTAATATCTCTTGCCCACATCCTGCATAGGTAGCACAAATGGAGTTCCCTTGGTGGAATAGGCTGGCTGAGAAATAAAAGCTAAGAAAAATAGAACGACAAAAAAAAAAACAAAAACCACCCCAACCTAAGGGTTGGGGTGGAGGAGGCAGACCTCCATTTGTAGCCAGTCAGGCAGAAGTTCCAGAGGTCTGGACTTATGAATGGGTCAAAGAGGAGACAATCTCAAGTACTGAGCTCTCACTCTTGAATTGAATGAATCTTTTGAGGTCATAGAAGTTTTTTATATTGATTACAGAGAAAAAAATAAGGTACTTTATTTTTCCTAATACAATATATTTTGCACAGCCATAGAAAATAAAGAATAAACACTGAATTGTTAATAACGCTTATCCCTAGGGAGTAGGAATAAGGATGGAGTTACAAGAATGGAGTACTTAACTTTTAGTCATGCATGTCTATACTTTTTGAATGTTTTTCATGAGCATGTATTCCTTTAAACTTAATAATAAAATCTTAAAGAATGTCATCCCTTTTCAATTATTCAGATGTTTCTATCTGTAGTACTAATATAAATACAAAATATTTGCTGGAAATTTGTCAACACACAGTCAAAACCTTTTAACTTGATTAAAACTGTGGTGCTAAGCTGGATGCCCTGGCTCACACAGGTAATCCCAGCAACTTGGGAGGCTGAGAGTGTGGATTTCAAGTTCAAAGCTTGCCTCAGCAACTAAAAAGGCTCTAAGCAACTCCTTGAGACCTTATCCCAAATTTAAAAATAAAAAAGCCTAGGGAGGGATGGGGTTGTGGCTCAGCAGTAGAGTGCTAGCGTAGCATGTGTGAAGCCCTGAGTTCGATCCTCAGTCCCTCATAAAAGTAAATAAATAAAGGTATTGTGTCCAACTACAACTAAAAAATAAATATTTAAAAAAAAAAAAAGCCTAGGGATGTGGCTCAGTGGTTAAGCACCCTTAAGTTCAACCCCTGGTACCAATAAATAAATAAATTAATTAATTAATTCATTCATTCATTAAAATTGTAGAGCTAAAAGAAAAAAATTAAAAGATAGATGGTGGGGAAAGATAAATACAGGAAATTCAAGGTCCTGAGAAGAATGACTAACATTTTACTCTTTCACATAAGATAAAAATCTTCAATTTACTGTCATCATAAAAGTTAACAATATGATGTGTTAATTTAACAATATTTTTAAAAAGTATCTTTTCATTTAGTAGGTATTAAGTTTATCTAGGAACAAAGTAATTTTAGCTGTAACTCATACTCTGAAACTAGTATGCGATACCACCTTGAACTAGTCATTTCAATTATCTTCTACTTTTAATTTATCTTTATTTTGTAATTTATAGAGATTTATGATAATAATGGGAGTGATAGGACTTTATTGAGTAGGACTTGAATAAACTACTTTGAATTGCCTTTCAAGAAGCTTTGCCCTATCTTACTTCCTACATTATCAAATATAATAGCATATAGTTCCAAAATAGCCATGACAATTACTACATTTTAAGAACTTGAGAAAACTTTCAATATATTTCAATGTTATTATAACAGAATATACTAATACAAAGGGTACTTTCTAAAGATGAGAACATTTTCTCAGTGGTAGTGTTTGTATGTTTAAAAGCAGTTTAGTTTAAAAATATGTTAGGGATGCGGACATCACTCAGTGATAGAGTACTTGCTTAGCTTCCATCTACACCTGGATTCAATCCTTAGTACCATTTTAAAAAACAAAGTTAATTACTGTTTTTGCTTCTTCAAATTCTTGTACTTACTATACTGCTTCGTTTTAAGCAATCACTAATAAACTACCAGGGAGATGGTATGGTGTCAGTATTATCTTAGAATCAAGCTGATATTTATATGCATATGTGCTGAAGCAAAAAAAGATACTCCTTTTTTTTTTTTTTTTGTACCTGAGAATACATTCACAAAATGAATCCTTACAAGGAACATATCCAAAATTATCAATGGCTTAGGACTTATATTGAATTGTCTTGCAAAATTTTTCTGACCTTCAAATGATTCTCTATATTGGACAATATTTGGATGCTTCATGTTTGCCAAGACGGCAACTTCTCTCCTTGATTCTTCCCTTTCTTTACTGGACATCTTAAGTTGGAGAAAAAAAGGAAAATAGTAAATCAAACCATTAGTAAGAGAGCTAATAAAAAAAATATAAATGGCATTAATATAATCCAATCAACAAAACATAGCAAGGAGTTAAAAAGGATGAGCTGCCAGGCCTGGTGGTGCATGCCTGTAATACTAGTGGCTTGAGAGGCTGAGGCAGGAGGATCACGAGTTCAAAGCCAGCTTCAGCAACTTATCAAAGCCCTAAACAACTTAGCTAAATCCTGTTTCAAAATTAAAATATAAAAAGGACTGGGGATGCGGCTCAGTGGTTAAGTGTCCCTGGGTTCAATCCCTGGTACCAAAATAATAAAAATAATAATTGTTTTAAAAATAGAAAGAATGAACTGATTCTATATATAAAAACATTTTAAGATGTTTAAGCTAGATTAAGTTACAGGATAATAAGCATACTTTTCTAAACACAAAAACTCAAGGACATAAAGATCTGACTATTCTAAAATCAGTGGTACTCTTTAGGATTATGGCAGCCTTTTGCTTTAAGGTATATATTGCTATTTTTTTTTCCAAGTCCTCTAATGAGCTCCATGTAACCAAATCACTACTTGTGTAATCGAAGTAAAAATATACTTACTCCTGAGATGCTAATTTCCTTGATAACATATTGTCTGCCATCCTCGGTAGATTCAACAAGAATGGCTTTCCCAAATGAACCTTCTCCGATCTTTTGCACTCTAGCATACTTCTCCATGGTTCTTTTTCTAAGGCATTTTTATAGGTATACTAAAAAGAAGGAAAAAAACAGTTAAAAGAGCACTTATGTTTAATTCAAATTCTAATTCCTTAGGAATTTCCTAATTAAAAAAAAAAGGCTAACATCTTTACTGAAAGTTAATAACTTTTATCTCAGTTTCACTCCTGCAACATAGTTACAACCCAAAAGCCAGACAGTGACATTTCAATTTTGTAAGAATGCTTTGGAATTTCAAATATTTCCATACTTAAAATTATATGCAGAGAACAGCAAACTTTTTCCTACATAAACGACTTAGTAGTGATATTTTATTATATCTAATAAGAATGCAAGCTTAATAAGATACTATCTACCAAAGTTATTTCTTTGCTATTATAAAACAACTTCAGATAAAATTTATGTACATATATTTTAGTGTACTTACAAGGATTTCCCTAGGATAAATTATAAGTTCACAGAATATACACATTTGAAACTTTCAAACATAATGTCATACAAAAATGTCTACCAATTTATATTGTAACTTGCAGTATTTTTGTCATACAAAAATGTCTACCAATTTATATTCTATCTTACCTACCTTCATTAATACTGGCTATTAATTATTAAAATCTGTGAGAGGCAATAAAGGGTAGTAGTTAAAGAGTACTGAAGAGAGATTGTGTGTAAATCTGGCTTTATCACATACTATATGGTCTGAGACAATTGACCTATCTTTACATGTTCATCTATAAAATGTAGATAACCATAGTATGTACTTACAGAACCACTGGGAGGATTAGTTAATATAAGTCATGTACTGAGCACAATGCCTGGCATATGGCAAACACTATGTCACAATTTATTGTTACTCTTGTTTGTTGAAGGAAATGATGTTTCATTTTTATTTGAACGAAATAATGCTTAACTGGTAAACTTAAAAAATTCTTCCACATTTACTGAACATTTGTATTTCTTCTTTTTTGAACTATTCATCTATTTTCTTAATCCATTTTCTACTAAGAGTATTCTTTTTAATAATTTGCAAAAACTCCTAATGTAATCAAATCCTTAGCTATCACAAATGACTTCCTCTTATATCTTATTTATCTTTCGATTTTATTTAAATGTGAAAGCTTATTTTGATGTGAACAAATGTATTAAATTTTTCTTTATATTTCTGCTTTAGATATTATACATACACCCTTACCATACCTAAGTAGTTAAAGTCATCAGTAGCTTCAACAACAGTAATTTCAAGAGAGTGATAATTTCAGGAAAAGCCCAAGTACACTACACTAGATAGTAAAGTTTAAAAAAATAAAAAGTAGTGTGTGGGGGGAATGGGTGGTAGAGATAGGGAGTCATAGAAGCAATAATCAACATAGCCTGCTGGCAAGATTACCTTTAATGTGGACATACATGAATTCACTATATTAATCTGAAACTCCTTCTAAATATTTCAATTACCCAACTTTCTCTCTTCTATTTCCACTTACAGCAAACAAATTTCCAGTGTATGATTCCCTTCTGGGAGAAAATGAGCTTCCCAGGAAACTATTTTAAATTTCTGTGACAGTGTACTATATTTCTTTCTCATTGTAAATTAATAAATTGATGCTGTCATTTCATCCATCAATACTAAATTTGTTTAATTTTATTTTGCTTCTAAAAAAAGAAATAAAATGAAGGTATTGTGTCCACCTACAACTAAAAAAAAAAATTAAAAAAAAAAGAAGACTCAATCTCAATAAATAACAAAATTCATAGTCTAGGCCTATAAAACCAAAGGCTAGAACACAGCCTGTGGTAAAAATTGATGGGTAATTATGCTGTATGAAATTTTGTGGGAGTCTTCCTCTACCTTAGAAAACATAGCCATATTCCATTTTAAATTTCTATAGGAAACAAGAATGTTTTTAGCAACTTTAAGAGAAACAAGAAAAGAAACATTATCATAGACATTAGCATCATCAGTGGGTTAAAGAGGAAAAGTCATTCCAAACATATTAAATTCAAGTTTTATCAACTGGTGTAATATAATGTCTAATGTCTATCTGGGAACCATCCAAAATTTAAATAATTATGTCCCATTATCCCATTTATGGAATACCTAAAAAACTTACACTGAGCAAAAAATATACCACTTATGGTAACTGTGAAATGCACAGTTATGCTTTCAGAGTTCTATTCTTTTGAGAAAACAGATGAAAAACAAGTGATAATATACACTAGTATTATTTGTAATAATAAATTATATAAGCTATAGATTAAGACTTCCAACCTATTTTAACACACCTGTGACAATTTCACTGAAATAGTCATGGAATTAAAAACTTGGGGTTTCATGGGTTAATGATTTCTCCAGGACAGGAAAGTTCAATATGTCACATTACTATGCTACTTAGGAAAATAAAAAAAATCAATATACACTCATCTTAGAAAACTAAATTTCATAAAATAAATTATAATACATACTAATCACATAATAAGATTATTTCACAATCATCACTATCCAGCGACTGCCATGAAAGGAAAAACAAAATCAGTCATTTGGGCCTTTCTTAAAGTTTAGTTGCCAATTACTTTCCAGGGATCACATGAAAACATGGAAGCTCCAAGAGTCCCTAGTATTGCATTCTACTGCCAACTACATTACTGCATCTCTTAGTTATAATTAATTCAGTAAAGCAGAAGAGAATCTACTGCCCCTGGTATTGATAAAAGATAACTCTAACTGCAATCAAAATAATGGCACAAACACAAACATCTGTCCAAGTAATAAAAGACTTGTGGCAGATGAGTTCCAGAATAACTGACACCCTCTCCTTTTTTGTAGTTAACATACATAAGAGGAAATAAAAGGAAAACCATGAAAAAATAGGTTATTTTCAATGTCTTATAACATATTTAATTGAGCTACTTATTTCTTTGTGGTAAGACTTCTCAACTGAATTATAATCCTAAAAAAGATTTCCAAACAAATGAAACAAAACAAAATGCACTGTCCACATTATAACATGTAACTGACTCAACACAGAATACTGTTCTTATTTCATTATGGTAATAAACTAAATTCTAAATAAATTTTCATCTTTTCTATGCTTACATAAAATCACAACTTTCAGTTTATAAAAACCATAACTCACCACTAAATATATGAGGTTGAACATACTACTTCTTCTCCACACTAAAGGGGTCAAAAAGACAGAACAGGATCTCAAGATGGCAACAGCAAAACAATTCTGGAAACTGGCAAACAACACACACAAGGCGGCAACAACTGACTTAGGAACCAACAGAAAGCTGTATTTTAAGCCAGCAGAGGGAAATAAGAGAAATAAGAATGCAAAAATAATCAATTAAATAAGTTGATTCCCTCCATATATAGCTCAATAACCAGGTACACATGAACGTCGGCTAATACTAGGATTAAAATAGGACTGGTTGAAAGGCTAAGCAACAGCCACACATACAACATGCCTCCTTCATCTCTCCCAATCAGGGAACTACATATCTTCCATGTTGATAAAAAACTGAGATGTCTCTAGACTGGGAACCCCAGGTTCAGCTGGGAGATTAAGAGAACGTCCACAAAATAAATGTTGAGACTAGACTCTGACCATCCCACCTCCAAAAGCAATTTAAAACCTAAAAAAAAAATGTATGATAATAATTATTGAGAGGTGGCAACTATTAATATGTTCTACATTCATCCTAGCCTTTTCTTCCCCTGAAGACATCTCCCGTGTGCCACAGTGAAATAGAACTATAGTATAAAGAAGCAGTCTTCCTGGGATGAGGAGAGAAATGAATTAGTTTTCAGAGCTTCCAAAATCCTAGAAAGGAAAAAACAATATAGGAGTCTAAAAATTTGCAAGTAAATCCACTTCTGTCAGCCCATTTCTAACCTACACATGCACACAAAAAGACTGAGACAGACTAGTTCTAACAAAACCTCAGAACAACCATTGATAGGACACTTGGAAGTGTTAAATAACTGAAATAGAAAAAATAAAACCATAGTAGTAATAAAATAAAACACAAAAGAATGATTTTTTTTACAAAATCATTGAGTGGGTAGTTGAAATACTCCATAAAAGCAAAAAGTCTTAATGGATTAATAACTACTAGCATTAACTAGCATAAAGCAAATAAGAATAATAAAAAGTACACGTTTTAGCTCATACCCCCAAAGGATCATTTTTAATATAAATAAAAAGCTATGTACTCATAGGCATAAAAGAAAAATCCAACAGAAAAATGAACAAAGAAGATGAAGTTACTTAGGACGTATGTAGTTCAGCAGTTTATCTAGCACGTACAAGATCCTGATTTCAATCCTCACCACCAAAAAAGTTTACAAAGCTGGGCACAATGACACACAACTGTAATCCCAGCAACTCAGGAGGCTAAGGGAGGCAGAAGGATTGAAAGTTCAAGGATAGAGTGAACAATTTAGCAAGACTCTATCTCAAAACAAAAATATAAAAAGGGCTGGGAATTTATCTCAGTAGTAGAGTCTCCCCCCTAAATTTAATCCCTAGTACCAGCCAAAAATAAAATGATAATAATAAAAAGAATAAGTTGTAGGGGCTGAGGTTGTGGCTCAGCGGTAGAGTGCTTGCCTCGTATATGTGAGGGCCTCGTATATGGGAGGCACTGGGTTCGATCCTCAGCACTACATAAAAATAAATGAACAAAATACAGGTATAAAAAAAGAATAAATTGTATATAAATTATATTAACATGCACAAAGGTAGCCAGGCATTGTGACTCATGCATGTAATTCCTGTAGTCCAGCGACCTGGGAGGTTGAGACAGGAGAACTGAAAGTTCCAGGCCAGCATAAGCAATTTATAGCATGAACGTGTTTCAAAAAACAAAACAAAAAAAAGTACAAAGGTATCCAATCTTCTGTAAAGAGTAATCAAATTTGAAGAAGAGATAACTTTTATGTATATTTTACAATAAGAAAAAAATTCAAGAGAGAATTTTTCACCCATCAGATTGGCAAAATTCAAAAAATTTATTATTGTACTGTTTTGGAGGGAAATAGAAAGAAACAATATGGTGGTGCAATACTGTGGTAGTGTAAACTGGTCTACATGCTAAGGAAAATGATTTGATAATATCTCCCCAAACTATAAAGGTACAGACACTTTGCTACAATAATTCCACTCCTAGGAACTCATACTACAATACTTCCAAATGTACAGAAAATGATATATTTACAAAGTTATCTTCTGCAGCAGTTTCTAGTAGCAAAATTTAAATAACCATAAACAATGAAGCAGCATTTGTGTTAATATAGATTAACTTCTAAGTATTAAATTTTTAAAAAAGATCAAAATAATAAATGTGGATATAGTACTCCCGCCTTATCCACAGAGGACATGTTTCAAGACCCCCAGTGATGCCTGAAACCACAGATAGTACTAGATCTGATATTTTCCCTATACATATCTATGATAAAGTTTAATTTAGAAATCAGGGACAGTAATAGAATAACAATAAAATAAACCAATTTTAACAATATACTATAATAAAAGTTACATGGTCTCTCACTCAAAATCATATTGCACTATTACATTTTCACTTAAAGGAAATACTTTATAGCTTCTGTTTATCATATCCAAATTGACATCATCACTACTCTTGCTCTTCAGTGATCACTGAGTAAAATAAGGATAACCTGAATACAAGCACTGATAGTCAATCTGATAACCCATAAGGCTACTAAATGACAGGCAGGTAGTACATATGGTGTGTGAATATGCTGTATAAAGGGATGATTCAGGTCCTGGGCAAGATGCTTGAGATTTCCTCATGCTACTCAGAATGGCATGTAATTTAAAATTTATGAATTGTTCATTTCTGTAATTTCTCATTTAATATTTTCAGACCAGGGCTTGGATTGTGGCTCAGCGATAGAGCGCTCGCCTAGCATATGTGGGGCCCTGGGTTCGATCCTCAACACCACATAAAAAATAAATAAAATGAAGATATTGTGTCCAGTTACAACTAAAAAATAAATATTAAAAAAAAATATTTTCAGACCAGTTGATTACAGGTAAATGAAACTGGATAAGAAAGGACTAATGTGCTATTATTTATGTAATAATTATAAATATATATATATTTATACATGTGTGTATACACACACACACATGTATACACACACATATGCACATATATAATAAGTCCTCATCAGCTGTTTTACAAGTTGTCCTGAAGGGAAACATTAGTAATGGAAGAGCAACAGATTTCATGAAGTCTTTTGATACTGTCTGCAACTACAATCCATACATACTGTTTTCCTAAAACAATAAATACCAATTTGAATTGTGGGAGAGGGCCAATTTATCTTCTCAGGGAGGAAAAGTCCCTCCCTTTTTTCTCATTACTAAAGAAAGCAGAAAACAAAATGGAAATACTATTGGACTTTTTTTTCTAAATACTTGTTTTTTTTTCTAATATCTATCTATTCAGATAATACTCAAGAAGGCCTGTAGTGAAAACTATCAACATGTAAATAAAGCTTTTATATTCATGAAAAGGTATCATGTTCATGACAGATTAGAAGGCAGAAGATTAGACAAGAGTAAAATTTACTTGGAATACAATGTCAATGTATTATTAACATGACCTCAAAAGAAATCCTGTGGTCAAGTTCCATAACCTTTACAAATTTCTGATGGTAATTTTCACTGTGCAAAAACTTGTTTTTCCACAATATAGGTTCCTTACTTTTCACTTAGAACAACAGACAATTCTAAATGAACTAGATCTGTAGATCTTCTAAGACCAGACAAATAAACTAGAAACAAAGAACTACTTCTCTTCATATTTGGTTCCCCTCCATCATCTCTACAGTATTGCTGCATCATAAGAAAAGGCCACTATTAGCTTAGGTTGGATACTACTTTTAATCCTTCATAAATATTTCTGATGTAATTTACCCAGGCAATAAAAAATTATTCTTCTTGGGAAACTTACATTAGAAAATAAAATTAACACCTGCATTAAAAAAAGAGTTATGGGGGCTGGGGCTAGGGCTCGGTGGTAGAGCACTTGTCCAGTATATGCACAAGTCCCCAGCACCCCCTCCACACACACACACAAGTTGTGATTAACACTTAGAAGTAGTAGAACTTTTAATACCTTACATATGGAAACTGTCAAATCATGGAAATAAAAATATAAGATTATGGGATAACCAGGTAAGTACTATTATCTCCTTCTAATTAAAATATAGATAATTTAAGATTGGAGATATCTAATATAACCAATTTAAATGACTGTTTTTCCATATTAAAGTTTATATTATTATTTTAATTCCATTATCATTTTATCTTTTAAAAAATGTCTAAGGAACGTTTTGAAGTACAGTTAGTTCTTTCAGAGAATTACCATTTTAATGATGTGAAGGTATTATTCCCGCAAACACTTAAGGTGAGTATCCATGCAATCTCTACACAAGCAAATATAAATAGGTCTCCTCGTTTCCACTATGACTTTACTCTTTTGCACATCATTGCTTCCCCCAAGTGCAACTCACCTCAATGTCACAGGAATTTAGTAGGAATAACGGTGATGATCAAAAGCATCGGTCTAGAGGTGGTAGTTCCTAAGAGACTTAATGAGGCAGAATCACCATCCTGCATTTTGAAAATAACATCCTGAAAGAGAAACCAATCTAACTAGCAGCAGCTCACAGCCCAGACTGAAAGGGAGCACTGAGACCCCCACACACACACACAAAAATCACACCAGCCTTAGTTGACACCTCACGGTTGACCCTGTCCCTCCTCGCACAACCCGGTTGGGACCGACCCACACTACCCAAAGGAAATAAACACACTGTTTTCTGACCCCCTTGGAAACGGCGGGTGGCAGCAGGGGGAGTGCCTCCGTTACCGCCCGTCCAACTTCACAGAGGTCGTTGCTAGTGGCCAAGAAGGGGTGGGGGGCAGGCAGCACTTGGGACTGTGAGGCTCCCTGACTGCCACGTCCTCCTGCCTTGCTACAGTGGCTCTAGATTCCGGGATAAGAGGACAACAGCTTGGGACTACGTGGTAAAAGCAACGCACCCTGGAGCAAGTGCAGAAGAAGGGGGAGCGGCCGGGGCGTCACCGGCGCTGGCGTGTGACGTCAGCGCGCGGGAGCCGGCGCGACGCGGAGGTGGCTGGGAGCAGCGGACGCGTGCGGGGCGGGGCCGCTAGAGGCGGGGCTAGGTGGGGCGGGGCCTCGTGGGGGCGGCCGAGTGGGGCGGGGCCCGAGTGGGGCGGGGAGCGGGGCGGAGCGGGCAAACCCGCTAGTGTGGAGGGAGCGTGGGGGCGTGGCTGATGGTGAAAAGGAAGGTCAGGGCCGAAACGATGGGGAGAGTTCTCTAATATAAGCTAATTTGGACTAAAGCATTTTATTAATTTTTCCCGCATATAGTACACATACAGGTTTTTGTTGATGCTGTTGTTTTTAAATCTTAAGGGCTTCCGACATATGGCTGTCGCTTTTTTTTGGTACCGGGGATTGATATTTTATATTAATATTTTTATATCAATATTGATATATTTTTATATCAATATTTTATATCAATATTGATATTTATATTTTTTTTTGAGACAGGGTCAAGCTTAGTTGCTGAAGCTGGCTTTGAAATTGAGATCCCCCTGCCTCAGCATCCGCAGCGGCTGAGATTACAGGCATGTGCCACTGCACCAGGCAGAGAGGGCACATTTTATAAGTAATTTGTTTAAAAAAAAAAAAAAAAAGAGGAAGTTTTTTTCCCAAATATATTTTGGCAGATTAGAGCAAGGAAGTATTTTGAATCCTTGAAATTTAAAAAAAAAAAAGTATAAAGGTCATAATTGGTTTTCTATGCCTTTACATCATTATGTATGTTGAAGGGTTTGGCAGTGTGTTGTATTAAGTACATGTCTTTATTGCAGGACTTGAGAAAATACTTGAGAACAGATTCCTTTTAAATCAAATCTATTTTCCTGAGTAATCGAACTCAGTAATCTAGCAGCCCCTTAGGCTGCCTCACCTAGAGTAAACTGGAGATACTGGAAAATTGATAGTGGCTTGTTATGCTATCTCAGTTGCCCCAAGCACTGTATATGGCCAGAGTGGAGAGACAGCAGACTGCCAGAGACCTTGGTGGAATGTTTCAGATCTTTGTTTCAAAGAAATTCACCTCTTTCTTTCCCATCCCCTTACCCACACCATAGACCCCAGACAACTCTAGGTTCTCATGGCAGTCTTTAAATGGTGGTGCTCATAAGAAATACTTTCTTCCTAGCATGCAAATTGAGAGCTTTGGGCTTCTTTGCCAGAAGATGGCACTAATAGTCATCCAAACTGGCACACTGGAAAAATTATGCCTTGGTTTCTCTCTCCAACCTCCAGTGCAGCTATCAAAGACTTATTTTCCTTAATCTTTACTTTTCTGGGCTAATTTTTGAGCCACTCCCACTCCTAGTTAGTCGTTTGAAATTTTGGTGTCTGAATGCACAATAACTTTAGTTCTACCCACATCCCTCTGTGAGTAAAATGACTTGAAAACATTGCCAATTGCTAATCTAAGCAGATTCTTTTTTGCTACTTACAGAAGGAGTGGGTTGTCAGATAGTTTCTTAGATAATTCTTTAGGCTCCTGTCATAAACTGTAGATGAGAATATAAATTGCTAAAATCATTCTAGAATGCATGCTAGTAATACAGTTATCCTTAAACTCAGCAATTTCACTTTTAGAACCAAAATGCCAGGAAATTTTATAACCAGGAAAAATTAGAAATGTAATGTCTAATAAAGAATCGATTGAGGGCTGGGGATGTGGCTCAAGTGGTAGCACGCTCGCCTGGCATGCGTGCGGCCCGGGTTCGATTCTCAGCACCACATACAAAGATGTTGTGTCCGCTGAAAACTAAAAAATAAAAATATTAAAAAAAAAAGAATCAATTGAATAAGTTATAATATATTCAAACAATAGAGTAGTCTAAAGACATTACAAAGGATAAGAAGGATCTATTTTTATTAATATAGAAATTTATCCTTGAGGGGCTGGGATTGTGGCTCGGTGGTAGAGCGCTCGCCTAGCACGGGCAGGACCCGGGTTCGATCCTCAGCACCACATAAAAATAAAATGAATTGTGTTGTGTCCGTCTACATCAAAAAATAAATATTAAAAAAAAGAAATATATCCTTGATATTTTATTGAGTAAATAAATCAGATTGCTTTACCAGAGTTATAAAGATGATTACCTGATAATTTCCCCTTCTGATTTACAAACCTTTATGTAGTTTAATGTTTTTTTACTTTTTTGAGGGGATACTGGGGATTGAACTCAGGGCCACTGGACCACTGAGCCACACCCACAGCCCTATTTTGTATTTTGTTTAGAGACAGGGTCTCACCGAGTTGCTTAGCACTTCACTTTTTTTATGTTGAGGCTAGCATTGAACTCGTGCTCCCCCTGCCTCAGTCTCCTAAGCTGATGGGAAATGGTTTTTACTTTTTACAACAAAAATGGTTTGAGGTTTTTTTTTCCTTTTCTTTAAATATTTTATTGGATTTTTCTTCCAGACAAAAGCAGCTTTTGCTCCTAGCAACAACCCAACTGCAAAAGTATACAAAAAAATAAAACTTGCAGTCTCTGTAATGCCAGATTCGTGGGACCCCAAAAGACCTCCAGGAGCTGAATCGGATGCAATCACACAAGAGTCTTTATTGCAAGCTTCAGCCTGGACTCAAACTGTTTCCAACGTAGCGGTCCCAGGGAGTAAGTCCTTTGTCCAGTGAGATTTTATAGGTTTTGTGAGGATACTCTATGCATCACAACATCACACAGCAAATTATTCCATACAGCAGGAAAATCAAATAACTCCTCTTAACATTCATTAGCACGTTCACTGATGGGAACAAGTTGGGTAGGGGTGACTGGTTAGTACAAGAGGGGGATTCCCTTGAACTGATTGGTTTAAGCCAGGAGGGGTGTACGTGCTAAACTACATGGTTTCCCAACAAGTTATCAACCACCATAAACTACTGAGGATCATCTGGCATCCCAAGTATTTTCCCTGTCTCATGGTGATTGGTGGTTGCTAGGGGGTTGCTATGGGTCTTCACCTAGCCTAACTGAGTCAGGGACACCTGGCACCGAAGATCTTGCCTGTTATTTGCAGACAAACAACTCAGCTGGGTGGGTATGTGCCTAGAAAGGCTCTGTGGGTTTTTCCAAGGACAAGGGTCAAGCTCCCTTCCTTAGGACAGGCCTTGAAGTAGAAGCTGCTGTTATTTATTTATTTTCAAAAAAGACGTCACATCAGTTTCTCATCTCCATACACAGAGTTCACCTCTGTGCACACTGCTCCATGAATTCAATATTAACAGTTTTATAAATATCATTTACATTTTCTCTAAGTTCATAAGAACATAAAGAAGCATGTATTTATGTGTTTTAGTCTTAATCCTTTAAAATGCATTTATACATATTATTTTGCAACTTACATTTTTAACCGTGTACCATGAACATCTCAAGAGATCACCCAATTCTTGTCAATGATATTAATATCCCATGATATGGATGTACCAAAATCTATTCAACCATACTCCACTCAGTAAAAGAGACTATTTTCAACGGTATTGTTATTTCTAAGGTAAAGATTCCTAAGAGTAGTTTAACTGTGTCAAAAAGTATGCATTTTTCCATTTCAATAAATACTCTTGTGTATTGGATATATATACTCTTGTGTAAGAAACCACTCTAAAACATAGTGGCCTAAAACAATAATTGACTATTTCTCACAATTTTGTGAGCAGGAAATCAGGGAGAGTTCTGCTGGGCAATTCTTTTGTTCCACCTGGCTTTAACTGACTTATCTCTATTCTGCCAGCAACTGTGCTGGACAGGATGGTTCAAGAAGCTTCACTCATCTGTTCCTCCACAAACCTTCCAAAAGTCTAGCTAGCTTCTTAAATAGCAGCTAGTTTCAAATTAGGAGAACATAGAGTTGCCCATCTTTTTGAAAGCTAGGCGAGGAACAAGGGTGGCATTACTTTTGACACATTCTTGGTAAGAATAAGACTCACAGGCAAAATTTAAAAGGTAAAAAAAAAAAAAAAATCAATGGCAGCCACATTTGGAAATGATCTACCATGTGGGAGACCAACCTACACGTGACTGAGTCATACTCCCAGGCTAGGTGCTGAGGCGCTCAGTCACAGAAATATGGCAGAGCTTTCCTCACCCTTCTTGGATTCGAGGGTCATTGTCTCATGCATGGTGTGTCTTGCTACAGCCCCATGGGTGGAGCTATGCTCACCTGTTCCTTTGTAATATAACCCCTTGCCCTGTTTAGGATAGGATCTTCCATGAAAGTGCCTTCTGCGTGTCCCCTTCTCTTACTGTGCCCTTGGGTATGGCCTACCCAGGTGTCAGTCCACCTGCTAATGGTGGACATCATGAAGATAGACTCAGCCCCCTGAAACTTGACCCCTTGCCTATTTGAATAGCTTCTCCTCAATAAAAGGGCTCAGCACAGACTCTCCATCTCTCTCTTTCTGCATACCCTTAAGGTCAGAGGAGCCATCACAGCGACCCCAAACAAAAAGAGACACAATCTTGTGTGGTTATTTTGTGCAGCCCAATTAGCCCAATTTAATTGGAGTGACCCCTGAGCCTTTTAGTCGAGAGAAAAGAAACCCAGCACTACCACATTCTGGGTTGGTTGTTAGTCACAAGTTTCATAAACTTGCACACACAATAACTTTATTTATAAAAATGCCTATTTCCACAAGCACTGGTTGCTTCTCTCTTAATCCCCCTGCCCCCTTTCAATTTTGTGGTACTGAGGATTGAACCAAGGCATGTTTTACATTGAGCTATACCCCCAACCCCTTTTTAAAAATTTGAGACAGGGTCTCACAAAGTTGTCCAGGTTGGCCTTGAACTTGTGACTCTCCCACCTCATCCTCCTGTGCTTCTGGGATCATAGGAATGTGTCACCATGCCTGGATTAATTTTGTAAAAATTTTGAACTTTCCCTATGATTGAATTTCAAATCCTTATTCCTTTTCTATTAGGTCTTCTTTTTCATCAATTTATAGGAGCTATTTGTAAAATATGGAAACTATTTGTCATATTGTGGAACAAACGTTTTCTGCCAGTCTCTAATGTTTTAATTTGTTTTATGGTATTGTTGGACATACAGAAATTTGTAAATTTTTTATGTGATCAATCTTGTCATCCATGTTTCCCATTTTGCCAATAAGATACTTCTTTGCCCATATGGTTATCCAAATACACTAAAATTCTTTTTACTTTAATATCCTTGATACATTTGAAATTTATTTATTTTTCTATAATTAACATAGGAAAACCAGCTTTGTGTCCTTTAGGGGGAAAGCTAGTTAAATATCATTTCCTTTTCCACTGATTTGTAATGTAACCTTTATCTTATATTCAATATAATATTTATATTTGTATATATTTCTATATTTCTCTTCCATATACTTATTGGACTCTGCCTTAGTACTTTTCTATTGCTTTAACAGAACATCTGATACTGGTTAATTTATAAAGGAAAGAAGTTTATTTAACTCATGGTTCTGAAGGCTGGAAGTCCAAGACCAGGCAGAAGCATCTCGTGAGGGCCTTGTGTGGTATCATAAACATGGCAGAAAAGCAGAAATGTTAGTGGGAATGTGCAGAAGAGCAAAACATGGGGAGTGGCCTTGCTTTTAAACAACCTGCCCTGGAAGTGGTTAATCTAGTCTCTCATGACCCAAACACCTCTTAAAGGTTCTACCACCTCTCAACACTGTTATATTGGGGAACAAATTCCAACATGAACTTTTTTTGGGAACAAATCACAGTCAAACTAGAGCAATCTCCTACTTTTTGTCATTTGAAAAAAAAATGATGTTTGTTTTAATCAAGCAATGCTGTAATAATATTTTAATTTAAGGAAATGCCAACATAAACTAACTTTTTAAAAATCATGATAATTATAATGGACTCCAAATACTAAAGGTAATCTTAAGTTATGTGCCTCTTTTCTGGTAGAAAAAATTAAATTTCATTAATCTTTATTAATAGTGGTAGTATAATATATCAAGGGGAAAGGGACTAGTGGTACCTAAAGAGTTTTCTACTAGAAATAAATTCTATCCTGCATTCATCATGAATTGACTCCTATGCTAGATTATGGGGACACTCAGGAAAGGGTATTGTTATTTATTCTTTCCAGAAAGAAACAAGTTAGATAATAACAAATTACAGCAAAATGTTGGCAGTAGAACTACACTGAATGTTTTCCCTTTGTGAAGTCACTATGTAAATAATAATTTTATTTAAAAAGCACGAATTTATGTAGGTAGATGTGCTTGAGTAAACTGTCCTGACAAAAAAGCAATCACTTGTGATTGGAGGCAAGAAGGACCTAAAACTTTATCATGAAGAAAAGCATTCTCTAAAATTCAGATCTCTTACAGACATGCAATATTCAAGTACAAAAAAAAAAAAAAAAAAAAAAAAAAAAGAAAGAAAGAAAAAAGAAAAGAAAATCGGTGTCTGTTCGTTTACTGCTCCATCTTCTTCCAGAAGAGTTTTTTTGGCTTTAAGCTAGATTCCTGAACGTCTACTCTAACCTTATGTAGTTTAAACTAACAATTAACTATGTACTTGGGACTTAAACTGTAGCCACCTGATGAATTTCTGGATCTTAATCAACTAGGCCGAGCTCAATATGCAAAGAGAAAATATTAGTTAGGCCCTGGGATCCGGGCCCAGGCCCAGAGTAGGAGCCCTTTGAGCAGCCTCGGGATGAGCCCCCCACCCAGCGCCCTGGGCCTGCAGTCCAGCGCCTGGGACCCTAGCAGATCGAAAAGGTAGGTCCCCGAGGAGGCAGGCCTAGCGCCCCCGAACCAGGTCTACTGGGACCTGCTCGACTTCTACAGGAGCCCGCAGTGTGAAGGCCACCACACTAACTAGCACCACATCTTGGTGCCACACTGCGACCCCGAGGTCCGGATCAGCTACTCCCCTTCTCCCCGCCAGCCCTGCCCCCACCCCAACGGCTGGGGTTCCCGTTTCTATCCAAAGCTGGGGCCCTACAGCTTCTGAATCCCCAACCAACGTGCTGCTGGAGCGCATGACCCAACTCAAGGCAAGCCACTGTTGGTGTCTTGGTTCTCTTCTGCTACCCACCTGGCATGGCTGATGATATCTTAGAACCCTCAGATGACCTTGTACCTGCTCTTCTGGACCCGTCCCATGGTATAACATCCAAATATGGCTCTCGTAGTGCATTTTACAGATATAAGAACATGGGCAAGAGCCTCCCACTTTTTCATATCTGTGACTCACACCTGAAGGCCCTGGAGGCCTGGACACTTCTCCTCACACCAACCGGAAACACTCCCTAGATACTCTTCCCTCTCTGCTGGTGGAGAATGGCCACACCCAACGCCTCCAGGCTGCAGGATTCAAGGGTAGGTGCATTTGCTTTGCCTCCAGCCCTTCCCTTTCTCCTTTGGCTCCTCCCATCAGACTGTAAGCTGTGAAGAACTTTTGTGAAGACAACAACCACATTGTCCATTCCTAGTGTGGCACCTGGCTACATTGACACTGGCCCTACATTCCATCAGGGTCCTGGAACACACAGTACTTGGAACAGACTAAATGGTAAGTATTATGAGACAGCCCTGAGGGAGCCCTGACTGTGGGGCCCTAGATCATCCTCACCTCTTTCAATGCATGGCAACTTAATGGGGGCCATTCCCAAGAAAAGGCCAGCCAGCTTTGTCTGCACCTGGATTATCTGCCTCATCAGCCCAGACTGTACCTAGAGATGACCCAAGACTGGGCAGAAAACTTCTTTAAGAAGGAGACTGGTTGATGTGAGGGACCTATGAAGAAGAGCATGAGGTGCGAGTGTCCAAACCTGGCTTGAAGGTGTAAACCATATGGCTCAGCTGAGGTTATAGACACTCATTGGTGTCCAAGTCAGCAGTGGGGTGCTTCTGGGTGGGCCATTAAGCAAAGACGCCTTTCCTCAGGCAAGTAGTGTTAAGGTGCTCAGTTGTGATGGGAAGCAAAGTAGTATTTCAGAGGACAGAGTAGAAGCTGGCAGGTGACTGCACTTAGCCTTGGCAGCTCTATGTTCTAAGTGTACACTCTCATATAACCTCTGGCTTTGAACTCTGCTGCATGTGGTGGTTGTATAGTGGACTTACCCAGTCACTGCTCTTGAAAGTATTTCTGTCCTCAAGACCTCACAGTTTCTGATCTTAGATTCTGTGAAAAACTGACACATGGGCTGGGCTGGCAATAGGTTTAGCACAGTGAAGAGTGGGTTTTCTTAAGAACTTACTAGTATACCTAAGGTTTCTAGAGGGACTAGTTAACTGGTGCTTATTTACAAATAAAATAATATGCTAATTGTATTAAAGCAGTACCCAGGAACATGAAAACAAAACATAAAACAACAAAAACAACAAAAAAAGTTGGTTCTTGAGTTTCTTGCTTTCTGGGTCACCTGCAAGGGCTCACAGTGAGGAGAGTTGGCTAGCTGGAGAGGGTGATCATACTATATTTCTAGTAAGAATAAAATGAAATGCTGAATCTTTACCTGTGCAGAACATGAGAAAGGAATCACTTTGTGAGAATGTTTTGAATATGTGAATCTCCACCTGAGGCTCAGGAAGGATTTTATAGAAAAGAATCACATGGAACTGGAAAACTATTTGCCATGTCAAAGGCCTCCAATATAAACAGGAATGCAAAGCTATTCAACATACCTTGATATTATCTTTGTGAAAAAGACAAAGGACAAGAAAAGAAAAGGTCATTATTCAACTATTTCCCTGGGGCTGGTAGAATCTGGAGACAAATCTAGATTAGAACTTCACTACTATTTCATTGATAGTCTTTTTTGTTTGTTTTTATTTTAACTGGGTCTATGTTGCCCAACTAGCCCCAAACTCCTAGGCTTAAGTGAAAAAGAAGCCAAAAACTTTCAATTTGCCTCCGGGATTACAGGCACATGCCACCTCATTTGACTCTTAAGAGTCTCTTTATCCTTTTTATTCCCTTTTCCAAGTGTATGACACATAAGCAGTAAAAGTTCTTGTTTTGAAACAATTCACAAATATATGAGGCAGATTTATGCCCTGCTTGTTTCTCTCCTTTTCTGTTGAAATTTAAAAAAATATTGTTATTAAAGGAAATAATCCCATCTCGTTTTTTCACTTGAAGAAAAGTTCAGAGAAGTTTGACTGGGTCCTATAAGTAAGAATCTAGGAGACACTGAGATATGATTTCCAGTGCTCTTTTGGACTTTTTTTTTTTTTTTTTTTTGCCTGTTCTAAGAAATCCAACCCACATTCCCAGAACAAAATTACTGACAAGAGGGTAAGGTTTAACCCACTTTCCCTCGCTGCTCATGTCCACCATTCATTTCTCTCTTTATCTGCTAGGTTACCAGCAACACAACTAAACAAGCTATCCTAGATCTGATTAAAATTGCTAAACTCTTACTACTGTGAGTTAAATCTTTGTCTTCTTTTTCTCTTCCTTGAGGTCTTAAGGATTTGGTTGGTTGGGGGGTTGCACATGGGGAGTAATCAGGGAGAAGTAAAGCTAATTTGAATATTGGTTGAGTTTTTCTTATTATTGCTTAAGGTCAGTCCTAACAACAACAACAACAAAGCCCCTGTGACTTAAAGTAGAAGAAACTGGATAATTTATTTTGCTATGTCTTCAAATACTTCCTGTATACTGAGGGCTTATAAAAATATATATTAAAGTTGGGCACTGTGGTGCACACCTATAATTCCAGCAACTCAGGAGGCTAGGGCAGGAGAATCGTTAAGTTCAAGGCCAGTGGCAGCAATTTAGTGAGACTCTGTCTCAAAATAAAAAATAAAAATGGCAAAGGGCTGGAGATATAGCTCAGTGCTAGAATTTCCTGGGTTCAATTCCCTAATACCCAAGCCAAATAAAACAGAATTTTTGGGAAGGGGGCCTAAGCAAAGATTTTTTTTTGAAACTCCCTAAAGGGTTCTGATGCAAAGTGAAGATTGGAACTTCTAGTGTGATGATTCTGTACACCAGAAAGTATGAATTTTAAAACAAGTTCTTAGAGGTGAATAAAGTGTGCATACTATAATTAGTTTTACAGCAAACCAAATATACAAGTAGACTTGTTTTTTTCCACATAAAAGTTACCTTGGGATAATCCACCAGTAGGAACTAACACTACTGTAAAAGAATTATTTTTCATCTTTATAGAAAGCAGATGACTGACTGACTGACTACTGTCTATTGTAATCAAAATCTAGGTGATTCTTTCCAAAATTAGGCTACATATCTACAATGAGAAAAGAAAACATAAAACATCTGCAACTCTCTTGTGAAAAATTTCACTGTTTAGAAAAATTTTTGCTTGATTTCCCACATTTTCTAAAAAGAAGCTAAGAAATTTACCTAACAATGTTTAAAATGAAAGAAAATTATGCTTCTCTAGTATGATGGTTTCACAATTCTACCTTAATATAAGTCATAAAAGCAATCATAAGCAGCTTGACTGCATTGTGAACACACCCACTGCCACCTTGGGCACTATGCTAGCTTTGAAGCCCCAGACATGTTTGAAAATATACAACATCCCCCAATTCCCCACCCCGGCAAAAAGGATGGAAAAAACTCATTTGTTAAAACAGACAAGTTGCTAACCTATGATAAAAATTTGATAGAGAATATGTATGTGAATATAGAAAATTTGTAAAGACTAAGACATACATAATATTAACAAGGTACTACTACAAAAAGCCGTTGGTATTAAGTATTATATATATTCATAACATATTAATTATAGATAAGCCACTCAACATTCACAGGTCTTAATTCTGCCACCCAGCGGTGGTACGCATACTGCTCAAGAAGTGCAAAGTCTGCACCTGCTCACCAAACTAAGTGGCAAGCTACAGTTGTAGCCTAAGCATTCTTCCCCCTGCAGTTTTTCGCCCTGCATGGGAATATAGCTCCTTGAGCAAGGGGAGCAGGCATACTGAATTCTGTGACAGGATATAATTGTAAACAGAAATAATTCAGATTATATATTTCCCCAGAATACTTTTCAAGCGTTAATTTTGAAAGTGCGTATTGCTAAATTTAGGTTATCAGTTTTCCTCCCGTGTGCGTTGGGTGCATAATCAGCGCCATTACTCTGTCCGAGACCTAGAGGCACAGATATTTAGTACAGGTCTAAATTCCAAGGCCCACGTCTCTGGATCTGTTTGAGAACCAGAGCTCGTTGACGGCTGCTTTGGCTTTTCACTGCTGCGCCCAGGGCTCTCTGGTGTCCCACGCGCTGCTCCCGGGCACTCTGGTCTCTCGCCTGAGTGGAATGCGAGTTTGCAATGACACCAGAGTGAGCGCGCCGGCAGCCTTTTGAAAATGCCTCCCGCTGGAGACCTCCTCCGGTCCTTTACCGAGGTCACCGCAGGGGCAAGCAAGAATGCGTGAGTGACGTGAGGTGATCGCTGAGCCAGGGCTTCGCAGCCAGCTCGCCCTCTCCTCCTCCTCCTCCTCCCCGCCACCCAGCCCCAGCCCGCCCACTGTTCCCACGCCGCCCAATAGGCGCCGACGAGGCTCCGCGAGTGGCCTGAGGAGGATGTGTAGGGGCGGCTGGACGCTGAACGGCCGTTCACGTCAACGCGGTGACGTCACGCGTCGACGCCGGGGACGTACCTGTCGGGCTCCGGACTCTTGCTGCTTCTCTTCCCCTTCCGTGGGTCAGGGCCGGTCCGGTCCGGAACCTGCAGCTCCTTTCTCACAGTCCTAGTTCGTCCGCGGCCTGGAATCGGGCTGGGTGATGAGGAAGGAGGGTGTGGTGGCTTGAAAGCTATTCTATTTTACCCCTGAATTGGAGCATGGATTCAATTTTAGTCTTTTAAGAGGGGAGTGTGGTTGGAGGTTTTAATTTTAATCTTGGACAGAAGCAGGTTGACTCTAGGGCCTTGCAAAGCAAGAGGATTTAACTTAATGCTGCTCCCGTGTTTGAAGGAGGACAAAAAAAAGTCCCACCTGGCAAAATTTACGTAATCTCTTCAGTACAAAACACCAGGTACCTTTTAAATCGCGATAGCGATTTCGTTGTGTCAGGGTTTCTGCAGGTGAAGCTCCCTGGGTAGCTAGGTTTTAGGTTTGAAACAGATGCAGAATCCAAAGGCAGCCCAAAACACAGCCACCGATTTTGCTATGCCTCTGAGCTGCGAGGTGAGTTGAACTGTACCAGCGAAGATTCGTTAGCTGTCATGTTCACGGATTTGGGGTCAACTGTGAGGCTAGGACTCTCATGATGGTTTATTTTGCAACAGATATACCTGAGTGATGTTAAACTCATCCTGGTTACGGATGTACCCTCATTCATTACTTGAAATTTCACCCTTTTTCTTCAGGACGTCGAAGAACTTGAATAGAATGGAAGTATGACCCAAGAAAAGATTAATTTTGAACTTAGTGGATTTTACTTTCGCTAAATTTGCCCAAATTTAGACATTATATTTCAGTTTTTCTATTTTAGATTTATTTGTGTATATATAAACTTGTGTGTGTGTGTGTGTGTGTGTGTGTGTGTGTGTTTTGATGTTAAAACTTGTTGAACCACAGAAGCCAATGCCATGTGGTTCTGTGGTATTCTTTATTTGTATGCCATTTTAAAACTGTGGAGCACATAGAAAATAATTACATATACATGATGCGTATCAAAGGCTGACATTTGTTTTCCTTTGAAAAGAAATTCCTGTTTATAACTGAAGCAGTAGTGACCATGTATATACACATATATGAGATTCAGAAGTTCACTTCTACAAGCAAACTTTTTGAGCCATGCAGCTCAGTTCCTGCAGCATCATTGTGGCTTATATAATTGTTTGTTGACTCGAATGCTTTTCCTTTTATGCATAAAGAATTAATTTAGAAGTTTAGTTTCTTGATGAAGTCAGTATGGAAATAATTTAACTGTCAGTTCTACATGCCTTTTTAAGTCACTACAATATAATAGTATTTGTTTAGTTCAAGAGTACGTAAGGGGGTTTAAATGCTTGTGTGTGTCCTGTTGACTTTCATCTTAAAAGGTGCTACTGCTGTTACTATTATAGGAGTATGGCTTAAAAACCATGTGTGTGACCTATAGATAGGTATTTTCTCAAATTGAATATACTTATACGACCTTTAGTTATTAGACACAGTTACTGTTGGCAGAATCTATTAAAGATTGCATTCCTCTTCCACCTCTTCCTCCCTATTTCCTACCTAAAAGCCTGATTGTTTACTTGAACTATGGGTCAAATTATTTGAAGAGGTCACTATGAATCTATTGTATTTATCTTTACTTGAAAATTGTGCTTTAATGTGTGTTGTCAATCATATATAACTCATTAGGAATATAAATATTTAACTCATTTTGGATACATACAGTCCAAGGGAACAGATTTGTTGAGGTTTTGGGTTTATGTTAGAAAATTGGCAATTGTCCAGGTCATGTTGGTGATAGGCTTTCCATTTCCTGTTGTGACATGTTGGGAATAATTTTCAGACCACTCAGGAAGCCAGATTTGATCTCTGTGGTGGGTCATATATCAAAGCAGTATCCTGTGGGGTTTGGCAACTATCACTGCTTTGTAGAACCTCCAGCTTAGTTTGTAGTCAGACTCGTCAGCAGGCATCTCAAATATATAATATAATACAATATAATAAGTATTAATAATTGAGCACATTCTATGGGTCAGGCTCTTTTCTAAGTGTTTTTGTGGGTTATCTCAATTTTTACACCAAAGCCAAGAATGATGTAGGTGCGTTTCACTATCCCCATTTTACAGATGTTGGAAACAGGCACCAAGGATTTAATTAACTTGCCCAAGGCCCCACAGTAATAAATGTCAGGATTGAGACTGAAGGTCAGCAGTATGATTTCAGAACTCACTGTACTCTACAGCAGGAACGACTGCGTTGTACTGCAGTTTCTGCTGGTCAAAATTTCAGAGAAGAAGAATGAGAGACATGACAGAATAAGGCCATTTATTTTTATTTATTAAGGAAAAGACACTGTAGAAAATAGTGGTTTTAAAAGAAAAACACTCTGCTTTCCTTTTGAGTTTGACCTACTACTTTAATAAACTCTTGTGAGCTGGGTATGGTGGTGCATGTCTATAATCCTAGCTATTCAGGAAACTGAAACAGGATGGTCTTAAGTTCCAGGTCAGCCTGGGCAACTTTTATTAAGTTTTATTAAGCCTGTCTCAAAAATTAAAAAGGTCTGAAGATGTAGCTCAGTGGTAGAATGTTCCTAGGTTCAGCTCCCAGTACTACAAAAAAGAAAAAAAAATGACCTCCCCCCTGTTTTTTGTATTTTTTAATGTGCACATTCACATCTATACATAAACATTATACCTATGATTATTTTGATTCTTAAAAAATATTCTATTAAATGTGAATGTAGCATGACCATCACTGCTTCACTTGCATTGATGAAATATGGAGAGATTTGATCAGCAACTTTGCATGGAACCAAGTTAAGTAAATATATTTCTCATCATCCTCATAGTTGAACAGTTTCTTCTTTTAAAGTCATGAAAACTAGTTTTCAAAGTCTCAGTCTTCCCCAGCATCTTTTTATTGGATTATTGTTTTACCTTTCTTCCTTTTTCTAATCTGACCTTTATATTCGTGTTTCCTTTGCCCTTTTAAAATTATCAAGCATTTAACTGCCCCTCCTTGAATTTGTTTCTTTTTATGTATTTTTAATTGACAAATCATTATATGTATGTATTTATGGAATATAATGTGATGTTTTGATAAGTCTATACAGTTGTAGAAAGATCAAGCTAACATCGCCTCACTTGCTTGTCATTTATGTGTGTGGGTGTGGCCCTGAGAACACTTAAAATAGCAATTTTGAGATACATAGATAACCAAAACTTATCCTCTTGTCTAACTGAAACTTTGTATCCTTTGAACAACCTCTCCCCCTTTCCTTATCTACACTTCTTCAGCTTCTGGTAACCACCTTTCTACAGTACTTTTGAGTTTGACTCTTAGAGTCCACATGTGAGATCAGGCAGTATTTGTTTTTCTGTGTCTGTTTTATTCATCTGTTGCTAGACACTTAGGTTGTTTCCATATCTTGGCTGTTGTGAATAATAGCATTTAATTTAAAAGATATATATATTTTTTTGGTACTGGGGCTTGAACTCAGGGACACTTTGTCAAACATTCTCAGCCTTTTTTATTTTTATTTTGAAACAGGGTCTTGCTAAGTTGCTTAGGGTTTTGCTAAATTGCTGATACTGACCTTGAATTTGCAATTCTCCTGTCTCAGCTTCCCAGGTTGCTGGGATTACAGGCATGTGCCACCATGTCTGGTCGATTTAAAAGGTTTTATAAGTCTTAAGAGACTTTCTCTAGATAGCTAATTCATTTAACAAGTTGTTCATTTATGTTTGAAGAAAATATATAAGATACAATTTGACATATACCTAACTAAAGGAACACAAAGGATAAAATATCAAGTAATATTTTTTGGGGAAAATCAGTTTGATTATTTTATATCTTAACATTTTATCAGAATGTATTTTTTGTTTTAATACCCTATGAATTTAATTAACAAACATTTCTACTCTTTCCTCTATATCTTATTCTTTTATATCCCACCTTTTTTTTTTTAAATGTCTTATTTTGTGTCTTTTATTGTGTTGCTTTACATGGTTCATGTATGTAGATGAATTTGATAATTTGCTTAAACATATTTCTACAAAGAATGCAGTTTTTCTATTTTTTGTTTTATTTTTCTAAAATGAGAGAATATTCATGGCTTAATCATGTTTCTGATAGAAATTAGTGACACTAGTATATAATGAATCCTTTCAAGTATCTCTGTTGTCTACATAAATGCAGTGGAAGATCTATTATATCTCAAGAAAAAAATTATAAAAACAATTATCAGATCAGTGTAGCAAGGATTAGCTATGTTTTAAATTGAGTCTGGTCAATGATCACACTTAAATTCTGTGATATAGTAGTTGCCCTTATGACCTGTCTTTTCTGATGTTTTTAGATCTGAATTTTCTTCAAAAAATTGTATTATTAGACCATCACTGAGATATTTGAACTATTGCATTAAATTTCTTTAGATCTATATACATACATAAAAAATGGTTTCTTTTACTATATAAATACTATCCTTAATGTCTCATCAGTCTTATACATCTCAAATTAATTATCTGGGATGTTCAAAATATGTGTATTTTATAATTAATTTTCATTTTACAGTGATTTTAAAATAAAGGTATGATTGTTCTGTGTATAATTAATTTGTATTAGTTAATAACTATTTCTGCATGATTTTAATATACTCCTTTCTTTGTTTTGAAATTACTTGGTTAGGTAAAGGAGAAAAGAAAAGATCTCTTCCTCAGTATGAAATCAGATGGGAAAAAGAATATGGCACAAACTCCCAGTGGGAATTCAATGGATTCACCTGCCCACTAAATAGATATTTCTATCCAGATATCTTGATCATCAAATATGCAGTGTGTTCCCCAACTTTTCTCTCTGTTTTCTTCTCCAATTACTTTATACTTTTCACTTTTCAATTTCTAGAAAGACATAAGTCTTTTCATTAAAAATAGAGGAGCTGGTCATGGTGGAGCAGGCCTGTAATCCCAGCGGCTCTGGAGGCTTAGTCAGAAGGATCTGGAGTTCAAAGCCAGCCTCAGCTATGGTGAGATGCTTAGCAACTCAATGAGACCCTGTCTTTAAATAAAATACAAACCAGGGCTAGATATGTGGCTCAGTGGTTGAGTGCCCTGAGTTTAATCCCCAGTACTTAAAAAAAAAAAAAAAAAAAAAGAGGAAGAAACATAAATTTGTGAGTCATTCTGCCTGCCTTTCCCTAGTTCCCATTTGAGTCCAGATTTTCTGATTTTTTTTTTTTTTGTGACACCTGAATATAAGTTCTTTTCTGTTTTCATTGTGGCTTTAGATTCTTGATGATGATGATTTTTTGTGGTTCTAGAGATCAAACCCAGGGGCTCCTGTATGTTGGGAAGGTGTTCTACCTCTGAGTTCACTCCCAGTTCATTTATTATTTTTTTATCAGAATGGTTCTGAAACATCTTAAGTGTATCCCTGTCTTCAGTCTCTACTTGCTGTTACATTACTTACACAAATGCCATTTAATTCTTCAGAGAAACCAGTTATGGATCATTCCTTTGTATAGCTCTTGTCCCTCCATTTAATCTGGCATTCTAGTTCTATTATACTTAAGCTTTGATTTCTTTTTCTAGCATTTCCCCTTTTTCCATCCCTACATGAACTTTAGTACCTTGTGTATAAGACCACCATTCCATTCCCAAAGTACATATATTGTGAGGAATACCTTTTGTGGTGTGACTTTGAACCTGCAATATTTCTGCCACAGCCTCTTGGGTAGCTGGGATTACAGGAGTGTGGTGGTACCTGGCTTTAAGAACTTTTCTTATGCTTTTAGCCATTACAATTTTAGATGGGAGTAAGGAAACCTTTTATAGGACTAGTACTCTGTGAACATACTCACTTATTTACAAGTGCTTTTGTTTCTTTCTCCGTAACTTGACTCATGCCACTCATTTTGCTTCAGATAATTTCTCCCATCTCTGCACCATAAAATTCCTGCTTACTTTTAAAGGTCTGATTCAGGTGTGTCTCTTTCAATAAAGGTTTCTTATTATTAATCACAGTGAAATTTGGTTTTCTGGGTTTGATAACAATTCTGTGTCTTCCGTGACATCTACCATGTACTGCTTTTGATTATTGGAATGTGTACTAATGTATAGGAAAATATAGCAACATCCCTCTCAAGGATAGTATATAGTGTAATTTACACTGAAGTGTGCTGAAAGCTGTAAGGCCAATACAAAATACAGTTATTAAGAAGATAAAAATTGTGTTTTAGTTTGTTGTAATTTCTGCTACTTTGATAACTCTTCTATAAACATTAGCCAACGAGTAAATGATTATTTTGAAATTCATAATAGTTGTCACACTTTAATGTGTGACCAGTGCCTCACACAGACTTTTTAAAAATTTAAAATGAGAATATTTCTTATATACAAATGGCTTGATTAAGGTTTTTATAAAACCTTCCTGCCCCATCGCTGATCTTGAGACTTTTGTTCCATCTTTCTAGTTGCTGACATTGAGGATTTTCACTAATTCTTTCACCCAGATTGTGACCTACTTTTCTGTTTAGCTTACTGTTCGGACTGTTGACAGACATACCTTTGGTACTTAGCCATGATCCTCAGCTCTGCCCATTCTACTTTATGGGAGAGACAGAACTTTGTGGGGAGCTACAAAACTATGATTATCTCAGGTTTTAGGGCCCTTAAGACACCTGTTTCTAGGATCTTCCTATCGCTGCTTCCCCCACCACCCAAATTCAGGTGGTATGCTACTTAGTATTTGCCGTTTGGGAGCTAGATTGTTGTACTGAAGGTAACCATACTTCATTTAATCTGACCTTAAGCAGAAAATAAAGCTTGGATTGTATAATACTAAAGTTGGTTAGAACTCTGTAGTCTTGAGTCCTGTGATTTAGAGAAGGCTGAAATTTATTTATGTCACCTGGTTTAAAATTAGTTACTCTAGTCAGAAACTTAGTCAATATCTTAGATTTCTTCTTCTTTACCATTCCATGCACTGTATTATTTAACAACTCCTCTTAAAACTTTTTCTGCTTCTCTGTATTGCTGGCTTAGTTCAGTTATGCCCTATCTCATGTTTAGAGCTATTTGAAGGTCTGTTCTCATCTGATTCCTGTCTGTAGGCCATCAATCTTTTGCCCTTCTAATTTGTCTTCCACACTGCTGCTAGTATTGACTTGATAAAATTTATATCTGATCATGTGGTTTTTTCCTTTTTTTAAAAAAAAAGAGAGATAATTTTTTAAAATTTATTTTTGAGTTTTCGGTGGACACAATATCTTTTTTTTTTTTTTTATTTGTATGTGGTGCTGAGGATCGAACCCAGCGCCCTGCGCATGCCAGGCGAGCACACTGCCTCTTGAGCCTCATCCCCAGCCCAGTGGTTTTTCTTTTTAAAACTTGTAATGGTTTCCCATGTGTGTAGATTAGTATGAAGGTTTCTTAGCATAAATTACGAGCCCCTCCCTTCATGGTCTGGCATCTCTCTATCTCTCTAGTTACTCTCCAGTCTCTTACCTCTTAATTTAACCCAAACTGGCTTCATTATTATACTTCTGTGTTGTTGTACATACTTTTTTTGACCTGTGTTGAGTTTTCACCTTATAGTTAATCTATCCTAGTCTTTCAATACTCTGCATAAAACATTTTCCTAGTTAAAGTATTCACAGACTCTTTCCCAGCTAGCATGCTTACTTCTCAGTGTTATAAGATACCTTTTCCATGATGCTTGTTATACCATAGGGTAGTTATCTGACTTCCCAGTGACTTGGGAATAGGAACTGTACCTTATTGATTACCTCAGCACCTGATTTCGTTCCTGGATGTATTAGGTGCTCAGTAACTTGTTGGGAAAAATTAATAAATAATTCTGTAAGCTGGATTTAGCTACTAAATAAATGTTATCCTGCAAACTAAGAGAGGGAAAGTAGGAGGACAAGCAAGTTTAGGGCAAATATTTATTCAGTTTAGGTCTTGTTGATTTTGAGTTATTGTACAACCATCAGAGATGTATTATTTATTATGTACTTGTTCATTAATGCTATATATATATATATATTAATTGAGCCAATGAAATTTTTTTGTTTGATATATACAAGACTATTCTAAAATTTACATGGAAAGGCAAAAAAGTTAGAAATCAATTACCCAATTTTAGGATTTATATAGCTTCAGTTATTAAGACTGTGTGTTATGGGTATACCTATAGACACATTGATCAGTGAGATAGTAGAGAACTCTGAAACTCACACAAATATGCTTAGCTATTTAATATATATATATATATATATATATATATATATATATATATATATATATATATATATTTATTATTTGTATACCTTTATTTTTTTGTTTATTTATTTTTATGTGGTGCTGAACCCAGGGCCTTGTATGTGCTAGGCAAGCACTCTATTGCTGAGCCACAACTCCAGCCCTTAGCTAATTAAAAAAATTTTTTTTTTTTTAGTTGTAGATGGACAACAATACCTTTATTTTGTTTATTTTTATATGGTACTAAGGATCGAACCCAGCCTCACATGTGCTAGGCAAGCATTCTACTACTAAGGCACAACCCTAGGGATTGAACCCAGGGCCTCACATTGCTAATAAGTGCTCTGCCACTGAGCTGCATTCTCAGCCCAAACCAACTAATTTTTGACAAAGGCAGAAAACAGTTCAGTGGAGGGGAGATACCTTTTTCAACAGATGGTGATGAAGCAATTGGATATCCTATGCAAACAACAACAAAAACCCCAAACCTTCGAACTATGTCTCACACCTTATACAAAAATTAAAATGGATACAATGCATTGCAGACTGAAGTATAAAAAAAATCCAGATATTTGTTATTTGTCAGACGTTGTTTGCAAATATTTCCTCCTATTCTGTACACCATCTTTCAATCCTTGAAAGAGCTCTAACACAGAACAAAGTATTTAACTCAATTTATCATTTTTCCCCTCTGTAGACTTTGCTTTAGTTGCAAGTCAAATAAATCTTTGCCTATTCCTACCTCCAAAGACTGCCTTCTATATTTTGTTCTAAAGTCTTATGGTTTTCCATTTTTTACTTCCTCCACTGAAGATTATTCCATTATATAAGAATAATACCAAATATGTTCCAGATACTGTGCTAACCATTGAATATGCAATGTTGAGCAAAAATTGACAGTGTGTCAGATCTCATGACACATGGGAAGGGAAAACAGACATATTAATAAGATAATCACATTAACAAGTAAAATAATACAACCATAGTTAAGTGCTATAAAGGAGAGCTCTAAGAACTAATTATGAGAAAATTTGTCATGGTCAGGGAAGATCCAGGTAGTAAGTAGGTCAGAGAGGCTCTTTTGTACTAGCTTCATGACTTTGTACAAGTGTTAAACTTTTTGTGTCTCTATTTCTTCATTGCTTATGTGGGGATAATAATAGCACCTAAGCTTTAGAGTTGTGATTATATTCAATATAAAGATTAAATGTAAATATTTAAATGTTTAATATAAATATTGAATGATTTATAAGGTGCACAGGACAGTGCTGCATAGTAAGCTTGATTTATTAAATAAAGGGATACTTGATCTGAGATCTGAAGAATGAGTAGGAGAGTTAATTAGATGAAGAGGAGAGGGTATCAAAGTCAGGTAAAGGGGGTATCAAAGGCAGTTGGGCAGGTGGCAGGAAAGATCCTGGTAGGATGGAGATGGAAAGATCAATGAATCTAGAGTACTGCAAGAAATATACTCTGCAAAATGAAGCTGGGAGTGGTGGTGCCAGTTTGTAATCTCAGCGGCTGAAGAGGCTGAGGCAGGTCAATAGCATGTTTGAGGCCAGCCTGGGCAACTAAAAAAATAAAAAGACTTGAGAAATAGTGCAGAAATAGTGTAGCACTGGCGTAGCATGTGTGAGGCCCTGGATTCCATCCCCAGTACCAAACAAACAAACAAAAAAACTGGGGAACTGGGCAACTGGGCATTGGCCAGGCAGCTAGGACTTTGCTGTTAAGGACTCGATTTCCTAAGAGTGCTGGGAAATGATGAAAAGATTTGAATCCATGGAGTAGGGACAGAATACTGATCAGACTTACTGTTTGAAAAAAACTGCTGGCTTCAGTATGGAAATTAAATTAGACAGGGGCAATGTATTGTATATAGATGATTAAGGAATTATTATAGTAAATTTAGCTTAATCCCTGGGGATTTTTCACAGGTTATCACTAATCTTCATATAATCAAAGAATATGTTTGCAAGTTACTGTGTATTTAATACAATGTTGTCAAATTTATTTTAAATATATTTTTTACAAAAGAGAAAGTGACTTTGCATTATTTTTCATTTTTTAATACACAAAAATTCAACTGGTTATCATTTATATAGCTTTTTGTGATTATATCTGGAAACTGAGTTAGAACCTAAAAAGATTTAATGCTGGTGTCCAGGCTTTCTTCTATTTCCTTTATGCTGTCATATAAATTTAAATATTTTATAGAAGTATCCTTCAGTAAAAATATTTGTGCTGCTAGCGTGAACCACATGTGTAATTTAAAATTTTTTGATAGCCATTTAAAAAGGTAGAAAGTTAATAATATTAAGTTTAATGTGTTTTATTAACCCAGTATAACCTAAGACATTATTTTAATCTGTAATCAAATATAAAATTAGTAATAAGATACATGGCTTTTTTCATATTGTCTTTGAAACTTGGTAGGCATTTTATAGAGTTGATCTCTGTTTGAACTAGCCATGTTTCAAGGGCTCACTAGTCAGGTGTGGCTTATGCTTGCTGCAACGGACAATACAGTTCTTGGGTTAATAAGAGGAATGTTATTTTTTTTTTTAAGTTATCAAGTTTATAGAAATAGGTTTCTACTCAGGCCTGAGTTTAACTGGTTTATTTGGAATTGAATTGAATTCTCTTTTTATAAAGAAAAGTTTGGAGTCTTGAATGCCTCAAAGGTGTTATGAAAATATATTTTTTTAAGTTTAAAAGAGTAAAGTTTCCAATTATTACTTAGTAGTTTTTAAGGGACTTTTAGGGATGATATAGGAGGAGTATGTTGGAACTTTCTGATTGAAGCCCTGCTACAAAGAAAAGTTTGTTTAATTTAAAAGATTTCCTGATGTTGTGGAGCCTCTAGTATTCACTGAAGTATGTTATTACAAAAGCCCCTTTCTTCTGTCACGTAAAGAAGTGAAGAATAGAATTTCTGTATTATTTGCAAAATCTTAGCATATTTGCTTTGATACATCAAAATTAAAATGATTCTTGAAATATTAATGTTTTTTTTAAAGCCTTTTGGTTATTTATGCAGAAGCCATAATGTTTAATTTGGTTGTCTTGAAGGAACTACAAAATTCTTAGCATGAACAGTTATTTTCCTATTTTAATATTTAACTATAAAACTTGCCTTAATTAACACAATCTAACAATCTCAGTATAACAGGCCATCTTTGGTAGAAGAAGCTAAAGACATTTCATAAAGCTGCAAAGCAGCAAATATTTAAGTTTTTCTTTTAATTTATGTGCTAATTTTTGGTTACTCCTCCAAGACCAGTTTAATACAGTTGCAGATATTTGTTTATTGAAAACTGAATACATTTCTCTTTTGGACTTCATTGACTGAGTGAATAAACAGTTTGACATTTATTGCCCATATATTGTGCCAGTCATTAGTTTATTTGGATCTAAGTGGGATGCTCCTGTTACAAAGAGGGGTCTAGAGTCTTTATGACTCAAAGGTGTTAGGAAATTCATTTTTTAATGCTGTGACTAGAGTCATACTCTAAAGATCTCAAGGAGCTCTCAATATGTTACTTTCTTTAAAGAGATCTATAAGGTAGGGGATTTATATATCAAATCTCATTAAAAGATAGATATTGGGGCCGGGGTTTTGGCTCAGTGGTAGAGCACTTGCCTAGCATGTGGAGGCACTGGGTTTGATTCCTGGCACCACATAAAAATTAAAAAGAAAGAAAGAAAGAAAGAAAGGTATTGTGTCCATCTATAATTAATATATATATATATTTTTGGTTTTATATATATGACTTTGGCTTAAAAAAAAGGGATGTTATTAGAGATATTTTCCTAAAGAGAGCTAGCTATATTTTGAAATATAAATGCTTTATTATTAAAACTCTTTGAGGTTAATTATTTTTCCATGAACAGAAGGAAAACTTACTGAAAATGAGATTGCCTTAAAAAAAAACTTGTCTTTTTTTTTTTTTTTTAAGAGAGAGAGAGAATTTTTTAATATTTATTTTTTAGTTTTCGGTGGACACAACATCTTTATTTTACTTTTATGTGATGCTGAGGATCGAACCCAGCGCCCCGCACATGGCAGGTGAGCGCGCTACCCCTTGAGCCACATCCCCAGCCCACTTGTCTGTTTTTTTAAAAAAATATTTTTAGTTGTAGGTGGACATAATATCTTTATTTTGTTTATTTAGTTTTTTTAAGTGGTGTTGGAGATTGAACCCATGCTAGGCAAGTTCTTTACCACTGAGCCACAACCCCAGACCAAACTTGGGTCTTTAGGATTAGAATTCAGTACTAGAATTTAGTGCTAGAATTGGAGTATATTTACTTTCATTTGTTATCTTTCATCTTTTGTACGCTTACTATGACCTTATCTAACCAGTCATGTTTTACAAACCTTACTGGTTTGACTGCTTTTATGATTGTCTTTTGAATGCCACATATGTACTTTTCAAGTTTATTACTAATGTCAGTACAATTGTGTTGAAATCTTATTATGATGTTGAGCAAGAATACAAATATGTTTTAAAAATTAAATTATGTATCAGCAATGTTATTTCTGGAACATAACAATAAAAACATTGTTATAGTGAATAAACTTAATATTTTTAATACAAGTATAATTTTTTTTTTGTGTGTGTGTGTGTGTGATGTTAAACTAGGTATTTGTATTATATGTTGGGAAAATGGAAAAACTATTTCATCCCCCCTTTTTTTTCCTAGATAATCAGACAGCTAAATGGAGTCTGAGCAGCTGTTCCATAGAGGCTATTATAGAAACAGCTACAACAGTATAACAAGTGCAAGTAGTGATGAGGAGCTCTTAGATGGAGCAGGTGTTATTATGGACTTTCAAACTTCTGAAGATGACAATTTGTTAGATGGTGACACAGCAGTTGGTAAGTTCAGCATTAATACTCAGTATTTATGTTCATGAGTATCTACCAATAAATATATTCATTGTTTTATTGAGACTGACTTTTTGGATAACTTTTGAAAATTGAGGTGAATACAAGTAACGTAAACAACCATTTCAAAGTATACATTTCAGTGGCATTCAGTACATTTACTGTGTTGTACAACTACCAATACTATCTAGTCCCAAACTATTTTTCTTTACCCTAAAACAAAACCCCATGTTTGGGTAAATTTTTAAATTTAAATATAATGTAAATGCAAAGAAAGGTATACATCATTAAGTCATAGGTATATCTGTAAAGTGAATACAATTCATGTAACTATCTCTCAATCAAGAAAAAAAAATATTATCGATACTCCCAGGATCCTCTTTTGGTCCCTTTTAAATTTCTAAGGTAACTATTATTTTGATTTCTGTTTAGATTAGCTTTGTAGGTATTTAAATTTGACATAAATAAGGGGTTAAGAAGTGTAGCTCAGGGGTAGAGCACTGGCCAATCATGCATAAGGCACTGGGTTCAATCCCACTGAAAAGAAACAAAGAGTTGTTGGTGAGGTTGCAGAGTCCCTGACCCCAAGGGTCTCTTATAAGTCACCTTATCCATTTGTTCAATATATATTGTATGCTTGGTATAGCTAGGTGTTATATATAGTGCAGAAAACAAAAGGGATAATATTCAACTTTGTATAAACAGAATTATATGTATTCTTTTGTGTCTGATTTCTTTTACTTGTGTTTTGAGATCATCTATGTTGTTTGCATATAGTGGTAATTTATTTTCTTTGCCATGTGATATCCCATTGTGTAAATATACTGCAGATTTTTCATATTTTGTGATAGTTGTATATACATATGAAATGTTTTGGGCATGGGATCAAAGTTGACACATGAAATTAATTTATATACATAGCTGTGAGGTGGTATACACTATTTTTAGTGTGTCTGGCACATGAAGCTAGGTATAGAATTTTCCACTTCTGGTGTCATGTCAGTGCTGAAAAAGTTTCACATTTGGGAATATCTTAGATTTTGGATTTTTAGATTAGTGCTGCTCAAGCTGTGTAATACTTCCTGAGCTTCAGAACTCAGAAACCACAGAGTATAAAGACTCAGAGGTAGATTGTTCTGCCTAAGGTCTTGTGACTCTACCATTTATGCTAAAACTTATTTTCTGAGCTTCTAGCATTTGCATTCAAATAACTATTATTAGATTTAGTTTTATCAAAATGTTTATGATTTTATTTAAATCATATCCCTTCTGGGTGGGATATTCATAAATACTGTCTCTGGGAGAAGTATTTCAAAAGAAAAGACCTGGCAAAGTTGATAGAGAGTGACTATTCCAAAAGCTGGCTAGTCTTAACAAGACACCTCTTAGGATGAAAACACATCACAGTCTGGGATCAGGCCTTTGGTCCTACAGACACGGAACCATGGTACCATTATCATGAAACTTGAGTTCTAAGAAGTGAATTTGTATTAACTTCTTAATATAAATTTAGATCTCTATGGTTTAAACCACAAGGTAAAGTTATAGTGATAAATATACTAATATTCTATTTTATTTTAAAAAAGGATATAAACCAGTTTATAAAGATTTTACAAAATTCCATTTTTAGTGTATTTGACAATGATGGAGTAAAGGGAAAACAACTTGAGATGACATAAAATGTAGAGATGAGACTGATTTAAAAATGTTATTAAGCCAGGCATGGTGGCAATGTCTATAATACCAGTGACTTGGGAGGGTGATTCAGAAAGATCACAAGTTCAAGGTTAACCTCAGCAATTTAATGAGACTCTTACTCAAAATAAAAAATACAAAGGGCTGGGGATGTAGCTTAACAGTGGAATTCACTTGGGTTCAAATCCCCATTATCACAAAAAATAAAAATAAAAAAATGATACCAATATACTTTCTAAGAAGAGACTACAAATTTGTCTCTTAAGTTTTATAGCAACAAATGAATAGGAGAAGCTGTTTGGTTCAATGATTCATAATGTTTATAAGAAAAAATACTAACCAGTAGCTCAGCAGACACCCTATTTCTGAGCGACCTTCTTTCTCTTTTTCTGGTGACATTTTAAAGTGGTTACTGCCTAATGCATTAAACAGTGATTTTTTTTTTTTTTTTTTTTTTTTTTTTTTTTTTTTAAGGAATATGCTTGGAGTAAATAGTAGTGATTTTCACTGGGCTTTTGTTATAATATCCATCGATATCTCCTAATTCTATCACAGGATCTAATTGTACAAGGGCACCAGTTGAGCATCCCTCATCCAAAAATCTGAAATCCAAATGCTCCAAAATCTGAAACTCTTGTGAGGTCAGAAATGATGCCACAAGTAAAAAATTCCACACAATAAAACTATTTCATCCACAAAATTATTTCAAATGTTGATTAAAATTACTTCCAGGCTTTGTATAAGGTATGTTTAAAACATACTTGAATTTTTTTGTTTAGAATTGAGTCTCACCTCCAAGATTTTTCATTATGATTTTGAAAATATTCCAAAATCTGAAATAATCAGAAATTTAAAGCACTCTGGTCCCAACTATTTTGGATAATGGATATTTAGCCTGTATAGCATTGATTAGTTGTGATGGTATGGCAGAATTCATAAATATATTTTAGAGTATCTTGTAATAGATGGACTATATAGAATTTTAGGAGGTTATCAATATATATTTTGGTTTTTTGCTGAGATTTGAAAGGGGTTTTAGAATGATATCAGAAGTATTTATCCTGCTAGATTTCCTTATGAAAGAGAATAGGCCAGGCACAGTGTAGTGTATGCTTCTAATCCCAGCTATTTAGGAGATTGAGATAGGAGGATTGCAAGTTCTAGGCTAACTTGTGCAACTTAGTGAGGCACTATCTCAAAATAAAATAAAGGACTGGGGATATAGCTCAGTGGTAGAGTACTTGTTTAACATGTGGAAAGCCCTGGGTTCCATTTTATTTTTGTTTGTATTCTTGATCATTACCATTCTGCCTGGAGTGAGATGAAATCTTATTATAATTTTGATTTGCATTTCCCTGATTGCTAAAGATGTTGGACATTTTTTCATATATTTGTTGGCCATTTGTATTTCTTCTTTTGAGAAGTATCTGTTTAATTCATTTGCACACTTATTAATTGGTTTTCTTTTTTTTAGTGTTGAGATCTTTACATATTGTGGATATTAATCCCCTATTAGAGGAGAAGCAGGCAAAGTTTTTCTCCCATTCTGTAGGCTCTCCTCTCATTCTTTTTTTTGTTTTTAATCTTTATTTTGTTTATTTATTTTTACATGGTGCTGAGGATCGAACCCAGTGCCTCATATGTGCGTGGTAAGCGCTGTGCCACTGAGCCACGACCCCAGCCCTCTCCTCTCACTCTTAATCATTTCGTTTGCTGTACAGAGCTTTTTAATTTGATGGCATCCCATTTATTGATTCTTGGTTTTATTTCTTGAGTTTTAGGAGTCTTGTTGAGGAAGTTAGTGCCAACACCAAATGATGGAGTGTTGATCCTATGATTTCTTCTAGCATTTGTAAGATTTCTGGTCTAATTCCTAAATCTTTGATCCATTTTGATTTTTTTTTTATTTTGGCTGTAGATGGACACAGTACCTTTATTATTATTATTATTTTTTTTTTTTTTGTGGTACTGAGGATTGAATCCAGTGCCTCATATGTGCTAGGTAAGCAATCTACCAGTGACTACAACCCCAGGCCTCTATTTTGAGTTTTATATGGAGGGAGAGATAGGGATCTAATTTCATTCTTTTACATATGGATGTTCAATTTTCCTAGCATCATTTGTTACAAAGGCTGTCTTTTCTCCCACATATATTTTTGGCACCTTTGTTGTTAGCCTGTATTACAAACATTTAAAAAAGTAAAACAAAGCTAAGTATTCTCCAGTGTTATTCACAAAATAAGAGGCTTTGAGGAACATTTCTTCTTTTAGGCAGCAGTTCCCTAGCTTTTTATTTCCAAACTCCCTTTTTACTATTGAGGCCCCCTAAGAGCTTTTTAAAAGTGTAGGTTATAATGATCAGTGTTTACCATATTAGAAACTAAATCAGAAGAATTTAAAAACATTTAATTCAATTAAAAATAACAGTAGGGGGCTGGGGATATGGCTTAGTAGTAGACTGCTTGCTTAGCACGTGTGAGGCCCTGGGTTTGAATCTCAGCACCACATAAAAATAAAATAAAGATATTTAAAAAAAATAATAACAGTAGGGCTGGGGATATAACTCAGTGAAAGTTCTTGCCTAGCCTGCATGGGGCCCCAGGAAGCCCTTCAATAAACAAACACAACAAGCAAATCCCCTAACATTAATAAGGTTTAAATAAAAAACATATTTTCCAAAATAAAAATAAACTTATGGAAAGAATGGCATTGTTTTACCTCTTGCAAAGTGTGCCCAGGACTGGGGAGGACTGGGGAGCAGCTCTGTGGTTGAGTGCCTGTCTAGCCTATGTGAGGCCCTGGGTTCCATCACTAGTACCTGGTACTTGTGGGGTTAATCTCTAATGCCTGGTTTAATAGAAGATAGCTAGATATGTTCTTTAATCTCTTATAATGTTTTGGTTGAAATTACAAAAAAGGATAATAAAACCCAACCTTTTGTAAATATAAAGTTGGAAGAAATAATTTAATAGCTTTCCAGACTGTTGTGAATATTCTTCTTTGAAATGATACCAGAACTTGACAAGTGAAAATTTCTTAAAGGTTAATTGCAATGTGGAAACCCCATTAATGAACATTTTGTGTTCTGTTAAATTAAAATCCATTGGCTCATCTTTCACTTTTAAAGGATCCTATTACCCATTCATGACTTTATAATATGCATTAGTCATTTGGAAAAGTGATTCTTTGATATATTAGTTTCTCTAAGGCTTATATAACAAAGAACCACAGGCTGAGTAGCTTTAAACTGCATATTTATTTTCTTTCATTTAAATCACATATTTACTTTCTCTTCTGGAGTTGTCAGGGGTTGGTTTCTTCTGAGGCCTTTCCTTAGTTTATAGATAACCATCTACTCTCTATGTCTTCACATGGTTTTTCATACGTGTGTATCTGTATCCTAATCTTTTTTTCTAAAGAGGCTAATCATATTGGATTTGTACCCACCATAATGATCTTATTTACCTTAATTATCTCTTTGAAGAGTTCATTTGGACCTTATCCCCAAGTACAGTCACTTCCTGAGACATGGGGGCTAGGACTTTAAGATACGAATTTTGGGGGAACACAAGTCAACCTGCGATGACTGATCTATGCAGATCTTGCTAGTGTTCACTATTTCATTTCACAAAATCAAGAAGTCACTTTCTTTTTTTTTTATTATTATCATCACCAATCCCATCAGAAAAGTCTGTAACTACTGGGAAGATGTTTGACTTACAGTGGTAAATGTAAGTTTCTAAAATTAAATTTTTGCTTGAAAGCTTGAATTTTGTTATCGACAACAAATACTGTCAGATATTTTACTTGAAGAGACAGGCTCATTTTATATATGCTGAGAAAATGTCTGCCAGGTCTCTAGGTCTAAACAGCTATAGTTAGCTACTCCTAGCAGCATTTCTCTTAGTTTTCATTTCTTTCAATAAAAATGGTAAACTGTGACACAAACCTATAATTCCAGCTGTTTGGGAGGCTAAGGCAGGAGGATTTCAATTCTGAGGCCAGCCTGGTCAACAGAGGAAGACACTGTCTCAAACAAAACAAAACAAGACACAGAACAAACAATAACTGGTGTTCCCTGAAAAAAGTTTGCTCACAACTCAAACATTCATACAAGTGCTTTTAGTTAACATGGAATCATTATACAACAGTATGAACAAAAGTGCTATATGTATTCTTTCTATTTTGTCACATAGACTGTTAAAAAGGTAGTATCCTTAAGAGTTATGACTTAATAAAATGAATATTATTTACAATTTTACCCAGGTCATTTGGAAGAGAAACTGACTTTTGCTTTTTTTTTTTGGCAAGTACATCATGGTGAAAAATATGACTTCTAGACATTCTGATGCCTCTGCTTTGAGTTGTGCTAGATGACAGCTGTTTTAGCCACTATTGTTTTTGTACCATAATTGCAAAGGTCATGAAAAAGACAAAGAATGTTGTGGTTGGCTGAATAATGACTCCTTCCACACTCTAATTCCTGGCACCTCTAAATATGTTACTGTACGAGATAAAAAAGCACTTCCTTGTGATTAAATCAAAGTTTTGAGATGGGGAGATTACATGGATTGTATGGGTAGAACTAATGTAATCACATAGGCCTTCAAAGAGAGAGGCAGGAGGATCAGTGTTAGTGGTAGACATGGTGAAGGAAATGAGTGATTAAAGTTATACCAGGCAAATACAGTGAGTCAAACCTCTGGTAGCTGGAAAAAGCAAGGAAACCATTTTTTTCTTGAGGCTTCCAGAAAGAATGCAGCCTGTAAAACATCAAAGACCAAGGAGTTTAGAAAGACATGATATCATGCTAAGTACATTGTGGCAACCTGGATTTGAGCCTGGAAGACAAGGAACATTAAGAGAAATGCTGCTAAGGGTAGGAAAGACGGTGGAATGCAGTGGTCATCGTTACCCTAAGTACATGTATGAAGACACGAAGGATGTGACTCTACTTTGTGTACAACCAGAGATATGAAAAATTGTGTTCTATATGTATAATATGAATTGTAATGTATTCTGCTGTTATATATAACAAAATTTAAAAAAAGAGAAAAGCTGCTGAAATCCAGGTAAAGTCTAGGGTTTACATAATAATTATATTCCACCATTAGTATTTTGACAATGTGCCATGGAAATATAAGATGTTAATAATTGGGGAAAATCAGTAGATATTCAGGATCTTTCTGTACTACCTGTGCAACTTTTTGAAATCTAAAGTTCATTTTGAAATCTAAAGTTCATTTTAAAAATGGAGTTCACTTTTATATAATAAGAGCAAAATGTGCTTATTATAGAAAATATTGGTGATAAAGAAAAATATAAGGTAGAAGACAATCCTGCCATGCAGGGGTAACCAGTTTTTTTTTAAACTTTATGCATATTCCAGTCAACAGTAATTATTAGGTTACTTTATGGGCCAGACAACAGGATAAGTGCTTGGGAGAGAGCAGTGAAGAAGAATGATATGGGTCTTTGTGTTAGGGAGCTTACACTGTAATGAGAGAAAACCATTAAAATATATAAATAATCCCCCCGCTCCCCAAAATTATAATATTACAATTATTGTGATATAGTAAGATATTTAATGTGAGAACAAGTAAGTGGGGGAACCTAAGATATGATTATTTAAGGTGAGGACTGAAAAATGAGTACAATTCACACAGGTGAATGAGGGAGGCAGTGAATGGAGGCGCTGGGACCTGGGTCTATAGAGTGCAGTTTGCAGGCACAGGGAACAGCTTGAGAGAAGGCACTCAGGTACGAACAAGTTTGAAACTTGAGAGAAAGGTGGCTGGAGTGCAGAGAATGGGAATTAGAAAGGAAAGGATTGAGGCTGAAGAGGGAATTAAACAAGGTCCAAATCATGTAAATTAAAGTTTTGGACTTTTTTTCTGAGAGTAATGAGGAATCGCTGAGACTATGGAGGTAAAAGTAATAATTCTGAAGAGAGACAGTGATGTTCAGTGTTTTGAAAATTGATGGTAGAATTATTGCTAAAGATAAAAGTTCAAATGTTCCTAAGACTACTGGAGTTGATTGCTTTCTATGAATAAGGAAGCTCTTTGATATCATTTCAGTTTAAAGTGCTAATAAAATAATCCAAGAGTAGCTTTTTAGTAAACATAATATTCTTGTATGTGGATTTATAAGCAAAAAAAAAAAAAATCTGATAGTGTAAAGTTATGGTATCCAAGAAAGGGATTCTGAGTTAGAGTAATTTGATTTTGCCTCCAGTGTTTTAAAGATTATGTTTTGTCTTCAGTAGATGACAAGATGATTTTAGTTGTATTGTTTTATTTGGCATCTATGGATAACATTGGTTGTATGTTCTAATGAATGAGATATTTGGCTACATGTCAGATTTTAAACTCGAATTTGACAACAAACTCTTTTAGAAAGTATGAAATCAATACACTGTGAATCTTTAGTAAAGGGTGTTTTAGAAATTCATAAAATGAAGTTAACAAACACCACTGCTACCATTTAATGGCTGGCTGTTGGGAAAAGGTCAAAACTATTTCACATGGTTTACCCAGGGTTATTTTTAGAAATAATTCCAAAGTTCATCTGATACTTGTTCTAAGCAAGGCTGTGTTCTTCATACATTTGATACCCTTCACATTCTATTGCCAACTACCTTATAAACATTTCCTGCACCTGCATCTCCATACTGCTTCAGCGAGCAGCCTACTTAACCTGCTTAATATATGTAGAAGTAGGGGACTGCCCAAAGTTGTGTGCTTATATGAGTAAGGTAATGCATTTAGGGAAAATTAACCCATACTAAGCTTATGAAATGTTGTGATTCAGGATGTTTCAAAAGCACTAGGAAAAAGATAATGAGACTTAATATTGATAAACTGGTGCTTTCATAAAATCAGCCAAAGATTGCAGTGGTAAGCTAATCAACTACTGTGGAGTATCATTTGAAGTCATTGGAAAGAAGTGAGCTTAATTTTTATTAAGACTATGCAGAACCTGATGATTTGTACCTCAAATATTATCTGCAGTTATTCCCATTACTCTGGAAAAAAAATTAAAAAGGTCCAAAGAAAGCTAACTAAAATTAAGTAAATGAAGATAGTGTGTGTGTGTGTGTGTGTGTGTGTGTCTGTGTGTTTTGTACACTCTGCCTGTCTCCCTTGAATGTAATGATGTAATGAATTAACTTCTTTTTTTGGTGCGTGTATGCTATTACATAAGACAGTACCTAAGAACTGTCCTTGAAAAAGTTACCACTTAGAGGAAATTTCTTAGAAGAAGTGTTTAGAAGAAATTTAAAGTCAGCGTAGATACTCGATGAATCTTGTTACCTGCAACTGATTGAGACTTAGATTACATATACTGTTTAAGAATAAGATTATTACTGGCTCCAAAATAAAAGATTAAGCTAAAGGAAAAATAAAAAGAGGAGAGGGAGAAGTTTCTAACTCTTAAGACTTGAATTGTGACATAACACACATCAGAAAATCCATAGAACACAATTTTACAGTTTCATAAAACAAGCATCTCTGCAGCCCTCCCAGGTAATAAAGCATAGCCATATTCCAAAAGTTTCCTGCGTGTGCCTCCTTGATCATGATACCTTCCTTTTCTTCTAGAGGTAGTTTTCTCTTTGTAAATCACTTTATTGCTTTACTTTATGATTTGATCATCTGTGCATCTTAAAAGAATGTAATTTAATATTACCAGGTTTTGAAGCTTAAATAGATGGAATCATTTGATGTATATGCCTTTGTTTCTTGCTTTTATGCAATGTAGTTTTTAAGAATCATATGCAAGTATTGCCATCTATGATTTTGTTCTAAATTGTATCATTTTTAAATGAATATGCTACAGTTTGCTCATTCATTTTATTTTTGATATATCTTCAAGTTCTTAACAGTTTTTGGTAGTTACAAGCAACGCTACTTTGTAAATTATGCATGTATCCTGGAGTATAAGTGCAAAAATTAAAAAGGTCCAAAGAAAGCTAACTAAAATTAAGTAAATGGAGTGTGTGTGTATGTGTGTTAGGGTGTCATTTGTCCTAGGTGAGACCTAATTGGGTCATAGATTGTTTTCCATTGTCGTATTCTAGTATTCACTTAGACTAAGAATGTATGAAAGTGTTTATTGCTCTATATTCACCAACTACTCAATATTGTCAGATGCCTAATTTATCATGGATTCTAATTGTGGTTTTAATTTGCATGTTCTTGGTAGCCAAAGAAGTTGAATATCTTTGCTTACTAGCTATTTAGAAATCCTATCTAAGAGGACATTTGCCCATTTTCTGTTGAAATGTGTATCTTTAAAGATTTGTACTTCTTTGTTTTATAGACCCAGACTTTTTATTGAGTAATGGTGCTGTAAATGATCTTCTGTGTTGTGGATTGCACTTTACCCTGATAATGGACGTATTATGAACAGATGTTCTTAATTGTAATGTGGTCTTATGTATTAATCACTTGCTTTGTTGTTATTGTTTTTGTTGTTGGTTTTTGGTACCTGGGGTTGAACACAGGAATGCTTTATTGCTGAGCTACCTCCCAATTCCTTTTTATTATTTTTTTTCATTTTGATATGGGGTCTTGCTGAGGCTGTCCTTGAACTTGTGATCCTTCTGCCTCAGCCTCCCAAATCAAGGGGATTACAGGCATGTGACCTTCTGCCTACCACTTTTGTTTTAATTAAGAAAAAGATATTCATATCCTAAAGTCATGAAGATGTTTTCCTATATTATTTTGTAAGAGCTTTATTTGCATTGTATGTTTAGGTCAATAATCATCTTAATGTATTTGTGTGTGGGGTGTGTGTGTGTGAGGGTGTATTTAATTTTTTTTGGTATATATATGGACAGTTATCCTTTTATCAATTACTGAGAAAATATTTTTTTTCCAGTCTTGTACAGTGTTACCTCTGATCTATATGAAGGACCCGAATATAAGATGATCTATTTCTATACTCCCTATTCTATACTATTAGTTTATTTTTTTGTCCCAATAATTTTTATTTATGTCTTCTTGTACTGCTGATTCTAATTCCTCCCTTCTCCCTCCACCACCCCTCCTTTCCCTTTTCCCTCTTCCTTTGCCTTCCCATCTCTCTACTCTCTTCCTTCCCTCATTCATCTGCACTGTAGATTTTTCATTAGTCTTTTCAATAAATCAGTTTGCCTTTATTTTTCTATTATATACCTGTTTGGTTCATTAATTTCTAATCTTATTTTGTTCTACTTTCTTTGGGTTTATTTTGATGATTTTTTTTTCTAATTTCTTGGTTAGCTTCTAAGTTTTAAGCATTCTTTTCTGGTAAATTTATTAAAGCTATAAGTTGCCCTCTAGATACTGTTTTATTTTTTATGGCATAAACCTTTATTATCATTATCACTAATTTAAAAACATTTCAAATTTGTATAACAATATATATTTTGACCTATCGATGACTTACAAGTGCAGTTAATAATTTCCAAACTGATGAAGAGTTTCTGGTTATTTGTATAGATTGAAACCAGGGCCTTGAGCATGCTAGGCAATCACCACCAACCTATATCCCCAGCTCTTTTAAAAATTTTATTTTATTTTTAATACATGGTTTCACTAAGTTACCCAGGCTGTCCTTGAACTTGAAATCTTTCTTCCTTGACCTCCCACGTAGCTGGAATTGACAAGGAGTGGGCCACTGCAGCTGGCTGGTTAAGTTTTTAATTGATTTATAATATTATTATGCTGTGGTGAGAGAATATACATTGTATAATTTCAATAAATTGAAATTTTTTTTCAGCTTGCATGGTGGCTCAGGAAAAAGGCCAATTTTTATAAATGTTTCCTATCTGCTATGAGAAAGAGAATGAATGTGTATGGTTTTTTTTTTTTTTTTTTTTGGTTATGGTGTTTTCTAATACCCATTGGGTAAAGTTTGTTACAGTCTTATGAAATCATCTGTTTTTCCTTTCTGATTTTTCTCCTTGTTTCAAAATTTAGTATTTGCTAGTGAGGTGTTGAGACTTTTCACTGTATTTATAGATTTGCCTACTGATACTTGTCATTTTGTCTGTTTTTGCTTTATATACTTTGAGCTCATGATAGTAAGTTATATCTTCTTTGTGAATGGAATGATTTTTATTTTTTAAATGATTTTTAAAATTTCCACTTACACTTTCCCCCTTAATGTTTACTTTGATATTACTCCCTGATTTTCTTTGAATTAATGTTTGCATGTTATACTTTTTTAGAAATCCTTCTACTTTTTGCTTACATGTTTTAGTTGAGACATAATCACATAGTTGGATTTTAAAATTCCGGGTTAAATGTATTTATCATTTAATTGGAGCATTTATTTCATTTACACTTAATGTAAATATTGGTATGTGGGTTGAAATATTTCTAAAAATTAGAATTCTTCGTTCTTCTTTTGCTTAGTCCTTGAACCAGCTTGAGTTTATGTGTGAGTATATTTGACAAATTCCTTGAAAATGAATTGTTTAGGTATAAAAAATAACTATTTTTTTGGTTCTAATTTTGAAAAAGTGATTTTTATGTGATGTTTATGAAAGAAAACTTTGTTTTTAATCCTCTGATACCAGACAGCCATGTTAAGAATTAAAATCAGGGCTGGGGATGTGGCTCAAGCGGTAGCGCGCTCGCCTGGCATGCGTGCGGCCCGGGTTCGATCCTCAGCACCACATACAAACAAAGATGTTGTGTCCACCGAAAACTACAAAATAAATATTAAAAAAAAAAAAGAATTAAAATCATTTATGTGTATGAGGTATGAATATTGCAAAACTTTTTTCTTTTTGATGCTGGAATTTAACCTCGGTCCTTGTGCATATGCTTTACCACCGAGCTATATCTCCAGTTCCTAAAACTATGTTTTATTTTAAAATTTATTTTTTGGTTTGTCTATTTTCAGGATTCTTAACTGTTCTTTCTTTCATGCTATAATAACTTTGTAGCTACATGTGTAGTTTGCATTGATTTTCTTCCTTGAAGGTTTTGCTTTGTCTCTCCCCCCAACCACCAACTTTTTAAGTTTTCAGATCTTTTTCTTAGGAAAGAGGACTTGACAACGCAGGTTAAAGTATAATGCCACATTATGTGTGCAGATATAAATCTGCAGCACCCACTTACCATTGTGATCTGTGGGATTTCACCTGCTGCTTCCAGTGAAGATTTTAGTTTTAGAAGTGAAAGATATAATTTTTTAAATTAACATTTATCTCATATAAGTGCTTTTAATTTATAAAACCATTTAAATATTTTCACTATAGAAAATCTTAAAGTATAGAGATGAGTAGTGTTGTACCTTCTTATCTTCATTACTTAGCTTAAATAATAATTCATGCCAATTTTGTTTCATCTCTATTCTTATTTTAAAATAAATCTGAAGTATTTCATATAAGTGGATATATGCACATATATATTTCATTATGTGCTTGTAAAAGATCAAGGTTCTTTTAAAAACTATTATCTAAAATAGAAATGGTTCCTTAAAATCAAATGTTTCACAATTCTCCAATTGTTGCACTAAAAATTATACATTAAAATAGATATATCTTTCAGTCTTTTTGTTTGTTTGTTTTATTTCTAAACTTTATAAGTTCCCTACCCTTTTCTCTCACTACTTATTTGTTCCTACGTTCAATTTTCCTTATTGCATTTTTTGGGCTGTCATTTAATATGTTTCTCTGTCCCTGTATTTTCTGCAAATTGATAGTTAGATCTAAAAGGAAAGAGAAGGGCTAGGGTTGTGGCTCCGTGGTAGAGCACTTGCCTAGCATGTGTGAGGCATTGGGTTCAATTGTCAGCACCGCATATAAATAAATGAATAAAATAAAGGTTCATCAACATCTAAAAAAAATTTAAAAAATAAAAGGAAAACATATTTTTAAATATAAATATCTCTTAAAACTAAGTGGTATATTTCTTGAATCTTTAGAATTATAAGGAGCTTAAAGCATTATGATGCTCTTGTCATCTATCCTTACCCCCCTGGTTTTGAGATAATGGTAACACATCCTGGAGAGGTTGTGGTTTATGAAGAATCCCATGTCTAGTTGAGGTTAGAATCTAGAGTCTTTTGAAGATAGAAATATCCTTTCTTAAAATCTTTTTAAATATTTTGTTTTAGTTGTACTTGGACACAATACCTTTATTTTATTTTTCTGGGGTGCTGAGGATGGAACCCAGTGACCGGCACGCACTAGGTGAGCGCTGTACCACTGAGCCACAACCTCAGTCCCTTCTTCTGAATTTTTAAGTCCTACATGTGCTACCATTTCAGTGTTTTGGATTTTTCAGTATTAATCCTGAGCATTTCCCCCAAGCTAGCACAAAACTTCATGAATTTGTCATCTGCTCTCCTGCTTTAACCTCACTTTATTGTAATTCTGTTATCCTGGGTCATATCTACTCTGTATCAAAGTCCTGTTTGCCACACCTTCCAGTGTACCTTGTACTTTTCTAAAGTGTGACTGGAACACATTTTAATCTAAGTCATGATTCTTTTACTCTGAGAGAAAGTGATATTATGGACCCCATAAGCATGGGAAATTTGCTAACTCATGGAATTTTTAAAAATTTCACACTTACTGTTACAAAGTAATATATTTTGTTTTACAAAATTAAAGTGATGTGGAATTATTTAAACACTGAATGCAACCCCACCTGCCTACTTCTTCCTCATTCCTCATGATAACAATTATGAGGTTTGCTTGCCTCATTAAAAAATTAACTCTGGGGGCTGGGGTTGTGGCTCAGGGCTAGATTACTTGCCTAGCACGTGTAAGGTGCTGGATTTGATCCTCAGCACCACATAATAAATACATAAAATAAAGGTATTGTGTCCAACTACAACTAAAAAATTTTTTTAAAAATTAACTATACAAATACAAGTACAATTATCTATATCACACGTACACATGATTTTTTATCTTTAAAAATAAATATATTTGCAAAACTTGTACTTATATGTCATTGTCAATAGTTTTTACAGGAAGAATATTCTCTTTTTAGTTAGTACTAGCTGTCATTTTCATTCTTTATGACCAAGTTGTAGATCAGGAAAAACAAGTTTGGATAGTACCTACCAATACCAGGAAAACTTGTAGGTAGGTTTTCCATTTTATGTAAAGTCATGTAAGAATGTAAATAATGTCATAAAAAAAAAAAGAAATCATTTACAGATGTCCATAGAATATCTTTTTAGAAATTTTTATGGTAAAAAAACACACACCAAAGAACCACAAATGACCAAATTTATATTGTGGTAATTTAGTAAAATTAACTCTGTCAAAGATTTCCTGGTCCAAACAAAACAAAAAACTGTTTCCAAGAAAATTTGAAAAACATAGGGGATTCTATCACTTTATTTCCTGTCATAAATGTGAATAGTTAGCATCAGGATTAAATGGAATGTTCCTGTGGCAATAATTCTAGTCTATATTCCTTTCCTGGAACCATGTCTCCCAATCTCTAGTGGGATTTTTCAAGAAGTTCTATTTATCTGAAGGTTCATATTTTTTGGAATTTAGAAGCCTGTTTCATTTATAAAATTGAAAGAAAAATTTTAAAAAGACCCCAAATAACTAAAATGTACTATAAAGGTCAGATAGAACTTTCCTCTTTTACTGCTTTCTAAAGTCTGTCTTTCCTTCTCTTACCTGCAATTTTCATATATTCATGTTGAGTTGGAATGGTTGTCTCATTCAATACTAAAGAAAACAAAATTTTTTAGAAATTTCCTGAGTTCTGTGAAATTCTTTCTATGGACAATCCTTTTAATTTACTGGCACTATATAAATATAGGCATTTCAGAAGGAGAATACTCCATTTTAAAGAAATCATCTTAGAGGTAGCTATAAATTTTTGAACTGTGATTGAAAATGAGCATCAGTTTTGTTTGGATTAGTTTTAAATAAAACTTTATTTCTTATTTTGTGATGTTATAAAATTTTCTAGCAGAGAGGCAATTGGAGTACTTTGAAACATTTTCTACTACAAGCCTTTTAAGAAGCACAAAGTCTTTGTGAGATAGGAACAAAATGGGTAGGTAGGAGAGAGAGGAAAATCTCCTGCTTAGTAAATCCTTTTTTTTTTTTTGCATACTTTCCACACACAATAGTTAAGTTACTTAGTATGTTGATAAGAAGTTTCTCCTTTCTCCTCCAAAGATAGAATGTCTACTGGTTAGTTCCTTGAAGGAAACCAGAAGCTGCTGGAGAGGATTAGTAAATGAGATAAATCCCTCAATTTACAGTTATTCAGTCTTTTAAATCTTAAGTTGAAGACTGTGGTACATTTTAGCCAATCAAGAATACACTTAAAACCAAGTTTTAAGTGAGAAACCTTTGGTATGTTTTAGTTTTTTTCATTGTTATGACTCTTACGACATTACTGAATAAAATTAGTACATTTATATTATAAAAGTGTACAATATTATTGCAGTGTCGCTTTCATCTGCATTAGAAATGAAAAGGGTCATTGTCTTCATCTATAATCTCCTTTTTATGTCTATTAAATATTTTGTTCTCCTTATGTTTATTTTAAAAAGAAAGAATGTTTATATTGTCTTACTCCAGTTGCAACCGAAGCTATTGAAGTTATATTGTGAGTACTTTCAAATTCTTGGACCAGTTTTGTCTGTTATAGTTGGCGCTTAGTCATCATCACACGTAGCAGGACCTGATTAAGAAGGCTGTTCCGCCTCTAAGCCTTGCTAGATTGTAGCCACTAGCAACCAGGCTGCAATAATTTCCCTTTGATGACATCATCCGCTGTGGAAGAACCCAGTTGCTTCAGCCAGTCGGAACTACAGTTCTAAACCCTCATCAAATATGGCATCTCCCTTCCCTGCTGCAGCAGGGGTGGGAAAAATGCCACTGTCTTTTTAAGCTAGCAGCGTTCTTTTTCTTTTTCCTTTTTTTTTTCTTTTTAAAAATTCTAATCATGGATGCTTCTTCTGATCCCTATTTGCCTTATGACGGGGGAGGAGACAATATTCCCCTGAGGGAATTACATAAAAGAGGTAATACCATCCCCTTGCTATGAATCCTCTGTTGGTATGTTTTGCATGCTGCTGGGCGGTTCTGTAGCTTAAACAGGTTCTCTCGTTTGTCCTTTAAATGCTGCAGTATGTTGTTTAGTTGCCCAGGGTTGTTGGGGGGAAATGCAGTCTCCCGAACGGTTCTGTTGTCGTCCCGATTGTTTTCTCTGTGCAGATTAGTACTGCTTCAGATCACATTGGGCTCCGACTCCATCTTCTGAGTGAAAATCCTCTTTCTGTTTAACTATGAAAATGAATTAAGCTGCTTTTACAGCTAAAGTCGTATTGGTTGCCACCTAAAAGTAATGTTTTTCTTCCTTCAGAAAACTTGTGTTTCCTTTAATTTACTCAGAGAAATAAAGTGTCTGTGTACTACTAAATTTCAGCTTCTGCCAATTGCCATGTAGATTTACTGCAAAGTAAAATTATAGTAAAAGCTCTTAGTTACATTTTAGAACATTTAGAAATGGCAATAAAGATGAACAAATTTTTATATTAACATTGTTCATTTAATATGGATTTAGGTAACTTGCATGTACTACATTGTTTTCCACAGGTATCTTATAAAATTTGGTATGAATAAAACACATTTAGGGTGATTTTTGCACATCTGAAAAAAACACATCTGGGAGTTACTAAAGAGGTCCATGTTTACTTTACTGCTATCCTTTGCAATTTTAACAGCATTTGTATAAAATAGAAAAGCACCCCGTGCTTGTGTAAATCTTTTGGCAGGCACTGCCGCTGTCTCCTTAAAATTAATTGCATGCTAATTAAATTCCTCTTTTATTCATTTTTTTTAAATTGATACTTTAAAAAATTGATTGACATTTGTTGTTCTAGAAGAAAAATCTCTTACCTAGATAACTTTGTTTATGAGACCTATTAGTTTGAATTACTGCATGACATTATAAACTTACTTCATGGTTTTACCCAAACTTTTATTTATGAAGAAATAAGGAAGTCATGATTTTCTTGTGTATATTAGCCTGCTTTATTTAAAATAACTTTGTATCTTTATAACAGTTTTAAATCCTACTAGAATTTATGATATTTTCTACAAATATTTATTGGTTGCATTGTGTGTACTAGACATTATTTTAGGCTCCGAACAGTTGCAGCATTATTTATCCTGAGGAATTCTGTAGTTAATAAGAGATTGCTATTTTATATTTTGAGAAAAATTCTGTAGTGATCACTTTACATGTATTGTGCTTTCTCCGAGTTGCCTTTATAAAATTTCAATATATATGTAAATATGTTAATACACTTGAGGAAATACCTTCAGGTATAAAGAAGAAAATAATTTCTGCTAATCTCACCACCCAGGGATATTTTTTTCTGTTATAATTCATAATGAGGTGATGATATATTTTTCTTTACCCTATATTTCCATGCTCTATTCCCACTTGTGTTAAGAATTTCTTTGAACAGGAAGCAAGGTGAATGAATAATGATTGTTTAAATGTCACATTATTTGCTAATTCAACTGTAAAAGCAGACAGGCAAGTTTTCTCTGTGCTGTTACAACATCCGCTTATTAATGTTGATAAACTAGAAGGCTTGAGCTTGAGAAATTTAAATTCCACGTGTGAACCCTGATGGGCATTAATAGAACTTACTAATAAACTCTGTAAAATATATAATTAACGAAAAACAAGTCAAAACATTTGTGAGAGAAAGCATGGTCATCGCCATAATAAAAGGTTTTTATTTCTATTATATTTTCATAAATAACTCTTTTAAGAATCATGCTTAGGGACTAAATTGACCCCACTCTACCCACTCTAGGCAGCTCACATAGAGGAACCTATCAATATAAAGTAATTTTTCTTCTTTTTTTTTGGGAAAGCAACATGTACTTGTGGATCAGTCAGTTATGAGTTTTGTTTGACTGTACTGTATTACCTAGAGCATACTATCGTGTCCTAGTTTCTATGGGTAAGAGGTGGTAGTCTATAATATATGATTCATTGAAGCCATGGGTCAACACAAAGGAACTGGTAATGTGTAGTTTGGCAACTAACATGAATCAAGAAAATGAATCAAGGACTGGGGTTGTGGCTCAGTAGTAGAGCGCTTGCCTAGCATGTGTGAGGTACTGGGTTCAATCCCTAGCAACACACACACACACACACCAAACAAAACAAAACAAAATAAAAAACCTAAAGAAACAAAATAAAGCTATTATGTCAATCTACAACTAAAAATATTTGAAAAAAATGAATCAACTTCCCTATGAGGACAAAACTGCAATGATTAAAAACAGATCTTCAGGCTGATAAAGAGTGAAGAGACAGATAATCAAAGTATAAATTTGCAAAGATTATCAATAAATTAAACATGGATTTGTTTTCTAAAAACCTGCATGCTAAAGCTGAGGCTTATCTTTATTGGGTAAACTAGTACTGTACCAGTTTTTTCTTTCCTTGTCTTTTTTCTTTTCTTGTCATCCCTGGGAATTGAGCTAGGATGCTTTGCCACTGAGCAAACTCTTTTTATTTTTTATTTTGAGACAGGGTCCCACTAAATTGCTTAGGGCCTCACCAAGTTGCTGAGGCTGGCCTTGAACTTGTGATCTTCCTGCCTCAGCCTCCCAAGTCACGGAGATTACAGGTTTGTGCCACTGTGCCCAGCCTATACCAGTTTTCAAGGTGAGATGGTAAATAATGAAACTTCTATCCAAGTGAATTATATATATATATAAGCTAGATGTATAAGTAGTTTCAAACTATGATTGCTATTGATAGATTAGAAATTAACATTACATTTTAGAAATAGCCATCTTTGGGGGTAGTAGATTTCCTATACAGAACCAATCAAGCTACCTCATACACTTTCTCTTCCTTTTTTGTCAGGGGACTAACCAAACCAAAAAAAAAAATTGATTTGTTTGGACTGTTGTTAGTTTTATTTAGTACTCTTGACTTTCTTCTTTTGTTCATTAAGTTTAAAGTAGTTTTGGGGATTGAATTCCTTTCTTTTACCAAATCCTTATAATGGATCTTTGGGCCTTGAGCCTCCATATTTACTCCATGAAGAGATATTTTTTTTGGTGGTCTTAAGAATTGAACTTGGCCTAACACATGCTAGACAATATTATAATACTGAGATAAACCCCCAGGCCCATACAAATCCTTTAAAACTTATTTGAATCGTTTTTTTTTTTAAACTTTTTTTCTTATTTATTTATATAAATAGTTTTATAAATGAATGCCAGATTTGTTACTACACATTTGGTTGAAAAGACATTTTCTCATTGACTTGCCTTTGCCTTTTTGTTGAAAATTTATTGACTACATATATGTGGACCTTTTTTTTTTTTTATTGGTATCGGGGATTGTACTCAGGGACACTCAACCACTGAGCCACATCCCCAGTCCTATTTTGCATTTAAAAAAATTTTTTTATTGATTTTATTATTATTTTTAAATACACAACAACAGTAGAATGCATTACAATCCTTATTACACATATAGAGCACAATTTTTCATATCTGTATATAAAGCATGTTCACATCAATTTATGCCTTGAATATTTTTTATTCATAGTATTTATTAAACTCTTGTGTATATATAAAGCTTAACCAGTTGCTGTGGAGAATGATGGTGGTAATACTAGCAATATTAATGATAGCTAATGCTTATGGAATTACTGCTTGCCATATGCTGTTCTATGTGCTTCACATTTATCAAATAATTTTAATCCTTATCACAACTTTGTGAAGTAGGTATTATTATAGTCTCTATTTTCCAGGTGATAAACTGAGGTAAAGAAATGTCAGGATTTGATGCAGATATTTGGCTCATCCTCTAATCCTAAGGATATATGCTGCTCACTGTATATATCTGTAATGACCTGCCTGGGAAGGCTGGTTAGGGGCATAAGAAGGCTTCCTAAGTTGAAAACAAAGAAACAAATTAACTAAGGAAGTTAATAACATTTCTAGTGAATAGTAGAGACAGCATTTTCTGTGGGACTTAGTGGGGGAAGAGATAAGTCTCCTTTTAACAAGTGTTATTTAAGTAGACGTCTTCCAAGTATGAAGGAAATTTGATAGGATATGTCTTGGCAGAAAAAACAGAATAAGTAAATGCTATGACAAGAGTGAATGCTTCGTATGTTGGTACCTGATTGGTTTGTTGTATCAAAACTAATATACTTGCTTTTTTGTTGAGTCAGTAGAAGCAGTAATAAAGAAAGGTTTGCCACTGAGCAAACTCTTTTAGCCTTTTTTTTCCTGTTACAATAGATGATTTTGTTCTTTTTTTCCCCTCCTGAAAGTATTAGTAGTTAGCATTTTTTGCACATCATTTTTAAATCCCAAAAAGATATGCTTATTGCCAAAGGGACATTGTTTAGGCTCCTTGTAAATGATTTTAGGATTCAAGTGCTTGTTGCCTTTTTATTACCCCTAAGTTTTTATTCAACCAGCAAATTAAACTTCTTAAAAATTAATTCATCTGCATGTCTGTAAGTTGTTCTAAAAAACAACAAATAAAGAGTCTCTATTTTGGTGTTCAAAACTCTTTGTTTTATACTATTGTTTTAGAATAGTCTTAAATTTTATTGTGTCTATAGTATTTGAATTTTAAATCTTCAATAAAATCTTGACTATTTTACTACCTATTTTACTGCTCTATTTTCTAAAAATAACTGACACTTTACTGTGATTAATTTTATATCATCCTATGGCTTGTCATACATCAGAAATATTTTTTTTTGTTAAGCTTTCAAAATGTTGCTGAACATGGTGACTGGGGAAGCTAAGGCTGGAGGATTGAAAGTTTCAAGCCAGTCTTAGTAACTTATCAAGACTCTGTCTCAAAAATAAAGACTGGGGATGTAGTTCATTGGTCAAGTGCCCCTGGGTTCAATCCCCAGTACTAAAAACAAACAAAAAAATGTAAGCAGATTTTTTTTACATTTTTGTTCTTTATAACATTTAATTTGTAGTTTTTGTAGTCCTTTACCACTTAAATTAGGTCAAAAATAAATCTACTTTCGTTTCTTTTGTAAATTCATAAAATTTTTATCATGTAATATCCAGGTCACCCTAATATGTAGAGATATTTCATAAACATTGAATTTGCTTCCAAATGTACATATGTCCCAATATCCACTCTACCTAAGGATATTGCTTTTTATTTTGAGCTGGTGGCAAAACAGAGAAGAAAGTAGTGAATTGAATTGGGTAATGAGCTCAACTTTGCTACTGACTGGTTGTATATATTTGGTCAGCTTTATTGATGTTGGCTATAGTCTTTGCAGTTTAGTTATATATGACTGTGGATGACTGTACAGATTCTAAAGAGCATTCTCTGTATTTATACTGTTCATTTATCCATCCAACATTTAATTGACCACCTACTAAGTGCAGGACACTACGCTTTACTATTACATTTTAGTCCTTGATTTGAGAGTCTATTATTCTATTACCAGTAACTTTCTAAAGCTTCTATTATCAACTTAAAACACTACTTTTCCCTCCCTTACCAGGGTGCCCATTTCTTATCAGTAAACTAACAGAGGGAGAGGAAAAAAGCACATTTCATGTATATTGAGAGGCAGGGTCGGTAGGGAGAGGAGACTAGACTTTCTGCTAAAACAGAAGTAATTCCGTTGTCAGGGAATATATGGAATGTTGGATTTCTGCTTCCTTTCTTCAATATTTTTTAAAGTGTATGTTTTCTTATACAATAATAATCTACATTATGAGTTTAAATGGCAAGTCTTATTATTCTTACATCTTTGGAGATGGACCTCAGAGGTAGTCTAAGATATTCCAAGTAACTTGGAACTCCCTTTTCAAGGAAGCCTGTTTGAGTGTTCCTCTTTAGGAAGAATCTTAGGCTGCTGTTGATGTAACTGTGAACTTTACTATTGAACTCAGTATAAGATGCAGCAGCTTGTGTGTGTGTGTGTGTGTGTGTGTGAGAGAGAGAGAGAGAGAGAGAGAGAGAGAGAGAGCGCAAGGGCAGATAATTTCAATTAATGCTTGTTTTTCTCTAGTTTAGCATTCATTATAGTACAGGTTAACGTGTTGGGCACAAAATTGATTGGATTGTACCTGGTATTTAAAAAAAGAATGAAAATAGAAAATGAAATATCACTATATGTAAGAGTAAACATTCATTACTAACCTTTGGTTTTACTTGAGTACATATCTGTTAAAGTTGGAGAATTAATTTCTAAGTATTTACTTGGAAGGATAGTTACCTCTGCCAGGAGTAAAGCCTTCTTGTGGCGTAAGATGAATCTGGAACAACCTGATGATAAAAAGGGGGTGCCTTAGTGTCAAAGATTTCTGCTGAAGCATGGGAATATGAATACTGGGAACAAAGTACCCTCATGGCTATTATTGCAACATTTGAAGTGCTATAGGAAAAAGTGGGTTGGAACCTGGAACCAAAGGCCAAGGAGGAATAGTGATGGTAAAAGGTAGGGTTATATCACTCATCCAGAGGCTAAGTGCATTGGCACGTGTGTTTGGGGAGAGGGCAGTAGCTAACAGTTCTTAACCTACTGCAAGGGAAGAGAGTATACACATATCTTAAAATATACAAGTGAACCACTCTGAAATTATTTTCTTAGGCACCATTGGATAGTGCTAATGACTTAGGAAACAAACTGAGTTTGAATCCCTGTTCACTACTTATTAGTAGTATGACCTTGAGCTTATTTTCTAATATTATCTGTCTTGTTTTTCAAATAGAAAAATAGAGATAATAATACCTACCTTGCATGTTGTAGTAAATGAACTATTATATGTAATTACTAGTACTCAATGAATGCTAGTTGTTTTTATTGTTATTTTAAGACACAAGCTAGTTAACAATGTCAACCTCTGCATGGGAGAACTTATTTTAATTCTGATTTACTCTCTTTTATCTGTCTTTTCCTTCATCATTTGTGGGGTTTATTGTTGTTGTTTGTTTTAGTGGTATGGAGAATTTCACTCAGGACCAAAAAATTAATTGTTTTGTTTTTGGTATTGGGGGGTGAACTCAGGGCCTTATGTATGCTAGGCAGGCACTGAGTTATACCCCCAGCCCTTTTCAAAATTTGAGACAGGATCTAAGTTAGCCAGGCTGGTTTCAAATTTACAATCCTCCCACCTTGCTTGTTGAGTAGCTGGGATTACAGGTATTCAACATTATGTCTGGCTGTCATTTGTACTTTGGTGATATGTCTGAGGCCATTACCTAACCAAAATCATAAAAATTTGTTCTTGCATTTTCTTTTAAGGGTTTATAGTTTTGGCTCTTATTTTTAGATCTAGCATCCATTTTGAATTATTGTTTATGTATTTGTGTAAGGAAGGGTTCTACTTTCATTCTTCAGCATGTGTACAGTCTATTGTCCCAGCATCATTTGTTTTTTCCACATTAACAAATTATTGTTACAAAGAATAATGAATATTTTTTTAATATTTATTTTTCAGTTTTAGGTGTACACAACATCTTTATTTTATTTTTATGTGGTGCTGAGGATCGAACCCAGTGCCCCACGCATGCCAATAATGAATAATTTTAAACTTTTTAAAAATAATTTACATTCTTTTGTTTAGATTACAAATGGTAGTATATAATGGATTCTGTTATAGGTATTCTTGAATTTTATCAAGTTCTGTGTGGAAAAGTAAGTCTAAAAGTCTTCTTGGTACAATTTTTTTTTTTTTTTTGCAGGTAAATTGCAAGCCTATTATAGTTCATTCATTGGATAATTTTTCCTATTGCTAAAATATTTCGGTCTTTTTAATATTTAAACTATGAAAACGTCTACTATTAATGGAAAACTTGATCATTGATCATGCATTTTAAGAAATTATTTCTGTGTTCATATGACAAAAATTAAATTATCAGAAATTATGGAACATAAAGAATTAAATTATCAGAAATTATGGAACTTTTGCTTAATGTAAAGCTGAAGAACTTATAGTCCAAATTCATGAGAATGTTTTCTGTCATATTGTCAAATTTTCAGTTAAGATTAATATCATGAGTAATATAATGCAGCCTAGTGAAATTTTAAACATCGAAGTATTTGAGCAGAAATAATAGCTTGTGTTAATTGATCTCCTATTTTCTGTCAAATGTGATGTTAAATATTTTACCATATAGATCCATATACTAAAGATTTGTTTAGTAAATTATAGTGTGTCAAAACAGTTGAATATGTTATATGTGTGTGTATACACACATACACACACATATATGGATCTAGTCTGCACACTACAGAAATGGATGACAAAGTGAAAGTATGTCAAAGAAGTTAATAAGTAATTGGTACTGGTTTACAGAGATGGAATTTGACTCTTGATCTTTCCAACCTCAAAGTGCATTAAAGTCATGGAGTTTCTCTACTAGGCCACTCAGAAGGAAAAGTGATCTTTTTTTTATAGCCTTTTTTTGTCATATTTTTCAGCCAGTAGGAAGTAAAATTAGATAGTAAATTAGATAGTATGATGGCAGTTACTGGCATCTGGAAGTCAGCTCTTGAGGAAATTTTTTGATTATTATATTTTTAATTTTTTTCTTAAGTTTGGAAGTGAATTTGCCCAAGATCAGACTTTCTTATAGTCTAAGATATTGGGATCTAGGTAACTTGAACTATCCTATATCCATTTTTTTCCCCCTCATGGAGTAATGATAGCTTTAGTCTTGATCAGTTTTATTTTTGGACCTCTTTAGGAAGAAGTCAATGCTTAGAACAAAGTTATAAATCCTAGAAGAGACTTAGGCATCAGGTAAGAGGATGGGGACATAAATGGAAAGAGTGAGCAATATATATTTTGGTAGATGGTCCTTTCTAATAGGGCACTTAACTATTAGGACCTATATATTTTGGTTCTAGGTTTATTCTAGGAAAAAGCAAAATTACATTGATCCCAGAGGCAAGATAAACAGCAGGATCATGTCTAATAACAGGAACTAACAAATGCCCAAGTTTTTGAGTGTGTATGAATCTAAAAGATGGTATTAGTATTAGCCCTATTTAACAGACTAGAAAATTGAGGCTCAGTTAACCAAGATTAAGTAACTTGACCAAAGTCACACACAAATAATGAGTTATAGAAAATAAACATAGAATAACTGCTTGTATCCTTTTGAAGGTTAAATTGTTAAAATTAATTGGCTCTAAATGCCTTATGTCACTCTATCTTAGGATTTATATATTCAGGAAGTAGAGTTTTAATTGGTCTAACTTGAGTCATGTGCATTTTCCTTAGTTGTCTAGGGTATCTTGATTGATGCCTTCACCAAAACTGCATGTAGTGAGGGGTAGAAATTTCTTTGAAATAATTGAGTTCTGTTATATAAAGAAGGGGTAGAGAAATCAGGTAGGCAAGAAAATAAGGGCCTATTAGACAAATAATAACTCTATGTGAAGATGATTACTTATTGGATACTGTGCTTATTTGGAGATATACCTAATTATTAATATTGAATATCTGATAGTGGGGTTGGTAAAAACTATTAAGAACAACTGCAAAAAGACTTAATATGTTCAACATGAATTGGAAAAGAGGATGACTAGGGGCTGGAGTTGTGGCTCAGCAGTAGAGCGCTCGCTTAGCATGTGTGAGGCGCTAGATTTGATCCTCAGCACCACATATAAATAAATAAATAAAGGTATACCAAAAAAATTGTAGATGGCAAATGCATAAACATTTTTTAAAAAGAGGATGACTAAGCAGATACAAACATTTCAGGTATTGTTTGTAATGACATACTAATCCTAAAGATTTGTTTAGTAAATTATAGTGTGTCAAAACAATTGAATATAGTAATTTGAAATCACAAAAAATGATGTGCATGTGCATTTAATGAAGCATGGCATAGTGGCGCACACCTGTAATCCCAGGGACTCAGGAGGATGAAGGGGGAGGATAACAAGTTCAAGGCTAGCCTCAGTGAGTTAAGGAGATCATCAACAACTTAAAATAGATAAAGGGATGTAGTTCAGTGGTAAAGCACCCTTCTGTTCAATCCCCAGTACCAAAAAAAAAAAAAAAATGAGTGGAAAAAATAAAACAATTTATAAACAACTGCAGCTAATAATATATTGTGGTCTCATGTATTTTACTTATGGAAAATGTAGAAGACTGAAGCCAATTTCCCAGTTAAATGATTGTATCTCTCTTGTTTACTCGATTTTCTCTCTTTCCCTCCCCAGCAGACCTTATGTAGTTGCATAAAATTGTTTCTTCATCTGATTTATTTTAGAAACTTTAAGCCTTTTACTTAAAGCCTTTTGAAAACCAGAAACCCATCTCCTACAACTCAAAAGTATATTTGCTTTGACGATTTTTGTCTTTTGTATGGGTTTCAGAGGCCTTAATTTGAAATGTGGAAATGATAATATTAAATCTTGTTCTCTATAGCCTGCATTGAACTTTACCTATGATAGTGGGTGTCTTGGACTGAATTGGTTGGGGGATGTGGACAGAATCAGGAAATACTGTGGGCTAAGGAACCTTTAATCTTTATTTCCAAAAGGTATTCTACTACATCCTCCATTAATGTCGTCACAGGTAAGTAAGTTCGAGCTATATATGTATCAAAAAATGGGCAATCCCCTGCAAATCCTGTCATTTATGTTAATAAAATTCAACTGTAAGAAGAGCTTTTACTGAGGACAAAGAAAGCCATCATCAGGGAAGCAGTGATCTCAAAACCTGTGTATTCTCTTGAAGACCTCTTGCCAAAGCTCCCTTCCATGTATCAGTTTTAGTAAAGCCATATCATTTCCTAATTAACCAAATCTTGGAATATTGTTTTAGGAAAGAAGGAAAGGTGCATGTTACATGAGAGAGAATTTCAATTTGTGCATATGGACTACCTAAAAGATATGCTTCATGCATATTGAAGTTGAGAAGTTAAGTTGGGTAATTTGTATCTTAAACTGTTACTTATTTTCAGCACCTTGGGAGGCTGAGGCAGGAGGGTTTGAGTTTAAAGCCAGCCTCAGCAAAAGTAAGGTGCTAAGTAACTCAGTGAGACCCTGTCTTTAAGTAAAATACAAAATAGGTCAGGGGATATGGCGCAGTGGTTGAGTGCCCCTGAGTTCAATCCCTGGTACCACCCCCTTCCCAAAAACTTTGCTTATTTTAACATTTGTGTATAATTTGGCCATGTATTGTGGCTATGTATTGAGGAGTATAGAAGTTTTTAGTTTTTGCATGGAAAACTAAAAAGATCAGAAGTTTGAGAAATGTTGAAATTTGCAGAACATTTCGTGAGAGTCCTTTTAAGAAAGTAATTTCAGGGTTGGGAATATAGTTCAATAGTAGAGCATTTGTTAAGCATGGACAATCCTCAACATTGAAAAAATAAAGGCATTTTCAGACTTACAAGGACTGAAAAATAATAGTGTTTTCAGGTGTCCTTCACCCTGATTCCAAAATGTTAACATTTTACCACATTTGTTTATTCTCTTTTGTTCTTTCTTTCAGTATTATATGCTACCATATATAACATATAGCATTTTATATAGATAATAGTGCATCTACAGCTATGTATTTTTTCACTACATTATTTTTTCAGAATAATGTAAAGAGTAAAATAAAAAGATAATACACGTTTACCTTAAAATATTTAAGTGTATATTTCCTCAAGGAAGAAAAATCTCTTGTAGATAGCCATCAAACAGTTTTCAAAGTCAGAAAATTGAGTGTATTTGATCTATAGAATTTTTCCAATATTTCTGTTGTACCACCATGTCCTTTCGTTTGAAAGGAAAGACATGTCTTTTTCCAGGATCTAATTCTGGAACACTGTTACAGTTACTTGTCATGTCTCTTTTAGTCTTTAATCTAGAACTGTTCCTCAGTTATTCTTTATCTTTCTTAACTTTGACCAATTTTTGAAGACTACCAGCCACTTATTTTGTAGAATTTTCTTCAGTTTGGGCATACCCGTTTTTTTCCTTATAAGATTGAGTTTATGCATATTTTGACCAGAATACTGCAGAAATACTTTATATCCTAACAGAAAACTATAAAAGGCTCTTGACTCTTTCTTCCAAAAATATTTTTAAGTTCCATATTATCATATGGAAAACAGATATTTGTTGGTATATTACGAGTCTTCCTATTATATTTATTTTCCAATTGCTTTTGCTTAAGAAAATTTATAGCCTTTAAAATGGCTTTTACAAAGTAAAAATTATTGAATGAAATCAGGATGGGATAGAGGTGGGGAAGAGTTTTAAGCTTTAAGTATAGGTTTGAATGTATGTTTTATGTAACGAACATGGGCATTGCAGTGCAGGGATTGGGCCTTTAAACCTTTAGCCAAGATTGGTAAATTATTTATTCCTGGAGTACTTCTGCCAGAACACTGAAATCAATATACTCTTTTCCTTTTAGAAGTCTTACACCTTCCCAAGGCAAACATTCAAATGTGTTAAATAGGGAGATAAGAGAGAACACTGTTAGATAAAAGCAAATACACATTTAAGTTTACTAGTACAGTATTCACTTTCAGTGAAATGTTAAGTCTTTGTGCACTTGTTTAATCAATTCCTAGAAGTAGGAATCTTGTGTTTTGATAAGCACTTTCTAATTGCCTCTACAAATGATCATATCCATCTTTTTTTTACAGTCAAATCCAATAATTTTCACTCTTGAATTATAATATTTCTTACCCTGTTTTTATCTTCAAATTCTTTTTCTAACAGTAATATTTAACTATCTCTTATAGACCATATTCACATCATTTGTTTCTTCTTTTCAGAAATAGGAATAAAAGTATCTAACTTAAAATGTATATTTATAATTCTCATAGTGAAACCAAAGCCTAATAACTTCATATTACCATTTAAAATTCATATTCTTTAGGACATTTTCTTAAATTAATCCCACTTAGTTTGAGATACTATAGTATCCCCTATTTTTAATAACAAAATAAATATAAGTAATAAGATTAAAATTTGTTTTATAATGCTTCAATATTGGAACTTTATAAATTGGATTATGCCTTAAAATAAGGACTTTTGCCCAGTATCTTTGTATCTGTCAAGCTAAGTAGAAGAGTGCCGTTTATATAAATAATTAATAAATGTCTTCAGTTGAGTTTGGTTTGTGCTGTATAAATTTTAGATCAGGGGTTGACAAACTATAGCCCATATGTCCCATCTTACCCTTCAAAAACATTTTATTGGAACACATTCATACATACTCATTGACATATTTCTGATATCTTTTGTGTTTCCATTGTAGAGTTGAGTAGTTGCAACTATGTGGACTTTAGAACCTAACATATTTATTCCCAGAGTCCTGGCTGACCTCTGTATCAGATTATAAGCAATTTAACATTAATGTATTTTTTCCATTTATAGTGCATAGTACAATATTCTACCCATACCATGCATAATTTATGGATTTATTTAAGAATTTTGTGAGTATAACTGTGGGAAAATTTTATAGGAGTGAGTTTGCTATCTGTGTATATTAAATTTGGGTAGCTTTTCCCTTCTCAAAGGGTTTCTAACAGTTTATACTTAAATTACCAATTTTGTGACTAGTTATGTTTAAATTACTAAAGGCCTCTTCATAACTTTGCTGATTCCATGCATTCATACACTTTCTTTTTATTTTTTACCAGTCTCATGGTTAAAAAATGATATAGTGTATTTGATTTTCTTTTTATGTGTTAGATTGAACTTATTTTCATATTTAAAAGCCATCTGTTCCCCCCCAATCCCTCTCTCCCATTTGTTAATTTATTTATTTATTGCAGTGCTGTGGATCCATCCCATGATCCTAACACTGAATTACATCTCAACCTATATTTCTTTTTGTTGGAGTACCTTTTAATGTCTGTCCTAGAACCTTCCTTACATTCATCATACTCATATAAAATATATAGGGAACACATGTTCACTATAGTTTTATTTGCCTCTAGTAAAGGAACTAGCATTATAACAAAGCTGATTCAAAGGAGGGTGTGTGAAACTAAAAATGGTAGTCAGTGAATGAAAGAAATTTCTTACAAGGCATGCACACACACACACACACAAAAAAAAAAAAACCCCAAAAAACACTACAACTCCAAGGAGTTTTTTTCCCCTATTGGACAGAATCCATTTGCATTTTACCAGATGAAAATCATCACTTTCAATTCATTAGTCTTTTACAAGGCATTTTCTAACTATAGTCTATCCCTTAAGACATCTAAAATTCTCTTCTCCAGAACACCAGATGACAATTAGGCAGGCTGCTGATTGATAATTACGATATGGCTGTGAAAGGACATGAATCTTTTTGCCTTATTTCTAAGTTTTGGGTAATTTTTCTGAACATTTCCTCTTTTATTGAAATTATTTCAAGTGATATTATTTCTATATGATTTATCTATGAACTGATAAGAAAGTTACAAAACTCCCTGTTATCTTTTATAAAACATATTCATTTTTTCTTTCCTGCTCTGTAGGAACTCATTATACAATGACAAATGGAGGCAGCATTAATAGTTCTACACATTTACTGGATCTTCTGGATGAACCAATTCCGGGTGTTGGTACATATGATGATTTCCATACTATTGATTGGGTGCGAGAGAAATGTAAAGACAGAGAAAGGCACAGACGGGTAAGTTTAAAAAATATATTGCATAATTAATCATTTAATAATGCATTGCTGCCAGTGATCTTCAGCCACCAAATCTATGTTATACTTTAAAATAAATTTAAGTGTATATCTGATAAATGCTGTTTTCTGTTTCTGTGTGTATTTGCTTTTTTTCAGTTTGTTTATGTTTCATATCTTTCCAGACAGGATTTGAGGTAGCTCAAAAACAAAGAAATAGAATTGGAAGACAAAATAGGAAGGAAAGGGAAAAGCACAGCACAGGAGTTGGGGGGTAGATCAAGCCACACTTAAGATTAGGAAGTCAGCATGATTTTTGGCCTTAAGCAACTCAGCAAGCTGAAGAGTTGTGAAACTCTTACTATGAAAAAAAGAAGATATGGGAAGTCATTTTATGGGGTTTTGCAGTTTTCTTTTGTTCCTTTTGCCAGTACTGAATATTTCTCAAATTGGATCCTAATTAAGGCTTTTTGTGTGTCATAACAAATTACTAATCAAAACCAATTTGACTTTATGGAACTGGGGTTATAGCTCAGCGGTAGAGTGCTTTCCTCGCACACGTGAGGCACTGGGTGTGTGAGGCACTGGGTTCGATCCTCAGCACCACATAAAAATAAATAAATATATTTTTAAAAAATTTGACTTTAAAGTATAGTACAATATATAGATCCTTTTTATTTGCAGTTGTGGCTTATTGGTATATTGTTTATATTTAAAAATATAAAATATATTTTTTAAAAAAGAGAAGACAATCTCTTTTGAAAAATATTCCAAATCTCCAAAGCCTCTTTCTAATTTTGGTATCTGAAATTTACTTGTAAATGAAAATAACTTTATACCAATTAGTTATAAGCTTTCATATAAAGGTATACATGTGTACGAAATGTGAAATTGTTTTATATTATGTTGTTTATAAAAAGTATAGCTTCTGAGATTCATTAGACAATATTTACCTTCAGGACATATGTGAGGAAATATATATTACATCAATATTCTAAGCCAGTGATTCTTAAATGTTTTGGTCTCAGATTTCTTTTAAACTTTAACAAGTGTTGAGAACCCTCAAAGAACTTTTAAAATATGTTATATTAATAGATATAAAACTGAGAAATTTTTAAAATATTCACTAATTCATTAAAAAATAATAGTAACAAGACCCGTTGCTTGTAAACATAAATGGAATTTCATAAAAATAACTATATTTTCCAAAATAAGAGATATTTACTGAGTTCTTATACTACATTTTTATAACTCCCAGTATTGACTGGCTTAATAAAAGACTGCCTGATTGTTATATCTGCTTTTGCATTCAAATTTTATTATATCATTATCATCATCATAATCTGCCGCAGTCTGGCTGGGCACAATTCAGGAGCCACTTGTCAAAAGAAACTTTATTTTTAGAACACACAGGCCAAACCACACAGCTCTTCAGGAAAACCTTCAGAGCCCAACTGCCACCACTGGCTTCCCACAAGCCTCTCCACCTCCCCCACTCCTCCTGCTTTTGAGGCCGATTGGCTGGGTCGGGTGGGCGGAGCCAAAAAAAGGCCCCCAATGAGCAGCTCTGTGGTCTGAAAGGGCAGGGAAACAACCCAATGAGCATCACCGCAGAGGAGCTAATCAGTTGGCAGCTAGAAGTTTGCTGGGGCCACTGTGAGCCAATCATCAGCTGACAGCTGGAAGTTTGCTAGGGCCCCTTTGGCTGTAGCTCTCAACAATAATCATCATCTTTACTTGTAGTACTGGGTGTTGAACCTAGGAGCACTTTACCACTGAACTACGATCCCAGTCCTTTTTTTTTTTTTTTTTTGAATGGGGTCTTGCTAAATTGCCAAGGCTGGCCTTGAACTTGAGAACCTCATGCTTTAGCCTCCCAAGTAACTGGGGTTACAAATGTGTACCACTACACCTGGCTGCATTCAGACATTGTGGTATGTTCTTTTGATTGAAGTATATAAAGAAATTCAACCTCACACAGATAATGTAGTTGAAAAAGCTACAAGTATTTTTTTTTTTTTTTTAAAGATAGAGTGAGAGAGGGAGGGAGAGAGAGAGAGAATTTTTTAATATTTATTTTTCAGTTTTTGGCGGACACAACATCTTTGTATATGGTGCTGAGGATCGAACCCGGGCCGCACGCATGCCAGGCGAGCGCACTACCGCTTGAGCCACATCCCCAGCCCCAGCTACAAGTATTTTAATAGGCTTTAAAAGATTATTGTGGGTATTCTTTGATACTATACAAAGTGACAAGTACTAGTTTCTAAAAGGTTAGTTGTAATGTGTACTCCGAAATTGTACTAGTGAACTTTGTCCTACATTGATTTACTTTAAACTTTGAATTTTGAATATACAGTTTTGTAACATATAGTGACCATTGGAAAACAATGATACATTAACTTATGCAGCTCTTTCAAATGTTGACACTTAAACAATGAAAATACTGTATCAAAAAGTCACTGATTTTAATATTAAATTTATAATATCACCATGGTTCTCTTAAGAAAAAAGTCTTTAATATTGGTACTGCTCACAGTACTAATTTTCACAATACTAATTTTTTAAATTCTAATGTTTGTGTGCACATTTTATCACTGGAAATGAAATGACAGGACTACTTGATTTTTGTTGTTTTTGTTGTTGTTACCTAGAATTGAACACTCAGGGGCTCTTAACACTAAACCACATCACCAGTCCTTTTTATTTTTTATTTTGAAACAGGGTCTTGCTAATTTGTTAGGGCCTTTCACTGAGTTGCTGAGGCTGGCTTGAACTTGTAATCTTCCTGCCTCAGCCTCCCCAGTTGTTGGTATTACAGGTATACACCACCATGCCTATCCTACTTTGTTCTTTATTGAAAAAATACTGTAGATTCAGAAATCTGAAAAACCATATTTTGATGTCAGTGTTTCTTTTGAGTAAAAATGACATTTCATATAAGACCTAACTTATTTTGCAGCTCACATTACACAAGAGCTTCTCCTTGAAATGTAGCTTCATATTCAGTATGTGGCAGACATGCTTTATGCAGCTATTTGATCACACAAGATATAATACATAACACATAGTAACTTCTTAATATTTTTAAAGCAAAATTGGCATTTATTTATTTTTTACTGGGATGCTTGAAAATTGAAAGTGACAGGTGACACTTCCTGATTCATGCTAAGGAACCAGCAATTGTTTTTTACATTATCAATAAAAATGTCAGCATGTAAAAAAAATCAAAAAGGCACCTAAAATTTTGCTATTATTATAAAAATAGTTTTGATCTTGGAGACCCCTTTAAAGAGGTCTCAGGGACTCTTAAGATTGTTAGTGGATCACATTTTGAGAACCTCTGTTTTAATCCTTTGTGCCTAAGTCAGACACACTATAAATCCTGACATATGTAATTACGGGGTAAGTACAATTGTACTGAGAGTATACATTCAGAGTCAGTATTCAGGTTGGGGTTTAAATGTGTTCTAAAGTGTGGCACTCTGACAGTGTCATATATAAGCCACTATGTTCTTAAACTTTTAGGGAAAATGGATACTAAAAGAAACCAAAACAAACTCTTTTCCTCTGATGTTTGAATAGTCTATAGTTCTTGAAAACATTTCAAATAACATAGCAATATATAAAGGAGCTAATATGTGTCCTAGCTAATCATCTTTTCCTAGTCAAATATTTTGCAATTTTTAAAACTGAGAAATTCAGGACATTTATGTTCTTACAGTTATTCTTAAAACATTAAATTTTTAAAAATCTTAAAAATTTTTAAAAATACATGTCTCAGTGTATACATGCACTTGATTCTTTGTCATTGACCTTTTTATTTTACTCAAAGCCCTCTTATTCCAGATTATTTTGAAGCTATTGACATTATCTGATCAGATATTACTGTTTAAATATTTTACAAAAAGGTGGTAATCAAATTGTCTTTTAAAAAAATTTATTAGTTTAAATACTTCTATAAAGAGAACCTTCCCCTCATCAACTATTCAGATTCTCTGATGAACAGATCGTACAGCAAAGAGAGAGTTTGAAAAATGTAGTTCCTTAGTATCTTGAAAATTGACCAGTGAGATTTTTGTTTGCTTGTTGGCTTTTGTTTCTGTATCTTCATGAACTCATGAATTTAAACATTTTATGTGTCATAATTATCACAGTTACTCTTTTCGTTGAGGTCCCTGTTCCACTTTAAAAAAAAAAAAATCCTTTTTTTGTTTATTTTTGGTTCTGGGGATTGAACCCTGAGTTGCTTAATCACGGAACCACATTCTCAGGCCTTTTTTAATTTTTTATTTTGAAACAAGGTCTCAATAAGTTGCTCAGTGTCTCACTAAGTTGCTGAGGTTGGCCCTGAACTTGTAATACTCCTGCCTCAGCCTGCCTAGTTGCTGGAATTACCAGTCTATGACACCATGCTCAGCCATGTTGTTCTACTTTTGACTAGTGGGAGTGAATTGATATTGGTTGGTGTCTGTGTTCTCTGACTTGAGTTCAGGTGTGATGTATTCTGGGAAAACATTATTTTATATTAGTTTATCTTACACATTTCAGCAGAAAACCTAAAGTCAGCCATTTCTCCAAGGAGTTCAGTCCCATTGAAGGAGAATGATACATAGAGACAGTCTGGGCAAAAGTGGGTACTGTTTGCTTGTGGGTTGGTCATTATTTCTCCTAAGTTTATACTACTGTTCTAATTTAAAATCATTACTATAGGGCTTAATATCTAGTTCTTAAATCTGTGCCTCATTTAAAGCATGCCAAAAATCTCAACATCACAAACAGAATCATTTAATTTACCACACTACACACACCCACACACACCAGTTATGTAGAATATTCTCATGATTCCAAGCTAAATGTATAAAACACATTATAGTCAAAGAAGTCTAGTTTCTTTCTGTTCTAACTTAATTGTCTTCTTCCCCTTATAAATAATGTTTTACATTTTTAATTTTATGGTTTATCCTTTCATTTAAAAAATACCAGCATTTGTGCCTATATTATCTTTCTTAGACAAATAGCATAATTCTAGCCACCTTGTCTTTGTCCTTCATCTCACTGCTTCTATCTCCTTTTTAATTGCTGAAGTACTTTTCATTACATAGATATTTTACAGTTTATTCAACTGTATTACATATTACTAAACATTAAATGTTTTTGTTAGAAGTGGTGATGAGGGTACATTCTTGCACATACAGTATCTTTTTGTGTTTGGTATACGCTGTCAAGCAAATGTTTGTTAAGTGACTATAGTAGTATGCAAGCAGTGGTACAAGAAGAATGTCTGACTCAGCCTGAAAATAATATTTTATTAGACATTATAGTTATTTCATTGAGGAAAATCAACATAAAATTTAGTGATTATTTAAAAAATGACCTGCCTCCAAGTAGACCATAGGCTTGAAATAAATCAGGTCATTGAAGCCCTCCAATGGGATGGTTGAGCACTATGTAATCCTAGGTGGAGAATATAAAACAACAACTCTAGTTGGACAGAAGAGTTTAGTACTCTTTAGAGATAGCTTTAAATATGCATTCTTACAGGGAGAGATAAGACTTGCCTTCTTGTGTTTCAGTAGAATGAGATCAGAAAAATCTCTTACCTTCTTATTAATCTCCTACCTGCCTATACTATATTCAATGAAGGACACTTTTGCCTTAACATTGTGATGAAAGAGCCCCTGAGCCTTACCAGTGAGATTGGAGCTTGCCACATCTTTGTATATAGGTCTCTAAGTTTCAGGAGTCTATTTATCCATGTGCCTTTTCTACGTTTTATTTATGGGCATTTACTATCACATACTTATCTTTTAGACAGTTATAATTCAGTTAACTTCTAGCACCAGGGAATGATAGACATTTCCAGTCACTTCCACTAATATAAAGTTTATACCAAATATAGATCCAAAATTGAATTTGATTCATTTAAAAACAGTCTGTGTCAGATTTTTATGTGGCTTATGGTCCCATTGCACTTAAATCTGAGGTTCTTATAAAATGCTGGATAAATACTTATCATCTGGCTTACAGGTATAATGACTCTCTGATACTGATTTTTCCCCAAACTCACCTTTCCCCTTATTTAGTTTAGAAGGTTCTGTTCTGATTATGGTAACTGAGAAAAATTGCTAGATATTAGAATTCTATCTTCTATTCAGAGTTTGAAAAATGAAGCATAAACATTTCTAATTTCAGATCAACAGCAAAAAGAAAGAATCAGCATGGGAAATGACAAAAAGTTTATATGATGCGTGGTCAGGATGGCTAGTAGTAACACTAACAGGATTGGCATCAGGTAAAGAAAATTTTTAAAGTAGTCCTTTTTAAAAAAAATAACAGAACTATAAATAGTTCTCCCCTCTTTCCCTCAAAAATTTTTTTTCAGGTACTATTAGATTTTTAAAAGCATGTGTTTTTCTCCCTCAAAAATTTCTCATATTAAAAGAGTAGGAGGCAAGAGACTTTAGTCTTTTCTTGGTTCTGTCACTTAAAGGGTCTATCCAACATGATTGATCTTTCTGGGTTCAGTTTCCATCTCTGTAACATAAGTGGTATGAACTAGATGATCAATAAGATATCTTTTATTTTACCATCATAATTAATAATTATTTTTTTGAGTGCTATATATGTCATGCAGTGTTCTAAAAATGGCATAATTACTGTGATTATAACTATGGTACAGATCAAGAAACTGAAGCACAAGAGAAATTAAGGAGTGTGGCTGAGATCATATGGTCAAAAAGTGGCTCAGCCATTGTATGAATTCCAGCAGTTTAGCTCAAGAGACTGACCCTTTAATTACCATGCTGTATGCATGGCCACAAAGTCCTAGGTGAGAAATGTTAGGAAATAACAGTTAAGTAAAAAAAATTAAGAACTTTTAATTATTTTCAGTTTCCATCATGGAAGATTGTGTCCAGAAAACATGAAAAATTAAAGTTTTTGTGGAAAACAGAGAGAAGTATTAACAATACTAATTGGCATGCACAAAAATTTTGTGACTTCTGTGTGTATGACCCAATTGATCTTTTTATATGATAAGAATGACCCAGATTTGACCATGAATTTGTGTATTTTTATATTCTGTCAGTAAAATAATCTCGATACATATAGTTTTCTATTATTTAAGAAAAAATTGTTAATCTGTCACAGTAATTCATGAATGAATTTCACTAATTATTTCTAATGGACATTAAGTTTTAATGAGATTGACATTATTTGTTAATGAAGTTTTGGATTGAAACTGGATAGTTAAAACATTTGCTTCAATAGCCAGATATATGAATCTCCTGCCAAGCAGCTTTCTTTTAAAGGTATTTGAATATTAGAACTTTTTTGTAATTATAATTAATTTGAATGATGCAATTGAGTTTTATTCAAAGAGTAACAATTTTATTTTAAAGAATAGTATTATAGTTTTTTAAAATAATAGATGTGCATTTATATATAAAATTTGAAAATCTTAAAATCATGTTCCTTAGTGAAACTATTATTTATAGGAAATCTCCTATTTTCTATTAATCTCTGAACTAGATAGATCTTAGCTCCCCAAAATATGGATATGTTTTTTTGACCATCTCCAACATGTTTTTACAGGGGCATTGGCTGGATTGATAGACATTGCTGCTGATTGGATGACTGATCTAAAAGAGGGCATTTGCCTTAGTGCATTGTGGTATAACCATGAACAGTGTTGTTGGGGATCTAATGAAACAACATTTGAAGAGAGGGATAAATGTCCACAGTGGAAAACATGGGCAGAATTAATCATAGGTCAAGCAGAGGTAAGTTTTGCTTTGCTCAAGATGAGTTAATCATTGATACAGTGAAATTATAGAATTAATCACATATTGGATGATTGTAACCTGCATTCATCCAAAAGAAAAATTATGTAATAGAGTAGAATGGAAAATACAAGAATATATTACAGCAGGAAAAAACTAAGGATTGCTCTAAGCAGCTTTTGTATCATTTAACAAACTACCTGGAGTATGGTACAGATTTATTTATTGTGAGTTGTAGTAGAAGGGATAAATCATTGCAATACAATCTGTGGAAAGTTAATATGGAGTTATTAAAAATGATTTGACACATTACATCACTAAGATTGGGAATTGGGAATTATGAAAGTGTAAATTATTTTTAAAAATCAGTAAGATAAGCCAAGTAGAAATTCAGAGATTGAAGAAATTCAGAGATTTTGTGTGTGTGTGTGTGTGTGTGTGTGTGTGTGTGTGTGAGAGTGAGAGACATTACAGTATTAAATTTTTATTTTACTACTTTTATGTTTTGTAATGAAGAACATTCTGGAACTTAGCGTATCATATATTAAATATATTCACATACAGATGGAATTTAAAATTTTTGTTACAGTTGCACTTCAGAGCTAAAAAGAATATATTTGCTGGTAAGATATAAATTGAATGCTGATTTTTGCCTGACTTGATTGAATTCAATTTAATAATGTTTTAAGAAAATTGGAACAGAATGTAACCTTGAGTGACAATTCAGTTTTGTCTCTACCAGCTATTTCCAAATATTTGTTTATGGGTAGGTAGAAGTTAAAGTATAACTTAGATGTCTTGGTAACAATACCTAGGGATCAAGAAAAAGATTAATGGGATTAAGGCTACTTAATATATATAAGAACTATTTTTTAGATTATGCCTAAATATTTTTTAATATAAAGTTTTGTATTACTGTGAAAATAAACCAGGAGATTTCTAAAAGATTTACCCATTTTCGCACAGTAGCACGTGCCTGCAGTCCCAGATGCTTAGGAAACTGAGGCATTAGAATCATTGAGCTCAGAAGTTCAAGGCCAGCCTGGGTAACATAGTGTCTCAAAAATTAAAAAAAATAAAAATGTTTTACTCGGGTTCCTTATGTCGCAAGCATTAGAGGTTGCAGTGAAAGTTAATTTCATACTCTTGCACTATTTTTGCTTTTTAGGGTCCTGGTTCTTACATCATGAATTACATAATGTACATCTTCTGGGCCTTGAGTTTTGCCTTTCTTGCAGTTTCCCTGGTAAAGGTATTTGCTCCATATGCCTGTGGCTCTGGAATTCCAGAGGTAAGCCATGTAATACTATCATTAGGCAGTAATTGTCATGATTCTTTTGCACTTAATGAAAGCAGTTTGGGGGTGGGATTTTGTTATTGTTGTATTAGTATGAAGAAATGTTTGAAAAGTGTAAGTTAATTGTAGACATCATTCAAGAACTACTTCCCCATAATCATTTCCTCATTTACTGTAGAGGTTGATGGTTTTTCCTTCCTCTCACCACTAATTTAGCACATGATTAAGCAGATTATCAAGAAACTTGGTCAAACATCGAGAAACTGCAAAAATATTTTGTGGTCTAAGGTTCTTTGATAGATGATACTTTTCTGTTATGACCTTGACTTGAATACATTAATTTACTTTTTTAAAACTATCTGTTCATTAAATAAGTTAGGGACTGGGGTTCATTAAATTAAATAAGTTAGGGCTCAGTGGAAGAGTGGATGCCTGGCATGTGTAAGGTACTGGGTTCAATCCTCAGCACCTCATATAAATAAAATAAAGATATTGTATCCATCTATAACTACAAACAACAATAATAACAACAAAAACCCATGTTTGAAGCTTTAAAAAAAAAAATAAGTTAACGATTCTTCAATCTGGCTTTATTTATTTATTTATTTTTTAGTACCAGGGATTGAACTCAGGGGCACTTGACCATTGAGCCAAATATCCCAGCCCTATTTTGTATTTTATTTAGGATCAGGGTCTCAGAATGTTAAACAGGTTGTTTAGCACCTTGCTTTTGCTGAGGCTGGCTTTGAACTCATGATCCTCCTGTCTCAGCACCTGAGCTGCTGGGACTACAGGCGTGCGCCACTGCGCGTGGCAAAGTTTGGCTATTTTATGCTTTGAGAAAACATTTGATTAAAATAGGTCAATAGTAGAAATTCGGGGGTTTTGTTTTATTTTTTTGCATTATTGGATATTGAAGCCAGGGCCTGTACATGTAGACAAGGGCTCTCTCTACCATTGAGTTACAAAGTTACAGGGTTTAACTTTCATCAACAGTAATTTATTTATTTTAATCATCTTTTTTAAAAAATGTGTTTTTAGTTGTTGATAGACCTTTATTTTATTTATTCATATATGGTGCTGAGAAACGAACCCAGTGCCTCACACATGCCAGGCAAGTGCGCTACCGCTAAACCCCAGCCCCAGCCAACAGTAATTTAAAGGCGAATTAGATTTAGGCTTGAACTCATTTCTTTCCCTTTTTAATTTTTCCACATCCGCTTTTTCTAGTGTATTTTTTAAAGACTAAATTATGGTGATTTTAAAAGGATAATTAATTAAGAATGTATTTAATAAGGAACTGCATCATGTGGTAGTTAGAAGTGTTCATTGCTCCTTCTTGTATATAATGAAATACATTTCACATAATTGAAGTACTCTGAAAAGGCATAATAACTTTATTTTTGGTGGAAAGTCCTAAGTATCTAAATATGTTGTTTATTTCTACAACAGAAATATTCAAATTTGCTATTTTTTGTTTTTTTCATTATACCTTTGTACTTAAGATCTGTATTTTCTTTAACATGGCTTATAATTTTTATTTTTTTCATGGGGTAGGGTTATCTTTTAACTTTATTTGAGTAGAGAATAAGAATACAAGGTAGATTTATCATACACATAATATACTTTTTGAAAAATTAATTGTGTATTGTTCCATAATTGTTCAAATTTTCCTAGGTTTTGTGAGTAAAATGAGAATATTTTTGATTAGTTATATTCTCCTGTTTCTTAAAGGAAATTAAACTGCTTTTACTTTTCTTTGTAGATTAAAACGATTTTGAGTGGATTCATCATTAGAGGTTACTTGGGAAAATGGACTTTAATGATTAAAACCATCACTTTAGTACTGGCTGTGGCATCAGGTTTGAGTTTAGGAAAAGAAGGTCCTCTGGTACATGTGGCCTGTTGCTGCGGAAATATCTTTTCCTACCTCTTTCCAAAGTATAGCACAAATGAAGCTAAAAAACGGGAGGTAAATGTTTTCTGTAATTATTTGACAAAAAAATATCTATTTTGTAGACTTGATATCAGTTGGGAATTTCCTAATGTGAAGATCATATTTTACTGTGTTGGGATCAATTTTTTTTAGATTAAAATTTTTGAGATTAGTTTGTGCTTATTTTCCTTTTTCTGACTATCTAACATCTTTTTAGAATCCACTCTACTGCTACTTAGTCACTCCTGTGTTTTAGAATGCTTTATAGACCAGCTAGTATTCACTGGGTTTTGGTTAAATTACACAGAGATCTTTCTTAGTTGTTTTCACTGTGCCTTACGCCCAACCTCTTTGGAAGTTTTTCCAAACATAACATTGCTTTAACTCTTATTTCTCAACATTTCTTAACATCTCTAGGGTTGGGCAAACTCAATTGCTTTGTTTTCTTTTGGGGTCAGTCAGTGTCTAATGTCATTGGAAGTGGTGTGTTATATGTAGAAAACTTTCTAACCCAGTGGGGAAATTCTGAAGACCTTGAGGACTTCCCAAAGTTTAAATCAGAAATTCATTTTATTTTTTTATTTGTGTGTATGGGGGCTCAGATCATTTTTGTGAGGGGATTGGAGGTAAGGATTAAATACTGAAGAACCACTGAAAAGGACAATGAAACTGGATGTCCTTTGCAGGGTCAGATCTTACCCTTGCCAAAATCCCCTCCACTTAAAGGGGATGTGAGAAATTTTCTTTATTCAGCTGTTTTCAGGCAATTTCCTTTACCATTTCTTTGGAACAGCATAAGGTCTTCCAGCAGGCCTTCAAACTATAGACTTTCCCTCATGTCTCTTTTTTCTGGGTATTTTCTGGAAGAAAAGTGGGCTCCTGAGACTTTGGTTAGTGGCTTTAAAACCTAGTCCTCCCAAATGCAAATCTGTAGCTCTAGGTGGGACAGAGATTTTTTTTTTTTTTTTAATTTTATCTTTCAGAATCATCCTTTTTTATTGTGTACAGAGTTTGATTACTTTTAGTATTCCATTTTCCCCATTTCTTTAGATATTAAAATTAAATTCACCTGAGGCCAGTTATTCTAATGATTTCTTGTATACTCGTTTAGAAGTTATTATAAAGTGTTCTATAAGACCTGAGTGAGCCACTTGCATTGCTTCACCTTTCATCGTTCTAGTATTGAGTTAAATATGGGAGCCCAGCAGCTATACAGGTAGCTAGCTCTAGAGCCCACTACTATACTGCAGCTCCTCCATGATTGGTGAACATTAACCATTGGTGTAAGGGATCATGGGACAGAGATCTTAAGAGTTGTTTTGTTGTTGTTGTTCTTTCCTTAGCTTTTTTTTATTAGCACATATTAATGTACAGATTCGTGGATTTCACTATGATGTTTCCATGCATGTGTATATTGTGCATTGATCATGTCTACCCTCCTCCCTTACATCCTTTCCTGCCTCCCTCCCAGTCCCCTGTAATAATCCAATTAAAGTTCTTTTTTTAAAATTAATTAATTTTTATTTATATATATAAGCGGGATGCATTACAATTCTTATTACATATATAGAGCTCAATTTTTCAAATCTCTGGTTGTATACGTAGTATACTCACATCAATTCGTGTCTTCATACATGTACTTTGGATAATAATGATCATCACATTCAACCATCATTAATTACCCTATGCCCCCTCCCTTCCCCTCCCACCCCTCTGCCCTATCTAGAGTTCGTCTATTCCTCCCATGCTCCCTCTCCCTATCCCACTATGAATCAGCTTCCTTATATCAAAGAAAACATTCAGCATTTGGTTTTTTGGGATTGGCTAACTTCAGTTAGTATTATATTCTCCAACTGCATACATTGACCTGCAAATGCCATGATTTTATTCTCTTTTATTGCTGAGTAATAATCCATTGTGTATATATGGCACATATTTTTTATCCATTTATCTATTGAAAGGCATCTAGGTTGGTTCCACAATTTAGCTATTGGGAATTGTGCTGCCATAAACATTGATGTGACTGTTTTCCTGTAGTTTGCTGTTTTTAAGTCCTTTGGTTATAGACCAAAGAGAGGGATAGCTGGGTCAAATGGTGGTTCCATTCCCAATTTTCTAATTTCTTAAGGCATGATTTTTTTTTTTTTAAAACATGTCATCAAATACTGAAAACTCGGGTGCCTCTGGCTTTAGCACAGACCTTTTCATCCTGCTGGGTGTTTTTTTTTTTTTTTTTTTTTTTTAATATTTTTTGGTGATGCTAGAGATTCTCAAACCCAGGGCATTATGCATACAAGGGAAGAACTCTGCTACTGAATTATAGCACCAGCCTCATTCTGGTGTTTTTTGTAGTGTAACAAAAATAGTAGAATACTTTATCAGGCTATTTAGTTCTTTAATTGAAATAATTATAGTACTTTCTAATATCAGCACTAAAATATCATTCTTGCATTAATAGTGGATATTCCAAAAATGGAACACTTATAAAAGCATAATATTCCATCTCTAAATAATGATTGTGAATTATTAAATAATATATAGTAAAATATATAGTTTACTATATAACAAAAATTGCTAGCATTATTGATTACTTATTGTATATATGATGCTGTAGCAAATAATTTACTTGCATTTTAAAATTTAATTTCACACTAATTCTAGTAACATAGCACTGTTTTCCTTTTCTATAAATTAGGAAATGAAGGCCTAAAATAGCCAACTGACTTATTCATGACCACATAGTTAGTGGTAGAATGTGGATTAAATTAATTTTTATCTGATTCTGAAGACTATGCTTTTAACTACTATGCTACCACTATAATTGTGTGGGTATATATTTTTAAAACAAAACAAAACCCAACTATATTACAGTGTATCAACTTAGGGGCTAAGATGCAGCTGTAGCATTTGCCTCCCCAATTTTATTCCTTTACTTTCTGTTATATGTTGACAGAACACATTTTTTGGTAAGATTTTTAGTCATTATAAGTTATACAAATATGTATTTATTGGAATATATTGTTTGAATTGAATTAATTCACCTATATTTTAATGTCAACACTGTGGTAATTAGGTATATATGATGTCTTATACATAGTAAAAATTCTCTTATTAGTTGCAAGTATTAAGACTCTATATTTTGGCTTTCTTCCTATACCTACTTCCCTGACATTTTTCAATTAAATGCTCTTTGACACCTCCTACAGATTAAAACGTAAGTTATAGATACATTGGGTATTAGCTTAATTGTAAAATTCTTAAATGTAGAATCAGAATAATTAATGTGTTGCCTATAGTCCTATTAAGTAGAAAAAAACATGGAAGCTAAATTTGCTCTCTTTCTTCTCCTAAATAAGTAGATTCTACATTCTAAAGCCAGATACCCTTTAATTGAAGCAAATATTTGCTCATTTATAATTTATCAAAATTTTATTAAGTACTTACAAGGTGCTACATACTATTCTACATACCTTACTCACTTAATCCTTATGAGTTATGTAATGTTATTGTATCCTCATTTTAGAGAAAAGAAAACTGAGGCTCATGGAGGTTAAGTTACTTACCCATCGTTATGTAGTCAGTATTTGCAACAAAAGAATGTTTAGCCTAGCAGCTTGACTGTGCAGTTTGTGCTCTTGACCATTTACAACTTAATTTTCTAATTTCCCTTCCAAAAATGAAACAATTAATTATTTGAGGAAATGTTTTAGGTTGCTTTTCTTTCCTGTATTACAGTGGTGAAATAAATAAAGACTTCCTAGAAGAATAATTACAAATAAATGCCCTCCCAAAAATATATTTGCAATTGTTTCTTTACTTGATCAGTTGATGGACCAGGGAATAATCAACTGATGGACCAGTAAGTCAGTTGGACAGGGCTTCCAGAAGAATGTGTGTGGATTGTTCTCTTCCTTTAACTTTATTCTTTGGGTTCTGGCTAGAGAGACTCTTGACTAAGCTGTTTGTGCTTTCAGAATGAGACTCTACATTGAGGATAGCAGGATGTTCAGGGGACTTAGGGTAGTAAAAATATAGGGAAACTATTTAATCGGTTTTAAGTTCCCTTGATATCTTGCCAGGATTTAGAATAGAGTAGTTACTAATGGTGAAGCATCTAACTCTCAAATCTGGAGAAATTATATCCTATTTAAAAGTAAAGAAAGAATTGCCCCCCCCCCATTCCATTTACTGCTCTTTCCTCTTATCCACACAGCCATATATATTAAAAGTTGTCTGTGTTCATTGCCTTCTCTTTCTTACAACATACTCACATTGGTATTTCTGGTCCAAATGTTTTTAACTGAGTAGTGAATATATGAATGAACTTTCAATTAAAGCAGAAGAGAAAAAAATCTTTTTAGAAGAAATGAATACTTGCCCTTTGCTTGGGGAGGAGGACATGTGAGTTAAATGCAGAAGCAGCATTTGGGAAATTCAGGTAATAGGAATTTTTATTTGGCAATATTTGAATTTATAAGGGAATAAGCAATAAGCCACATCCTCTTTCTAGGTGCTATCAGCTGCCTCAGCTGCAGGTGTTTCTGTAGCTTTTGGTGCACCAATTGGAGGAGTTCTTTTTAGCCTGGAAGAGGTAGGTACAAAAGTGTAAGCATAAAAATTATATGTTATTACCATTACAAATATATCTTATCACACACTTCAAATCAAAACAATTTCTTATTGGTAAATTTTAATTGTATGTAATAGTGTGATTTATTGTTTATCTAGTAATTCCCTTTCACTCCTATCCTCCCTCCCCCTGGTCCCCACATTTCAGTTTTATACCTGACATAATAGATAAAGAGTTTCTTTTTTAAGTTTTCAGATTTATTTTTAGAAAGTTTTCACTAGTTCTTGCTAGGTGCAGAGGCACACACCTATAATCCCAGCAGCTTGGGAAGATGAGACAGGAAGATCACAAATTCAAAACCAGCCTCAGCAAAAGCGAGGTGCCAAGCAACTCAGTGAGACCCTGTCTCTAAAATACAAAATAGGGCTGGGGATATGGCTCAGTGGTCAAGTGCCTCTGAGTTTTATTCTGGACCACAATCCTCCACACCCTCTGCAAAAAAATTGAATGTTTTTACTAATTCTTGCATTAAAAGTAATATACTACATCACTTTTAGGCAAGTTCCATGTCTAGAGAAAAGCATCTTAAACCTATTCATTTATAAATATTAGTCATTTTTTAAAGTTGAACTTTACTTTGTTGAAATAGTTAAAATTAAGAAAATGTGAATTTGACTTAATAGAAGACATTTAGAACAACCTATTCTTAGCTAAAGTGTAATCCATATTCTTATTTTATAATTTAAAATCAGTTCCTAAATTAGCTTTTCAAGTTTTTCTTGTGATTATTTCTTAAACAGTTATTAATGTTTAAGGAAATAATTTCTGTTGCTTCAGTGGAATTACATATATGTATTATTATTAATTTTAAAACTTTCCTTTTACAAAATGTGGCCAGCAGCCAGGGGTGTTTTTGAATTTCATTTTTTCTTCTAGTTTTTATTCTTTTTTTTTTAATGTAGAAGAGGCAAATCAAATATATGTTTATGAGCTATTGATGTTACATATAATTTTAACTACCATGATAAAATTGAATGTGACATTCAATTTAAAAATAAAACAATGCTAGGTATATGAAATAATTATTAGACATTTATCATCAGTTCTTATAAATGATGTAATAAGGTAGCTAAAGATAAAACATTTTTTATTGGTGTAAAACATGTAAACTGTAGCTGCAACAAAGTTTAGAGTTAGCTGCATTAAAACTTACAGAGATACTTCCCATTCAAGTTATAAAATATCAGAAGCATCTTTTAAGATGATAATATTAATTTTTCTTTCTTTTTTTTTAGGTTAGCTATTATTTTCCTCTCAAAACTTTATGGAGATCATTTTTTGCTGCTTTAGTGGCTGCATTTGTTTTGAGATCCATCAATCCATTTGGTAACAGCCGTCTGGTCCTTTTTTATGTGGAATATCATACACCATGGTACCTTTTTGAACTGTTTCCTTTTATTCTGCTAGGGGTATTTGGAGGGCTTTGGGGAGCTTTTTTTATTAGGGCAAATATTGCCTGGTGTCGTCGACGCAAATCCACCAAGTTTGGAAAGTACCCTGTTCTAGAAGTCATTATTGTTGCAGCCATTACTGCTGTGATAGCCTTCCCCAATCCATACACAAGGCTCAACACCAGTGAGCTGATTAAGGAGCTTTTTACAGACTGTGGTCCCTTGGAATCCTCTTCTCTCTGTGACTACAGAAATGACATGAATGCCAGTAAAATTGTTGATGATATTCCTGATCGTCCAGCAGGCGTCGGAGTCTATTCAGCTATATGGCAGTTATGCTTAGCACTCATATTTAAAATCATAATGACAGTATTCACTTTTGGTATAAAGGTAAGTGCTAATATGAGGTGATCTAATCTTGGCATGTTCAAAACTTATATGTGGAATAAGAAATTAAATTTTTATATGAAGGTTATTGTTTCATAAATGAAGGCTGAAAAAGCACATCTTTGAGGTTTAGTTTTAAATAGGGAAAAAAGTAATTCCTTAAGCAGATTATTAAGTTTATTATTTGTTACTGTTTAGCAAATTACCCCAAACTTTGGCATCTTAAGATAACTACCTGGTTTGTTCTTGATTTGGGAAGAGCTCATCTGGGCATTTTTTGCTTATGTTTTGTACAATTGTTATCAGACATATCATCTCAGACTTTATTCATATGTCTAGCCCCTGGGCTGAGAAGATTCAGACAACTGGTACTAGAACTTCTAGGCTCCCGGAATATACATGTCTTGCTTTCTCTCTGTGTTTTTTCCAGCATGGTAGCCTCAGGATAGTTGGATTTCATATATGGTAGCTCAGTATTCCAAAAGCAAGTGTCCCAGGAAAGCTAAAGAAGTCACACAGTATGACTTCTGTTTTTTTTTTTTTTTTTTTTCTATTCACTGAGGCAGTGACAGAAAGCCATTCAGGTTCAGGGGGAAAGACATGTACTTAGTAGAGGAAGTGTCATTACTCCTGGTCATGTTTTAAAACCAGTTGTATTAGTTTTTTATGGTTGCTCTAATAAATTTTCATAAGCATGGTTTAAAACTACACTAATTTATTATTTTACATTTGTGAGGTCAGATGACTTAAAGGGTTTCACTGGGGTAAAATCAAGGTGTTCACAGGGCATTCTAGAGGCTGTAGGAGTGAGTCTGGGATTTGCCTCTTCCAGCTTCTAGAGGCTGTGAACATTCCTTGGCTCATGTCCCCTTCTTTCATCTTCAAAGTAGAAACAACTGGTCAAGACTTTCTCTAGTCCCATTATTCTGACATTAACCTCTAAATCTCTCTTCCACATTTAACAAAACCCTAGTGATTACTTTTGATCCAGCCAGACAATCCAGGATAATCTTCTGTTTTGGTATCAGCTGATTAGCAACCTTAATTGTCTGTAACATTAATGTCTCCTTGCCATGTAACAGTATTCACAGGTTCTGGGAATTAGGATATGGACATCTTCAGGGAATCATTATTCTGCCTGCCATAGCACTATAGGGTATTATTTTGAAAAGATACTACAGAATTGAATTACTGGGTCTGTGAGTACTATGCCTTTTTATATCAAGGATTTAAGGCAGTTAAGCCTAAGTTTGTGGAATGTTGTTTCTCTTGTACTTAACAAAAGTGAGAATAACATTCATTGATTAGTGATCTGCCAGTAAATATAGTTTGAACCCAAGAGCACTTATCACTGAGCCATATCCCTTTTTTAAAAAAATATTTTTTGTGGTAGCTGGACACAATACCTTTATTTTTTTTTAATTTTTTTTTATGTGGTGCTGAAGATCGAACCCAGGACCTCACACATGCCAGCCGAGCGTTCTACCTCTGAGCCACAACCCTAGACCCCCTTTTTTATTTCTTGAGACAAAGTTTCACTAAGTTGTGAGACCGGCCTTAAATTTGGGATCTTCATCCTCACCCTCCCAAGTCACTGGAATTTCCGGCACGTGTCACTGTCTTTTGATTGTTAGTGATGTATATGGGGAAGCAGATGTTGGCTTGTCCTTTATCTTTAAATAACATTCATTGATTATCGATCTGCCAGTAAATATAGTTCAAACCCAAGAGCACTTATCACTGAGCCATATCCCTTTTTTGTGATAGTTTACATAATAGTTAATATTTGCCAGTGATAGTGTCCTTTCACATTTGTGAATTATGTGGAATAGCAGCTTTATTTCTAAAAATTGTAGTTGCAGTAATTTTTGAAGTAAGATCTATATTTCCATTTTCCTTGTTTAGTCCATTGACTATAAAGAGTTATATAACAAAAGCTTTGAGGTTTTACTTTTTTTCTTAGCAAATCAAGTTAAAGGAGCTGTTAAAGCTCCTTTTACTATAATAATCTATTTTCTATAAATCCCAACTTTATCAGTTACTAGAGTTAACTGTCATGGACAGTTATATAAGGAAGCTGGAAATAGTTGGCAGTTAAGTTCCAGTTTATGTTTGTTCCAGGTGAAGGAGTGTAACTGTTAGGAGATCTTAAAAGGCACTTTGATCTGTTCTATTGTATATCATTTTAATGACCCTTGGGCTCTCTATCTTTTCATCATTTTGTGCTCAGCTCGTTTCATGACCAGAACAGGTTAGAGCAATTAACCTGTCAGTGGTCTTTAAATCATTTTGCTTAAGAGATTTACTATTTCTATTATCGTCTTTAAATTTAGTCAGTAAGGGCTGGGGTTGTGGCTCAGCGATAGAGCGCTCGCTTAACATGTGGGAGACCCTGGATTCGATCCTCAGCACCACATACAAAAATAAATAAGTGAAATAAAGGTGTTGTGTCCAATTACAACTAAAAAATAAATATTTTTTTAAAAAATTTAGTCAATAAATATTTTTGACTTTTGAGTCAAAGTATTGGGGGACTCTAATAAGATTGTTCACTTTGCATTATACCTCTTAAGAGGAATAGCATCTATTTCTGTCATTTGTACATATGTAGGAAGGACATAATCTTGGAGTAAAGTATAGTGCTTCAAACTGAATTTTATGAAAAATACTCATTGTCCTTTTTTTTTTTTTTTTTTTTTTTCCATTTCACATGAACTAATGAAATTTTGTTAGGGGATAGCATTAGGAAATCCCTGAGATAAAAGTATTTAATCCTTGAGTTATTTTCTCGTTAGCCTAGAGAATGTGGTTTGTTACTTTGTAACTAAATTCATGGAATTGTTAAAGTACTGTTAAACAAGATTTTGCTATATTTGTACTAATATTTTGCTTTATCAGTAAAATGTGAAAAGAATCAAAAGTGTTAAAACCACAGAATGTAGGTATGAGCATGTAATTTAATTAGAGGATCTCTGCCTCCCAAGAGTTTTGTTTTTGTTTTAGGTTCCCTCAGGCTTGTTCATCCCCAGCATGGCCATTGGAGCAATAGCCGGAAGGATTGTGGGGATTGCAGTGGAACAGCTTGCCTACTATCACCACGACTGGTTCATCTTCAAGGAGTGGTGCGAGGTTGGGGCTGATTGCATTACGCCTGGTCTTTATGCCATGGTTGGTGCTGCTGCATGCTTAGGTAATATGTCTTTGTCTTGCCTCTGTTTGGATGTTTGCAAGTCTAAGAAAATGGCCAATGGTGTAGTACACTCACACTTAATTGGTAGGCGAGTTGGCGGGAGACAGAGGTTGTAGTATTGAGTGAGAGATTATTTTAACAAAGGAAACAGTAGTGCTTTTATGGTATCATACAGTACTGGTTTTCATTTTACCTGTGTGAGAACATTTGTAATTGCAAAAAAATGGAATAGTAGTTAGCATATTTGTAATACACATAATTCTTTATGACAGAAATCATCTCAGTACAACATTGGCTTAATTCAAATCCTGTCCAAGGAGATTTTTGTTTCCATTACTAAGGATCTTAGCTTATCTCTAAAAATTATAGCATTGTTAAAATTAGCATTATAACAAAACTTCAGAATAGTTTGGGTTTAAGCTTTATAAATAATTTATTGTTAGCCTTAGTAAAACATTTCTTTATCAGCCCCCCACCACTTAAGGTGCATTTATAGTAAAAGGAGAAAACATAACAACTAATTTTAACAAAAATAAAAGCAAACTATCTGTATTAAATACTCAAGAGACTATTATCTTCTTTGGCATGAAAAACAGGTCATTTCTTTTTATATTTAAAATATAGTTAAACTTTGGTTATAATATTTAATGTTTTTTAAAAATTTTGTTTAGCGAGTCAAAATTATGTAATTATTGATCTTCAAAAATGTAATATCAAATGGAAATGAAGGACAGAATATTTTCATTAAAGTAGCAAGTAATTATTAAGCTTCCATTTTCTTTTTTGATACAAAAAGTATAAAACATGGGCCCAGCCTCAACTACAATCACGCTGGGGAAGAGAAGACTAACACTGAGAAAACAAGAATGAGCAATGACAGTTATTATATACAGTGCTGAAAGAGTCTAAATATTGTAGGAATCTAGAGGAACAAAGAGCTAAAGTAGTTTAGGAAGGATAGAACTTGAGCTTTATTTTATTATTTTAAAAATCAATACATTTTTTAAACAATGCAATTTATGCTTTTTATTAATATCATGTACTTTTTAAAATTAATTCTTTATGTATTTATGACAGCAGAATGCATTATAATTCTTATTATACATATAGAGCACAATTTTTCATATCTCTGGTTATATACAAAGTATTTTCACACCCATTCGTGTCTAAGTCCATCCATTTTTATTTAAGGAATTTCATGTGTTGTGATTCCTTCCATTACCCATCTAGATCACTTTCATTCTTCTTGAGTCAAGATTTATCTCCAAAATAGCCCTTAAAAATAAACAAACAAAAACCCCCAAGCACTGATGCTCTATCCACAGTTGTAATATCAGGCCATGATCCTTTATATGGGCTGCTTTTCTCTCCACTTTGAATTATTGACACACTGATAACAACTTCAAAATTCCCTTCCTGGAATCTTTGGGATTTAATTTCTTTTACTTTAGGGTCATTTTTAGAGTAGCCAGACCTGCCTGGTTTTCAATTACTGATACCATCTGTAAGCATGAATGAAGTCAAATCATATTTGGTACAGATCTGTGGGATATACTAATACCTAAGGTAAAAAGTTTATTATTGTAACTATCCTTTAGTTCTTTCTCATAGATCTAACAAATAGTTCTGTGAGTAAAGTAAAACCATAATTACTCTATCAGGTATTTACAGCAATGTGTGGCTATAGGAAAGGCCCTATCAGGATGGACCTCCACCTGAGCTTTATTTTAAAAGATTAGTAAAAATTTAAAAATAATTCTTTTGAAGATAGTAATGTAAAGACAAAAAAATTGGGATGGGAATAATTTTAGTGTATTCTTGGGGCTTTGAAGAAACTTATGATATTTGAGTATATTTTTGATACTTCTGGGAAACAAAGTGGGATTGGTGAGAAGGAACAGATTATAAAAAAACAAGGGCCCAAGACTTGGATTATAGCTCAGTGGCAGAGCGCTTGCCTTGCACATGTGAGGCACTAGGTTCAATCCTCAGCACCACATTAAAAAAATAATAATAAATAAAATAAAGGTATTGTGTCTATCTACAACTAAAAAAAAAAAAAAAAAAAAGACAAGGGCCCAGATTTCTGTCATGATGAATTTGTATCTGGAATAGAATTTGTGACAGAACCCTGGCTTTGCCATTTTTAACTTGATAACTTTCAGTAACTTTCTTTTCTTCTTCGATTTTTAATGTTCTCACCTATAAAATGGAAAGAATAGCTGTTTATCTCATATGGTTGTTTTGAGGATTATATGAGATTAAATGCATGTAAATGTGAGGCCCTGGATTTAATCCTCTGCACCAAAACAAAGAAAAACATGTAAAGCTATTAGAATGGTGCCTGATAAGTTAAATGCTTAGTTTTTTTTTTTTTTTTAAAGGCTTTGTAGGAGCTGGGATTGTGGCTCAGTGGTAGAGCACTCGCCTAGCACAGGTGGGACCCGGGTTAGATCCTCAGCACCACATAAAAATAAAGGCATTGTGTTGTGTCTGTCTACACCTAAAAAATAAATATTTTAAAAAAAAGCCTTTGTAAACTGAGTAGGACATGTCAGATATAGAGCAGATATATGATATATATCTCCCTTCTATTTGAAGGATAAAATAAGAGGAGGAGTTTAAGTTCAGTACAGTGTGAATTGACTAGCCCCATGTAGGTTTTTGAACAAAGAAACAACATGGTATAAAGAAGTACTTAGGAAAGGCTCTCCTGGGAACATGGCTAAAACGTGTATTGAAGGAAATGGGGCCTGGAGTCAAGGCAGTAACATAAAGTGGTATTAAAATTAAGGAGCAAAGTCTTGAGTGTCTAGACTAGACTGGTAACAGTGACCATACTGAAGAAGAAACCCATATTTGGATACTTTGTCGAGGAAATTAGGACTACATGGCAGTCTAGATATTGGAATAAAGGGATAAACCAAGAATGATCACTTAGGTTGCTAAGAAGAATGTGGTGCCAGGAATTGGGGTTAGGGAAGTTTAAATGAGGACATATGAGGAAGAAAAGGAGTTTGGTATTATGTTTTCTGTGATGTTGGGTCTTCCAGAGTCTTCACAGTTGAAACAGTTAAGATATCGGGTGCAGAATTTGAAGTATGTGGAACAAAGGCAGTAGTAAATAAAAGGATGTGGATTGGAGGCATCCCCATCTAGATAATAGTGGAGAATGATGATTTGAGTGAAGGAATAGGTGATTTCTTACAGGGGGCATATTACTTATATTGTGAATATAGATCCCAAGGCATCAAAATATTTTACTCATTTTCAAAAGATTTAGAGGATAGAAATTTATTAAAGATTGATATTCTACCCATAAAGGAGCTTAATCTGTGATTGGTAGCAAACAAGACAACAGTGGTGTGCTTCACCAATTCTTTAAGAATTAATAATAACTGTTTGTAAGTGTGAACTTGGGTTTTTGCTACAGCAGTAGACCAAAGTGGCAATATTGTTTTAGTTGGTCATCTGTGATTTTTTTTTAATACATATTAGGTGAACAGATTTTGAAATGTAATTCGAATAGGCTTCTGTGTTATAAACAAAGATTGTTTTTTTTTCTCTACATTTTATTAAAAGTAGTAATTATAGCTGGAGTTGTAGCCAGTGGTAGAGCGCTTGCCTAATGCATGTGAGGCACTGTGTTTGAACCTCAGAACTACATTAAAAAATAAATAAATAAAATAAAGATATTGTGTCCATCTACAACTAAAATTTTTTTATAAAAGGTAGTGATTATTGTCCTAAGAGGAGTAGTTTTTGATGATGATGCTTTTCATTAAGTTGTAGCTACAATTTTGTGTCTATTGTTTAGTACAAAATTCTAGTCACATGTGATGGTGAGGATCCTGTCTTTTCTGAACAGTGGTACTTATTTTTTTCAGGTGGTGTGACAAGGATGACAGTCTCCCTGGTGGTTATTGTTTTTGAGCTTACTGGAGGCTTGGAATATATTGTTCCCCTGATGGCTGCAGTAATGACAAGTAAATGGGTTGGAGATGCCTTTGGCAGAGAAGGCATTTATGAAGCTCACATCCGATTAAATGGATACCCTTTTCTGGATGCAAAAGAAGAATTCACTCATACCACCCTGGCTGCCGATGTCATGAGACCTCGAAGGAATGATCCTCCTCTAGCTGTCCTGACACAGGACAATATGACAGTGGATGATATAGAAAATATGATTAATGAAACTAGTTACAATGGTTTTCCTGTCATAATGTCAAAAGAATCTCAGAGATTAGTGGGATTTGCCCTCAGAAGAGACTTAACAATTGCAATAGGTACCCTTTTATAAAATACATGTGTCTGTCTGTCTGTCTATACATGTAATAGATTTGAAGAAAGGAAAGCAATAAAGTTTAATTAGGGGCTAGGGTTGTGACTCAGTGGTTGCCTAACACACATGAGGCCTCCCTGGGTTGTATTCTTAGCATGTAATATAAATAAATAAAATAAAGGTCTAGTTACACTAAAAAAATCTTAATTTGTTGGGTTTGCAAGGGGTAAGGAGCACAAATTTGTATTCCTTTAAGTCTCATGTTCTACAGGAAAGGAATTTATGCCTTAATGAATTGTATTTCTGCTAAATATAGTTTTATCTTTCAATTTAAATGAAAGGAAGTAGTTTTGCAGTATTGATAAGAAGGCCAGGTAAGAATTTTAATCTTCTCAACACAATCTAAGCCTTATTCCCCCTGACACCCAAAGGCGATAAAGGCTAGAAACATTACACTATTGCTTTGTTATGCCCCAGTTTCTTATATAGGACCCTGACCTGGTAATATTGTGCATTTGGTCTTATCCCAGAAGATATCTCTGTGAGGTGCATGTTACCTTCTGTCCAGTTTACCTCTGTGGCCCCTACAAAAGGACTATAAAATAATTCTTGTGCCATTTGAAAGGGAAGACTGGGAAGTATAGATGGGGGGATTGTTTCTCAAATCAAACTGGAAATTCAATTTGCAGAGCTATTGAAGAGAGGAGGGAGGAAAGAAAAAAAAAAAAACTACAGAGAACACACAGTTTAGGAAAAGCCTACATATTTGAAAGAATTTTTCAAAGATTTGCAGTCCCATAATTCCAAGTTTTGCTTTTGCTTGAGTAATAGAATAGTTATTGCCAGGGATGACAAAGTATGCTGTCAGACTTGACTATAGTCAAATGTTTTAGTTTCAAACCTTTACGTGGCAACTTTGTTGTTAGATACCCATTCTCTGGATTTTACTGTTAGCCAGCCAAAGAAAAGGAAAAGATGAGAATTAATATAGATATTCAAAGGAAAAAATCCTAAAAGAAGTGCTAAAATTAAGAATAATTGATATTCCTACTGACTGTGTAGAAATTTTTTTAAGTCTTCTCACTATCTTGAGAGAAAAAATATTGGGATGGGAAAAATGTTGGTTTTAGGGAGTAGGGGTACTTTAGAAGTACAAGATATCAATCATTACATGCCCTCAGAAATGTTAGGCGCATGAGGACTTTTAGAACACACCTTCAATATTTACCAGTATTATTTTTGGGAAGTTTTAAATATTTTGTTGGGAAAACAGATCCATACACTACATTTTGTATATATGTCATTTTCTTTCCCATACCATAATGATGCTTTTAAGGTGGCCTCCTAAGTACTGGCTGTTAGAACCTCCTCACTTAGTGCCTTGTTACTTGGACATGTTACGGCACTGTTAAATAAAGGCCTTTAGTCATCAAAAGGAGTAAAAAGTATTTCAGTGTTTGTGAATGGTAATATCAGCTTCTCAGTCTATAACTGATGGTATTTTGGCTTAAATATTTTTGCAGCAAAATTTATGTTCAAAATGTTTTCACTAAAACAAATACCATATTTATACACATATGGTTTTGAATACCTTAAAATAGAAACATGAAGCTGAATGAGTATTTTATTTGCGTATTCTGTACATTTCGGGTTTCCTTCTCCTTTCTGTAGTCTCTATAGTTTTCTCCATCTTTGCTACTTCTTGTATGGCACCTTCAAAGGTGGAAATGGAACTAACCAGCAGGACAGAAGAACTGGAAGCAGAGCCCGCTAGATAGGTAGAGAAATCGACATAACTTTTACAAATAAGACCTCCCAAAAAGTCAGTCTGTACCCATTGCAAGCATAATTGTAGTTTCTTCCCATCTGTAATGCTTATGATTCATCTGGAAAATTACACTTTAACATCAGAAAAAAAGAGAGAGCCAGTTGGTTAGAAAGAGAAGTTAGTACAGCAGAGTCAAAGGAAGGAAGAAACTTGTTGGTCTTATCTCCAATACAGAATAAGAGGTAGACTTGATTCAATGATGGGTTCCTATAAGGAACAGCTCTCAGAATGTGTACATGTTTTAAAATTCCATATTCCAAACATGTATCCTTTTTTCCTAAGGTTAGAAAACAGCTTTGGCTTCAGTAAAGAAAAATTGTATCATGATATAATTATGCCAAAAATATTTTAGTTACATGAAGATTATTGGTCATTAATAGATTCTGATTAAAAAAGAAATTACTAGATCACTTTTCAATTGGTTCCTTTCTTGGTTAAGGAGAAGACACAAAAAAGTTATAGAATACATTTATTATTTACCTCCAAATAAACAAGTTGCCTATAAAAAACCCAAAACTCATCAATTTAAAATTTTTGGTCTCTCTCTTTTTAGAAAGTGCCAGAAAAAAACAAGAAGGTATCGTTGGCAGTTCTCGGGTGTGTTTTGCGCAACACACCCCATCTCTTCCAGCAGAAAGTCCTCGGCCATTGAAACTTCGAAGTATCCTTGACATGAGCCCTTTTACAGTGACAGACCACACCCCAATGGAAATTGTGGTGGATATCTTCCGAAAGTTGGGTCTGAGGCAGTGCCTTGTAACTCACAATGGGTAAGTCTGACACTACAGACGTCAGTTCACTTAACCAGAATTTATGATCTGTATGAGTGGGATCCTCTTAGGGGAGAGTGTAAGGCAGCTCCCAAAGGGAAAGTCTGTGACTTAGTATACTGTTATAAAAACAGGATCAGTCACCTCAGTTTCATAAGTACCAAAAAGTAAGACTTGCAACTGCCTACAATTTGCCAAAACATAAAGTAGGATTTGTCGAGAATTCTGTACTTCATAATTGGAAAGAGATGCTGAAACATCTCTAACATGGTTGTAGAACATTTCCTTTCTTGGAGGAATAGTGTGCCTAATCTGTATGGAGTACTGCAGAGACCTATTTCCTTTTTGTGAGTATTTCATTTTTAGTGTATAGATTTTTCATACAATTATAACTTTCTAGATATTTACTACTTACTTTTTCAGCCAGAATTTGATTTGTCATGTAATGAAAGAAAGAACATAAATGAAAATTATAAATTAGCTAAAAATGTCCTTTAACAAATGCTCTGTTGCTTTTTGTCCACCTTTTCCATCCATAAATCTTGTGTATAAACAGCTTATGACACACACACCACACACACTCTCAGGTATTTAAAATGTATACATTGGTGATTTATTTTTCTGCCTTCTATGTATAAGCTGCCAGTGTTTGTCCATGACAGATCTCAAAGGGCTGTGGGGCCTCAGCAAACTCTCCTGCTTCATCATCCTGCTCTCTTTTCCTGGGCCTGGGACCTGTGTCTCTACCTGTTCTTTCTTTATGCCTCTGTATTTCCTTTATTTCTAATCCTTATTAGAAGTCTTAAAAACATTGTTTTATATGAAAGCAGGAAATAGAAAGACTAGAAAGGGGAAACAGAGTATTCCAGGGCTGGGGTTGCAGCTCAGTGGTAGAGCTCTTGCCTTGCATTTATGAAGCACTGGGTTCAATTCTCAGCACCACATACAAATAAATAAAAGTATTGTGTCTATGTATAATTAAAAAAATTTTTTTTAAAAAGGGTATTCTAGGATTATGTATGAACTGGATGACTAACCCTGGCTGAGCTGGCTGAAACTGTGCTAGACACTTAGAAAATCACAGCAAGTTTGTATTTTAACATTTTGTACAAAGCATGTGTACAACATCTGACCTCTATCTAGAGAAAGGAGGGAAGAAGAACAATTCAGGAAGTGAATTATTTACTGAACACCTTCAAGTTTTTGCATTTAACTTTGCAAAGTAGATCGTGGTATCCTGCTTTACAGATGTAGTAATTAGAGTTCAGAGAGTTTTAACATAAAACCCAAGCTCTTGCTACTATTTTACACTATAATTTTTACTAATGGAATTTACCCTCTTTCTCTGTGATTTCTTAAACTACTAAAACATTGTCTTGGCCAATACACTAGACCATATTGGGTTAGAAATAGAAATATTATATTTATATAAATAGAAAGCTGGAAAGTTAGATCTATATTTAGTGTTTTTCATGTTTTAATTAAAATAACTTCAATATGAAATAAATCATTAAAGGAATAAAGCTCTTAATTAAGGGCAGGAAGCTTAGAAAAATTAAATATTGATACTGACAATAGAAGAGATGTGTGTAATAAAATATTACTCTTAACTATTTTTGTTTAAATTATTTAATTAAAAAATAATGGAACCAAACTTCATTATTTAAAACCTTAATAAATATATTTAAATGTGTAACTTTTGATATAGCTTTGCTGGTCTTTGGGCCCTTTTTAATTATTAAATGGCTCAACTGGAATCTAAGCTGATTTGTTATAAGCAATTTTTTTTTTTAGCTATTCTCTGTACTTGACATAGTTTGTCAATTAAATATAAATGTTATTCTCTGAGTTGATCAACTATGAGCAGAAAGCTGCTGCATGGGCTAATTTTTTATATTTCACCTTGTTGATTAATTCTGATTTTGGCAGCATAGAGTTAGAAAGAAAAAAAAATTAAAGGAAAGCGTAAAACAGTAAAGTCAGTAGAGGTAGATAATTTAACATATATCTGATGCTGCTTATTTATATGAAAAATGGGGGAGCTTTTTTCTAAGGGAACATATTCAGTAAAATAGATTTATATACATGGAAAGAAAAGAGATAATTTGGGGAGGTAGCTCTTGGGACTTTTTTTTTTTTTTTAACTCTATAAGAATGTAGGGTGTTTTTTTTCCTCAATTTTAAATGATTTAAACCTAGAAAAGAAATCCTGTCTTCTGGTTTTTAGAAGAGAGCATGGAGTTTGGTTGTTATTGATGTTTGAAAGTTGATACTATAGAACCTTAGAAATGGAAAATAGTTATTTGGGGGAAGAGACACAACAAATCTGGGACCTTTGATGCAAGGAGGAAAGGAATACAAAAACCAGGGGAAATGTGTCTGTAAATTGTAAACATACCAGTGACATATTTATGACCCACATTTTATATTTTAATTTAGCAGAATTTTTCAAAATTTTTTAGTCTTGATGTAGCTAGCAGGATGTTAATAGGAGTTACTAACAACAACAAAAAGTTTTGTGACCATAGGAGTCTAAAAAGTTAAGGTTTCTTTTTTGTGAAACTCCTCAGAAGTTTAAAAATATTTGATAGTTTTTTTATCCTCAGAGGATAATAGGAAACATAGTTTTCCAAATGTATTTGAAAATGCAGTCATTATTTGATGGGGCAAAGTGAGTAGAAGAACATACTTTAAATGCTGGAAATGCTGGTTTATGCCACTAACTCTTACATCATTACTTGTTAGCACAAAAAAGAAACAGCATTTTGCATTGACTTTCCTTCTCTTTCTTAAAATTAATAAAGCAGCACAGAAACTGGCCTTACTAGCCTCAAATCAATCTTTGTTAACTAAAGAGAGAAACTATGTGAATTTCTCCCTTTTTAGGGATATATTCCTTTGTAAATATAGGGATTATTTTCTAAGTAGTTTGTCACTTGGTCTTTATAAATTCGTAATTTTCTTTATTGTGTGTCTTGTGGTTATTGAGAATTTACTAATGTAAATGATATTAACTGAAATTAACCAATTAACTACTTAATTGGGTAGAAAAGCATAAATGAGAATTAAACTGGTATTATTCTATTTAAATACCCAAGATTGTCACATTTTCACATTTCTTTACTTCAACAATAAAATCAAGTGAATTGATGACTTTTTTTTTCTTTTTTAAACCTCAAATAAATAAAGGTATTGTGTCTATGTATAACTAAAAAATAAATTTTTAAAGGGTATTCTAGAATTATGTATGAACTGGATGACTAACTCTGATCAATATAATTTTTTTAGTCAAAGAATATCTACTTATTGACTGAATGCTTATTTTATAGAGTGCAGTTTCTGGGCTTTGAGGAGCGGAAGTTGTTTGTATCCTCTGAGAATTTTTAAGGATCAGTACATAAGTTTTTAAAACAACGAGAAAACATGAGCAGAAAACCTATTTCTGCCCTTCAAATTCTCTACTCCCCCTGCTTCCCCAACACCAGCCATTATTTTAAGTTACTATTTTATAAGTGACATAAGATCAGATTGCTTTGAAGGCCCCTGGTGATGTTCTTCAAGAAGTCAGAATAAAATGTACAAAGATAGTTTAAGAGAACAGTTGATTTACCCAGATCACCAAGGAAATGTCTAATCACCCTGATGGGCATTTTGGATAGGCTTCCAGAATTTCGAGTCTTTTTCATTTTTTTTTTTAACTTTTGCTATTTGTGTTGCCACATATTACAGTTGACTTTTATTATTTTCCATTATAAAACCAGTACCAGACTTTTGTTTTAATAACTGAAAGCAGTCTAACTAGTTTTTTCAGGTATCCTCGTTTTGAGAATTCATATCTATTACTTTGATGTGATAATAATGACAGGTTAACTGGGAATCTATTTTTAGAAAAAAATTGCATAAAATAAATGTCATTTTGATCCCTACTTGTAAATGTGTTTTATTGGGTTAAGAAGTGGCATTCAGTTCCTGTAAATTAAGAAGACTTTTTGTTGGTCAGCATTAATTTTTTAGTAAACATTGCTTTAGTTTTAGCTCCTCCTCAAATCTCCTCAGAGGCATTAAAACTAAGTCTTCCTTCACTGCTGAGGTAGTTCCAAAGATGGCGGCCATGAATCTTAGAAGTTAGAAAAATATGTTTCTTTAAGGAGAGAACACTGAAAATAAATCTCGAAAGAATTTATAGATATGTATCATTGTTTCTTTAGCATTTTTCTTTTGTTGTCATCTTCATGCTAAGCTTTCATAATTTTGATTTTAATTTGGAAAGGAGAATAAGCCACCAATATTTTAAAACAGTATTGTGTCACTTTTGAAAGACAGTAGAATATATGCAAAAGAAACCTGGGATTTTAAATCATTTTCATTTTTATTTTTCTAAAGTTCATGAGAAGCATTCTTATGGTTCATGTTTTTATTTTCTTCTCTCATTCTTTATCATTATGATTGGAACCTCTTTTAATTTAATTTCTCACACAGTTATTAGCATAATAATCTGTTTCAGGATTGTCTTGGGAATCATCACAAAGAAGAACATTTTAGAGCATCTCGAGCAACTAAAGCAGCACGTGGACCCCTTGGTGATTAGATGTGTCAGATCTCCTCACTAGACACCTTAGAAGTCAGGAGGCATGAAACTTGTGAACTGTTCAGTTCTCTCCCAGATACCTGCCGAACAAAAAAATCCTACCATGCTGCCAGTTACTTTTGTTATCTATCAGATGTCTGTAAGATAAATTAGATATGTGTAAAATTCCATTCATAGAAAGTAAGCAAAAGTTAGTATTGTTCATCAAAATCATTAGTTACAATTTAAAGACTGCAAACAGTTTGATAGTTGAATGAGGAATATATCGGACATGCTTAAAGTAAACGTGACAAATCTGTCAATTGTAGGGGATTCACCGGTCTTAGAAGACTCCTGACTGGTTAAAGATGTCTGCCCTATCACCCCCAAACCCTTTTTCTTTTTTATGTTTCCTAGTCTGTGGTAGTCTTGTGGTAAATCTAAGCTCCTAAGTGATTTTAAGTGAGCTTAGCAATTAGAATTGCTGATGGTTAAATGGATTTTTAAAATGGGCACACTAACTATAGCACAATGTGTATAAATTTGCACTCATAATGTCAGTTCTTTTTCTGCTGTACCCTTCATACCAGAGTGTGTGTCCTGCCATTTCATTAGGGAATTGTATGTAGATATGTATGTGCCCCTTTTGTATGATGTCTCTAGAATGCTGTAAGCAGCTTTTGGGGGTCAAAAGTGTTTGTTTTAACAGGCTTTATGTCCTAGTGGTTTCATGACTACAGATAAACTTTGAATTATCTTACCATATAACAAAAACTGTCTGGCTTTAGCAATTAATGCCTGAAATTATTTTGCCCTGCAATTGTCATATGTATATGAAACCTGTCCCCGTTTGCTTTAGTACACAACTGATTATGTATTTCTGTTGTATGCTAATATTTCACAAGTGTTTCATGCATCCTTTTTTAAAAAAATCTACTAACCAAAATAATATAGTAGCTACTCATTCTGCTTTCTGCTTCACCTGTAATAATCTGTTAGGACTGCTTCTTGATTTCTCACCTTTTTTTTAATGTAAGCATTAACACCCAAGACTTTCATAAAAGCACTGTATCTTATTTATTGGGGCCAAAATTAAAAAAGGAAAACATTAATCAGTATACTAGAAACATGGGTTGCATTATAGATTTGTTCTTGGGGTTCTGAAGTTTGGGAGTGGAGTTTTGTGTTGATTATTTTATATGTATTTTATCTCAATTGTATGTGCTTTCATGAAGCTTCTGCATACAACTGGGCAATCCTTGAATTATTTCTTTAAAATTGGTTCATTTTAGTTAAACAAAATTATGGAAGTATTGAGGGGATTTGGGCTTTTTTTATTGCTTTCTTGATGTGATGGGAATGAATTTTCCTTCTCAGATGGGATCAGTATCATTTCCCTTTCCTCCACCTATTTTTTTATTACTTTTTTGTTGGCATATATTAATCAGAATAGCTGTGCTTCAAAGAGGCATCCAGTCCTCAGAGTCTCAGTGGGAAGGACCTCACTATGAGTGGCCATAATACTTTTTATATCAAAGGATGGTTGCTGGATAATTTTATCATCTTTATCAGTAAAATACTTTTGAAAACACAAAATCAGGCTGCTTGCATTGCTTTATTCCTGTCAACAAAAAGGATTTAAGTATAGACTTAGCTTCTGATTTTCTTTTTCCCTTTTATTTTAATAGCACTTTTCTGTTTATTCCTTTTAGGCGCCTCCTTGGCATTATAACAAAAAAAGATATCCTCCGTCATATGGCCCAGACGGCAAACCAAGACCCCGCTTCAATAATGTTCAACTGAATCCCATAGATGAGGAGAGAGAGGAAACAGAAGAGGAAGTTCATTTGTTGAATAGCACAACTCTTTAACCTGAGGGAGTCGTCCACTTTTTTTTCTCCTTTAAAAAAAGGAAATATTAAAGCCGGCTTGTGCAACATGGTTTGCAAATAATGCTGGTAGAAAGGAGGAATTGTCAGGGGGAGGGAGAGGAGAGAGAGAAGGAAAGGAGTGAGGTTCCACTGTCTACCTGGAGGGCAGCATCCAACTCCTGTTGTTCTGCACTGGATGCATTCAGCTGAGGATGTGCTGTGATAGTGCAGGCTGGAGCCTCAAGGAGACACCACCAGAGCCCTGGAGCACCTGGCCTATTACTCCAGCGTTACAAAGACATGCTATTGGTCCCTGTTCCTCGAGGGATTACTTTGAATTGAGCCATCTGTAAGACTGCGAGGTCTTGCCCTTTTTTTATCAGAACTGTTCTGTTTCATTCATGAGTCACATAGCTAAGCATTACCTTTCTACATTCCAGAAGACCTTTTATTTCTTCTTTCTCTCTCTCTCCCGAGCTGTAACAAAGCCTCTTTAAATTGGTGTACCTTTTGAAGCAGTCCTTTCTCATATTGAGATGTACTGTGATTTTACTGAGGTTTCATCACAAGAAGGGAGTGTTTCTTGTGCCATTACCATGTAGTTTGTACCATCACTAAAGGCTTGGAGCAGTGCCCACACACCACACCAAAGGCTGCCAGACAGGTAAATCTCAGATGAAGCATGAACGAAATCTCCTGGCTTGTGTGCTGTGTGGTTCAGAATCAAAAAGAATGAAACTTGACTTTAAAGTATAAACAGTTTTGTTTTATTTTTTTTCCTCTCAGACTTTATGGATAATGTGACCTGGTCTTATGCAAATTTTCTATTTCTAAAACTACTTCTATAATATACAAGTGCTGTTCAGCATAATTAAACAAAATGCTGCTGCTTTGACAGTAAAGAGGAGGAAGTATTCTGTTTAGCTGTAACTGGAATTAATTGCATGTTAAAACACTGGAATTTTTTTTTCTTGAAATTAGATCAGTGATTCTTTTCTTTCCTTGAGATATTTCACTGCTGACACTGAAGATGAAATGTAATTCATAACTTGCACTAAATGTATATTTCTTTTCCTAAAAATTTACCATTCTTATTTATATTTTTATGGATTAAAATTTATAAAATACAGATCAGTTAATATCGCACTTAAATAATTTTACCTTTTTAATGTGATTTTTATAGACTAATTCAGACTTACAAATATGGATATATGAACAAAGTTTACAATGGGAGCAAGGGTTAAAAAGAGGTGTGGTTACTTATCTGTGATCCAGTGCGTACATAAACCTTTTTCTGATCTTCCACTGCCATCTCTTGAATTATGTCTTCTGACCTGTCCATTTTGACCCCAAAACTAGAAAGTTAAAAACACTACAAATTACTTAGTAGATTATAACAAAAAGTGTTAATTAGCCTTTTTTAGATAATCAAACCCCAAGATGAAAACAATAAAATTTCAAAGGTAGCAGTGAAAATTTGAATCTGAGCATAACCTTTGAATCTTTGGGTTGGTCACATCCATATTTGAAGTATTCAATGATGGTTGGAATAGTCACAGTGCACAATTTTGCAGGCTGAGTTAAAATGTACTGGAGTATGCTTGGAATTTTTGGTTTTGGAAATGTCTGTTTTAATTATGGTCTTAATTTACTATTGGCAAAGGCAGTTTACTCAGAGGACTAGCCTAAATATCACATGATTATGCATTTTTGATAGGCAAGTGAATTTTTGCAGACAGACATTTTCTGAAACAACCGGCAATGAGCCATTTTACATTTTGAAAGTGATTCTTCACTTCCTAGTTCTTAGTAATAATATACCTGTAGGATCTGTAAGATCACTAAAATCTGTACGATCTTGAACACTTAAAAGATCATGAAGCCATATTAGAATGATGATTGAAAGTTGAGCAAAATTTTAGGAATTCCATGAAACACTGTTAGCTGTGCTATCTGCCAAAAATTAGTATTTTGTCTTCATTATTTCCTTCCTTTGGCAGACTTACAAATTTTATTCATAGCCCCTTCAGAGTTCTTTTAGCTCTCCAGAGTGAAGTCATTTCTGAATGATAGTTCTGTATGTCTTCAACTGGTCTCAAGTGTATTTGCAGTGTGGGCGGCACTGCTAGAGTATGGACTCCTCTGCATGGCTAATGGATGACTTAATTGCTTGTCATGAGTTACAAGCCTTCAAAGGAGAAACGTTTTTTTGTTTTTGTTTTTTAGATAGTCGTTGTACATTAAACTGCATATGGATTTTATTTTCCACATTTCCCTTTTTGATTTCAGGTCCTGCTTTCATTGCCCATCTTGCTTCAGAGACTGACATTTCAGGGTGCACATTGAAGCATAAATTTTCTTAGGTATATTTCTTTCTCTGGTGTGTGTTCCTGCTGAAATATAGGAAAAGTGCTGTGCTTTTAATGCATTCAGTGGTTTTCTTTGATATTATCTGTCCCACTTTTATTTTTGATTTATTGAGGTTTGTCTGCTTTTCAACCAAACGATGAAATAGTGGAGACCATGAAATACATGTGCCTAGCTAATTGGCAAATTAATTGACCAATATGAGCGTAGCGCCTTATTTGAGTACCCTTTTTGAGAAGGTATGATGAGAATGGGCAAGGGTGTCAGCATCTCTTCTTAATTAATAATTGTTTTCAGTTTTGGTTCATGAAGAATGCTTAGTTTGTTAATCTGTGATGTTGCCTAGAGCTGTATTTATCTGTTTTTATTTATACTAGTGTAGTAAAGCTGCATATCATTACAGTAGAAATGATTACTGTGATGAGTTAATCAGAAAATCTATTAAAATCTCTATGACAATGTGTGGTTTCGCCTTTGATTACACCTGTGACAGCCCTCCCTCTGTACTGCCTCCCCATGCCATGTAGGCCAGTATGACTGGCACAGGGAGCCTCAGCACTTCTCTGAGGTTGCAAAGCCATTTCTTGTGCGTTGTAAGCGAGGGGCTGGATAAGGGCAGATGCTGGCCTGAAGAGCAGGAGCACATGCTACTAGCAATAGGCTTGCAGCCCCAATTGTGAGCGAAAGTTGAAGTTCTGCAGAAAGGTTTCATTTCAGTTCACTTTGAAAAATGTCATTAAGAAAAATTATGCTACATGCATGAAGAGAAAGCAAGTAAGTACATGCTTTTAAAAAGTTACCTTGGAAATTTGCTAATAGGTTTTAAAAGGGAGTGGTAAGAAACAATTGAGTGAAATGTCAGTAGTCTTCTAATATATTAAATTTTTTAGTACAAAAGAAAACACCAAGAGTCCAGGATTGATCTTTTATTATTCACTTATGTGTTCATTCTTTGTTTATTGAATTTAATGTATTCCAGGCAGAATTATGTATTCTTGAAATTTACATTCCAGTAGGAAAAGAAATATATAGTATGTTAGATGGTGATGAATACTATTAGTTCATCAACCTAAAACAAAATGATTCCTACATGTCAGACATTATTATAGGTGAACAAATTAGGCAAAAATTCCCATCCTAACAGTTTTTCTAATGGAGAAAAGGTATGTGCATGTTTGAATGCAGGTAACCTGCTTTTATAGAGGGTGATCAGGCAAGGGCCTCAAGGATAAGGTGACATTTGAACATTAAACCTAAAAGAAAGCAAGGGGATGGCATCTGAGAAAAGTGTTCCAAGAAGAGAAATATTACATACCAACATTGTGAGGCAAATATGCCTGCCAGTTTCCAGAAACATCAACTTTTGGTAACTGTGGTTGGGGTAAGGAAAAAAGGGAAAGGGGTGATAAGGAGAGGTAGGGGGCACAAGAACTTGACTTTCAATCTAAATAAAATGAGAAGCCATTGAGGCAGAAGTGATGTAATTTGACAAAATTCTCTGTTCTTGGGAGTAGTCTATAAAAAGGAAGGGATGGAAGCAGGAAAACTAATTAGAAGGCTCCTGGAATAATCCAGGTGAAATATGAAATGCCTTTTAGACTTCCACTTGGGGGGGTCAATGAAGGCACTAGTATATAGAAGATGAAATTCAGGAAAAAGTTCCAGTCTGAAAGCTAGACAGAGGACTCATCTTCCATAGATAGTAAGAGATTATAAGGATTTAAGTGTGGATAGAGAAGAGGTCCCAGGACTGAACACTGACGTGTTCCTGTGTAGATATGGTGAAGTGAGGGCCAGCCAAGAGAGGAACCAGTGAGGGAGGGTGGGGAGTGGTGCCATGAAGGAATGGTAATCTAAACCAAGTGAACTGTCATTCCAAGGAGTCATCAACCCTCAGGAGTTACAGACATAAGAAAATAAGGGCGGAAAGTTGATCACTGTGAATATACCTCATAATTTGGACCACAGCAGAGACCATGGGATGATGGCAAGCAATGTCCTCTCTGGATTGGGTTTGACAGAGTTTAAAAGAAGAATCAAAGACCGCTGTGAGGTTTTCAGAAAAGGTATATGTTATAAAGGGTTTTGTTATAACTTTTTGTTGCAGCTGCTGATGGAAATAGAGAGAAAATTTACAACCTGAGAGAAATCAGATTTTAAGATGCAGGATAATTTAGTTTCTTTTGTTGTTAATTATGGGAATATTTGAGAGGAAAAACTAATGATCTGCAAGAGAGGTCCTTGAGCAAATGAAAGGCTAGGCTCTTGGACACATAGTAGGACATGAAGCAAGATTCACAGAAATGTAGGAAGGCAGCATAGAATGGGTCTTGAGATTTTATTGAAGTTTTCCTGATGGCTCCTAGTTTCTCATTGAAATTAACTGAAGTATTGGAAGCCCAAGCAAAGTTGAGAAAGTAGCAGGATCAACGAGCATCCAGCATGGCCACCTTTGGTTAAAATAGGATCAGCTGGCATGTTGTTTTTTTTTTTCCCCCTCTAGCCCCTTGATATTGAGCAGATTCAGGTAAGGAGTGGGCAGTTCAGTTCCTCATTTGGGTTAGGCGTCTAACAGATACACACAGACACATGTATAACTCAAATGGAGTTGAGGCTGTAGGTGTGAATGATAGGATGACAGGGAATTGACCCTAAATGCTGTGTGAAGAAGGAAGCAGAATGGACTGGGTACAATGAAAAGATAGATAAGTAAATCTTGGGGTATGGTCAGGTTGAAAAATTGCTGTAGTAGTAGTAAAAAGATGGGAAATGATGTTTAGATAGTAGAATGCTTGGAATTGATATTAGGGAGGTTTTCATTATTGGTACTGACAAGGTATTTGTCAAACCCTAGTCTACTACGTCATTGAAAGAGTAAGTCAAGGAATGGAGTGGTCAGTGTATTAAAGGAGTCATCTGGATCAGTACTAATTATGATAGTAGTAATCTGGACGGAATCCCACTTAAGCCAGTAGGTAAATGTTTGAACTTGGTCTTGTGTCATTGCCAAGTAATATATATATTATCTCCCAGATCATTTTACAAATTTCATTTTTCCTTGGTTGTATTATTCCACATACATGTTTGAAAGTATACGTAGAAACTCCACTGTTGAACTCCTAAGAGTTCACATTAAGTAAACTTGAGTCCGGTAGTGATTTTTTAATTAAATCCAGATTGGATCAGTGTTTCATGAAAGCTTAGACAAAGAGTGAACAGAGAAGAGAGGTAGGGAAGTGCCCTTTATAAGCAACTAATAATAGCAGAGGAAGGGAAAGAGGGGTCTTTTTTACTCCAACAGGCCCCAACGTTCAGAAATTTTGTAAGAAATCCTGGCCTTCAGGTTCCACTAGGGTGTTGCCGTAGTCAGGAGCCTTTCAACTCTCAGAGGGAAAGACCTGGCCATCAAAAATAAGAGACTCAGTTTCTTATCCCTAGGTGCCTAGGGTGTCTGGATTTTAACAGAAAACTTGCAGTCTCACATTGGGATACCTGGATCACTGGTTGGGAGAACAGGAGTCATGGAGATATTGTTAAAATGTAGTTTTAATAAGCCCAAGGCCAGGAGGAGAGCTACCATGTCCTAAGTTGCCTGGTCAGTTTACTTGTGACACTCCTGACCCACAAAAACCCAATCCTTGAAGCTGTAGCTTTTGATTAACTCAAGGCTCAGAAGAAACAAATTCTTAGTTGCCCATGCAATAAATGCAGGTTGAGTATCTCTTCTATAAAATAATTAAAACCAGAAGTGTTTCAGGTTTCAAAGTCTCTCAGATTTTATAATGTTTGCATAAAACTTTTTTTTTTTTTTTTTGTACTGGGAATTGAAACCAGAGGTGCTCAGCCACATCCCCATTCCTGTTTTATATTTTATTTTGAGACAGGGTCTTGCTGAGCTGCTTAGGGCCTCACTAAATTGCTGAGGCTGGCTTTGAACTTGCTATCCTCCTGCCTCAGCCTCCCAAGCAGCTGGAATTACAGGCATGCACCACCACACCCAGAAAACTTTCACTCAAGCATCCTAACCCAAAACCAAAATGTTCCAAAATACAAAACCTTTTCAGCATCATGTTAGCATTCAAGAACTTTCAGATTTCAGAGTTTTGGATGAGGGATGGTCAACCTGTATTGAAACAATCCCATAAGAGGAGGAGAGTCTAGGCATCCAGAGACATTAGACAGTGACTTCCTGTGACCTTCAGATGACTTTAGTTGTCTTCCAAAATAGAATTAAGGTGTCACTAGATGGTCAGTCTGACTGCCATTTATTTGCATGTGAAAAAAAAATAGGTCAGAAGAGCCTTATAAAAATTTAATTTTTTCCATCAATTTATTTCCGTATTCCTTAAAAACAAAGTTTGATACTGTTTTAAAATACTGTACACCAAACAAAGCAAACAGATTCATCCTGCAAGTTGGTCTATGTTCTCTTTACTTCTGTTTGCCAGATGATCTTCAATAATTTCTGCAAACAGATTCCTCTTCAACAGATTATATGCAAGAGGTAAAAGCTGGCCAGCTACTTTATGAAAATACTGAAAAATAAAATATGACATTAAGCAGAGTAGCAGACAATACAATAAAAAAAGCACTGTTTAACAAAGCTTACTTCCAAAAATGAACAACTAGCTGCTCAATTAGTGAACAGTGAATTTTGGGGCAGGCAACTGGTATTTTGCCCCACAAAGCAATTGTGTAATAGCACGTCTTGAAGGAAATTCAGAAGAAAAACAAGTTAAAATTTAAGCTTCCCTAGTCACTTAGGTTTTATCAAAGTTTTTCATCCCCAGTTATGCCCTAAATCCTCTTTCATTCTCTTCAGGGTATTCCCACCAGTCAAGATAGATATTAAGCTTTATTTTCTTTTGTAGCTTCTATAAGAATAGGTATGCCAAATACAGGGTTACAAATCACTCTCCCCTTTATCCTCAAACTTCTCTCCCACCCCTACCAATTAACCACTTCATCCCTATTAAGAGTTATAGTCAGGTTTACTGAATTATTTTATAGTACTGCTTTTACATATATACTAATAGAAAAACTAGCAATAGTATATTCTTTTGTTGATAAGTTGTAAACATTTAGTACTTCACAAGAAGTACTGTGCTAAACCTTTTCATTACTTGTATATTACTCTTACAAGTGTGCTGTTTAGCTGAGTCACATCTTATAGCTGCTCTACTTATTTATGACTAGGTCCTTTCTGGCAGATTAAGTACTGTCCTGGTCAATGCCTGTATCATTCTGGTAGTTAAACATTTTCATGACTTTTCCTGAAAACCACCATATATGAGGTAGGCGGGAAAAGGCAGTATTATATGGTTTTATCAGGGTGCCCAGGATACACGCTTTCTGACCAGTGACATCAACTTCACCTGGTAACTTGTAAAATGCAAATTCTTGAGACCCACCCAAGAGCTCAGTCAAACTTGGGGAAGGATGGAGAGCACCAATCCGTGAACAGTCCTCCAGATGATTCTGATGTATGCTAAAGTTAGTCACTGGTTTAGTCTTACTCTTCAAATGTGGTCTGTAAAGCAGGAGCATTACCATCACCTATCAGAAATGTGTAGTCTCAGTCTCATCCCAGATTTACTGAATCAGTTTGCATTTTAACAGTATCTCCAGGTGCTTCATAAGAACTTTACATTACAGTTCAGGAATTATGGCCTTAGACGCTGATTTTGAAATCAGACTGCTTATGCGAACACAGGCAAGATGCTTTACCCCTCTGACTAGTTACAAAGTAGGTTAAATGAGAACTAAATGGCCTAAGTGTAGTGTATATGCACATGTTATATATAACTAGATACAAAGATGTTGGGAAAAAACTGCCCAATATTACACATCCTAGGAAGATATGATTTAAATCCAGTTTAGCCCCAGAAGCATGTAAGAGCTACTACACCTTACTGTCTTTTTAAAACCTTGACACAAATAACTGAGTAAGCACTGATTTAGCTGTGAAGTATTTTTTTATTAGCAAATATCTAATAATTAATGATACCCCCTATATCAACCTAAAAAGTATGTTAAAATCATATTTGTTGTTCAGCACAGTAGCAACATGATGCATGCCTATAATCCCAGAAACTCTGGAGGCTGAGGCATGAGGATTGCAATTATGAGGCCAATCTGGGAAACTCAGGAAGACCCTGTCTCAAAATACAAAGGGTTGGGGATGTAGCTCAGTGGTGGAGTACCCCTATGTTCAATCCCCAGTACCACCAAAAAAAAAAAAAAAAAAAAAAACACTTAAGAATTCAAGTATGATAGCAGATACCCCACCACAACAGAAATGAAATGGAACCAAAGGAAAGATGTGTGTGTATATATATGCTCTCATATGCACACTAACACACCAAAATAAATGGTGTACCCCTGAAATATGTCTAATAGGTAATGTTAACCTGAAAGAAATCATCCTGGTTATTTGCCTTCACCAGAATACAAAATAGACTTTCAAAAAATTACTTTCAGAATGTATGCTTAATAATCACTTCAAAAAGTTCACTTTGAAATACACGCGGAATCCATACCCTATTTCTGCTGGAACTTGGGGATATAAATGTGCACAGAGGAATGTGTGGTACTGGGTGGGAGGTGGAGTTTTACTCACGTGTGAACCATAGCAAAAGAGGTCCATTCCCAGCTCTAGCCCCATGCCATAATCACACTCGTCATTGGCAAACTGCACAAAAGTCATCATTTCCTGAATGGGAGCGAATGCTTTCAGTCTCTCCTCATCACTTGCAGCCTCAACAATTGTCTTGCAAATTCTCTTGAGGTCAGCTAAAAAAAAAAAAAAAAAAATCAATGATATAAAGAAATCATCTATACAATTATAAGATCATAAACATTTTCATCTGTAAAAACGATGCCTTGCTTCAGTTTAGAATGGAAATTTTATAGTTTTTCTACTTGGGGTTCAAGCATAAAAATGGATTAGCAGAAAAGACTTCTTGTCTTGGCAAGGTGCGACTTTCACAAGGAGTTAATTTTAATCCTAATTTTATATAAGCTTTAGATGAGTTTTCAGGAGGGTAGTCTAGGAATCTACAAGCTTTGAACAACTCTGGCTCATCTTTATTTTTTGGCAGCACTAAGGGATTCTATATCACTGAGCTACATCCCCAGCTTTTATTTTTTATTTTGAGGGGCGATCCTCCTACCTCAGCCTCCCAGGTCTCTGAGATTATAGGCATGCACCAATATGCCCAGCTTCATCTCAGTTGTAATTGTCCTCAAACTAGGCAGTTAGTTTAAATTTGCCTTTTTAAGTAGTTGGAAAATAAAACAAAAAAACAAAACAGGAATATGAAGCAGAGACTGTAGCCCACAAAATGCAAAATATTTGCTGTGGAGCCCTAGACAGAAAGATTACCAAGCTCCAGACCAGGCCATGCACTGTGTTAGGAGTTGGGTTAAAAACAGAAAATACAAATAAAGTTAATCTTTTTTTTCTGCCCTGTCCTATTAAAAAAAAAAAAAGTTATTTTTGAATAAAAAACAACAAAGTGACAGCTATATAGAAGACAAAAAATCGTTGCAGAATTACATCTTTACTAAAGCCTTTACCAAAATGGGAAAAGTGTAGCCATGGTGAAAGTGTAATTTGAGATAACAAAAGAAAAATTTTAATAAGGAAAAACAGTGACCTCACATTTCTAATTTGGCTTTCAACATTTTCTTAATTTTCTGAATGCCAATCTATCTCAGATCTCAGGATGTAAATGAGACTGAATATCCTAAATATCTAATTAGACTTCCTTTTGTCAAACAGGAGTACTTTTGACAAATTAAACTTCTTAACAGATTACTAAAAAACCATTTGTAAACAAGGTGATACAAGAAATGGTTCAAATATTACTAAATGCACTTGAGAATGACATATAAAGTTATATGTATAAGTCACAATATTCTGATAATACTAGTTAAAAAATATGGTGATTATCAAAAGCAGTAAAGACACACCAGGATTTTTAACCTGGTGTATATTATTTGATTGATTCAGTTGTGATGGCCATGCAGAATACATGCTGTTATATGAGGTGACATAATGTGTTTTGTTCCCTTTCCCACCTTTGATAGCCAGTATCACACTGGATAAATAACCTTTATCACCTATATTCCTCACTATGTGGCTAAAAATTATAGTGATATTTATTGGTTTCAAATCTTTTTAAAGTTAAATAAGTTTCATGATCTTTTTTCCCCCCTTTGGAAAAATCAGTGCCAATCATTTCAAGGAAAAGCATGAGCTTCCTTCAAAACCCTCCTTAAGAATGAAAAATAAGTGGTTCCTTCCTGTAATCATAAAATATAGCTAACTGATCAGGACCCTTAGAATCTATCTCACCACAGTGCTCCAGGCCATCAATCAGGGTTGCTATGGAAGTAAAGATCTGTTTGTTTTAGGAAACACTTTAAGGTTTATCACTTTCTGGTACCATATTTTCAGGTTTTGTCCCTGGCAAATCACATGGGCTAGAAAAGAGTAAGCAACTTACAAGAATTATTGAGCTAGAAAACTACTGAAGAACAGAGATGAAGACAGCTCACATGTATCAACATAAGGATAAAACATTCTACAGAAATTCATTTAACAGAAGCCCTATTGTAATTCTCTGTGAATACTTGACTCAAAAATGAAAGTTTAAATGTTACTACTCAAAATACTTGATTTAACAATTCTGGAGGTCTAATACTTAATTCCTATTGTAGCCTGTCACTAACACCAACTGGAATACTTAAGCTAGGCCATAGTAGTTTTGTCTAAGATTCAGGTAACTGTATAAGCAACTATTTTCACTTTGTATAAACTCCACAGTCAGAAAGACCAAGTATGAGATCTAGTTCCCTCATTTACTACTACTAATAAACACTGTGAACCTATTTCCCTTTTGAAAATGGGAATAAAATCATGAGTTATATGAAGATCACATAATATTATGTATATAGCATTTTATATAGTGAATCATGACATTTGAGATTGTGCCATAAACTGGGCGTGGTGGTCCACACTAGTAATCCCAGAGACTTGCAAGACTGAGGCAGGGGGATCAAAAGTTCAAGGTCAGCCTTGGCAATTTAGGGAGACACTGTCTCAAAATTTTAAAAATGTAGTTCTGTGGTAGAGTACCCCTGAATTGAATCCCCAGTGCTGAAAAAATTGTTTATTAAACGGTATCTTATTTGCCAGGTTAAAATAATAATGTAGGAAGCTTCAAAGAAGATTTTGAATCATTAATAACTAGCAAAAAGTTTAACTGTGACTTGCTAATCCCTGTCACATATTAAACTGCCAATCGATTAGATTCTTAATTTTACATCTTTCTACTACTTTTCATTCAAAAATAAGCTACAAAAGAACTTAAAACCTATAATAGTAGGCTTAATATTGAACATAAAACTTCAAGACCACAACTATGGTAAGATAATAGCCTTTATTCCAGGATGCCATGATTCAAAATCCACTACCCCAAAGTTTTAGACTGCTTTCGCTATAACACTCTCAACTTTGCCTAAATGAGATAGTAATGATGCTTTTAAAAGCTGTGGGTGGACTAGTAAGCAGGAAGGCAGAAGAGAAGGTCACTTAGGGTACAAGAAAGAGACTGTACGACAGGAACTAAGTACTATACTCCTTCCCCAACAGAGATCGATTAAGAGATACGGGACAGATCATCTTGTCTAATGAAATATAAAACGGACTAATTATATAACTGATATTTTTCTAGTATACACATTAAAGAAAAATGTGAAATTAAGATATTTAACCTAGTATTTCTAAAATAGTATTTCAACATACATTCAATATAAAAACTAATAATGCTGATTCAACTTATAAATTTACATTAAAATTAAAATAAATTACAAATTCTTCTCTCAGTCATACCAGCCACATTTGACGTGCTGGTGGCCACAGGTGGCTAGTGGCCACTGTACTGGACAGCTTAGCCACCTTTATTTCCCCCATGAATTCCTCTAATGTGGTAGGAATACAGGAAAAAAATAGTTATAAATGAATAGTTGTCTTATAAGACATCTCAATCTCAAAGTCTGAGAACAGGTCCTCCAGAGAACTGGTTAAAATGCAGACTCCCAGGTCCAACACTAGAAACTGGAATGACCAATATTAATTAGTTTTGTTCTGAAAAGAGGATGGTCAAATGTGTGTGCTGGGCAAGAATACTTGTTCCCACCTTGAGGAGGTGCTAATTTTTACTTCCTATTAAGTTGTATGTTCTCTTCAACAGGATGATAAATAAAAGAACACCAACAGGGATGCTCACAATAAGAAGTGAGTAGAGGGGAAGAAAAAAGCTGAGAAGTGATTTCAATTCTTTTTTTCAACAGCAATAATTAGATCTTGTGTAGTAGTTCATTTTCAAAGTCTTTCTCTCTCTCTCTCTCTCTCTCTCTCTCTATATATATATATATATATATATATGAGTATTTCAGGATCTTGGGTTTATAAAAATGAAATAGTTTTACATGAAGATTATAATGTTTACAAACAACTATAAAAATACTATTTCAAAAATCACTATTTAGTAAGTTGACTTAATGTCAAAGGTTATGAAAGAGCTCAGAAAAAGTAATTTATGTGACAGGTTAAAATTCTTTAAATTCTTAAACATAATTAGCATACTTAGCACTATGAGGCAAGCACTGTATGCTAACACTTTATATAATCTTTTACTTCTCAAATACCTCTATAAACTGAGTGCCATTAATCTCACTTTGCACATAAAAAAGACAAGGTTTAGTGAGGCTACATAATTTGCTATGAACCCAGTTTTAATTCAGGCATGACTAAAACCTAAGTTTGCTCTTTATTACTACCTATTTCTAAATATAAGGAAAACCTTCTTCCATATATATTAACATATTTGCACATTTTACATATAAAATATATTACCATCTGTTTCAGGGAGCTCTCTGTACCCAACATCATTTTTATCTACTGGAACAACCAAGCCTGCACTGTGAAAGGTCTTTGTCACGACCTAAATTAAAGAAAAAGATAAACATGAAATTAAATCATGGCAAACAGACCAAATCAAACAAAAAGGAATAAGAGAAAAACCTAAAATAAGCACACAAACTCTGAATATTTCTGTTTAAACATAACATTCCATGATACTTTATTTCAGAAAATTTGGACTCTGGTGAAAATTCGATACTCTCTCCTTTAAAATTAGCTAGAAGTCAAATACTTGTTTTTATAATTGTAAGTAATTATAAAAGAATGACATAAATGGCTTTTATTAATTGTGCTTGTCATTTCAAGTCTGTATTTGATCCATTAGGAAGGAATCTGAGTACTTCCTATTACAGGAGGCAGGTCAGAACATGGGTTTTTCCCCGAGGTCAATGTATCTTCCAGGTACAAAGCCTAAGAACCAGGGCTTAAAAAGAAGACAGAGGAACAGGGTTCTTTTAGTGAGAAGTAGAGGACAGCATTTCTCTCATTTATCCTGCCAAAATGACTCCCTATTTCTACCTGGAAAATTCAGGCCTGTTGACAAACTTCCCCAAAGTAGGGCAGTTTTTAATTATGTGGTGCCCTTTGCAGGCAAATCATATAATCTTTGCTTTTATTAAGTGATAATTATCATAGATAAAAAAGGCCCAACTAGGACTACCACCATCATAATTCTTCCAATCAACATTCTTCCTCTTATTCACACCAGTGGAGTTATTTTTAGGTTGTTCTTTTAATAAAACATCTGCTTCAATAGTCTACTTCTTTGTGCAGTCCAGTGAGACCTACCAAGACAGAAGAAGGGCACATTTCAAAAGTAAACTTTTTTGGGGCGGTGGGGGGGGGGAAGGCCAGTACTGGGATCAAACTCAGGGCCTTGTGCATGCTAGGAAGCACTCTACCATGAACCTATATTCCACATTCCTTTTTGCTTTGTTTTATTTTGAGACAGTCTTGGTGAGTTGTCCAGGCTAGCCTTGAACTGGCCATTATCTTGCCTCAGTTTCCTGAGTAGCTGGGATTACAAGTGTATACCATGATACCAGCAAACAAACTCTCATTTTAAAATTCTCACTTATGTCTCTGTACATTACATTATTTCATTCACATATGTCCATTCTTGCTTCTTTATCTTTTATTGCTGGGCACAGCCTATAATCCAGCCACTCAGGAATCTGAGGCAAGAGGATTCCAAGTCCCAGGCCAGCCTGCACAACTTAGTAAGATCTTGTCTCAAAACAACAACAACAAAAAAAAATCAACAATCAAAAACAATAACAAACCAAGGATTATGGAATGTAGCTCAGTGATAAAGCACCCCTGAGTTCAATCCCCAATAGCCCCCCAGAACCCACACACACACAAAAAAAACCATCCTAAAACACAATGTCCTCATTATCTTTTATTAAGCCACAAAAAGGATAGATTTTTGCAAAGGAAGTTTACAGACAACTGCTCAATATTTGGGATAAAACAAAGTTATAGCCTTGTATCTTTATACCCCCAAAAAATTACAGATGGATTTTAGGATTAATATAAAAACAAACCTATAAGTAAACTACTGGAAGGCAAATTTTTTTTCTAATTCTGTGTTGGAGAAGGAAAAGAGCTAACAATATTTAAACAAATCAAGTAGGAAAAAAAAATCAAGAAAACAATTTAGACAAATTAACTGATGGAAAATAACTGCAAAACATATAATGGTAAAATTAATAGTTGGGCACAGTGATGCATGCCTATAATCCCAGTGACTCAGGAGGCTGGAGGCAGGAGGATCCCGAGTTCAAAGCCAGCCAAAGCCAGCCTCAGCCAGCCTCAGCAACTTAGCAAGGTTCTAAGCAACTTAGTTGAGACCCTGTCTCAAAACAAAATATAAAAAGGATGTGGTTCAATCCCCAATACCAAGAAAAAATAAATAAAATTACTGTCTCTAAAACTATAAGAAAGCCTTAAAGAAAAAGACTAACACTCAAAACACAAGAATAAGTCTAACCTTGATAGAAAAATGGGCCAAGTTAGGCAGAGTCACAAAATAAAGGCAATTGCTTGACAGAAGTGAAAAGTACCATCCTTTATAATTTAAAAAATGCTAATTAAAACAATGAAGTATCATAACTATCAGCATGGAAAAAAAACTAAACCAATGAAAAAAAAGAAAAAACCCATAAAACTTGAAACAAGCCAAGAAAAAACAGGCACACAACTACCTTAAACTACTAGTTTGGACTTGGCAATACTATGTGCAGGCTGTTCTAAGGAAATAATCAGGTAAATGTGCAAAGAAAGATATAAAAGGATAACTACTGAGGGTTTGTAATCATGAAAAATTTTAAGCAACCTAAACACCATACTCTGCAGCCATTCAAAATTATGAGGCAGATCTTACAGTTAGCAATAGGAGTGATATTCATAATATATTTGTAAGTGTAAAAAGCAGGTCACAGAACAGTGACAAAGAAAAAGATAATGGTGGTACTCACTGACTTTTCTTTTCCACTCAGACTGAATGACATACAACTAAAACTATTGTGTATACATAGTTTCACAAATGATTAACTAATCTAATTGTCCCTAAAGAAGTATCAACCATTGGCAAATATCAGAATCCTAACATTATGAGAAATAATCTTGTATAGATACCCTGTATAGGGCAGGTGATATCCCTAGGCAAAAGATCAGGAGTGGATGAAATGAGATGCCTTCATTTTACAGCATTATTTAACAAATATTCACTTTTTAAAATGAAGGAATCTAGGCATAAAAAAGGCAAAGTGGCATACAGTTACTCATTAAGAAGATAAAATGAAAATAATACAAAACATGGAAAGTGTAAACTTAGGACTATACCTATCACTCAGTATTTTGGATAAAGCATAAGCCTCTATGTTGTAGAGGTCAAATGAGGTAACTCATATCAAGACTTTGCATTCCAAAATACCATAAGGTACTGTCAGTGTAAAAGATTTATACAGTGCTCTATTATACTAAAATGGTTCTCTTATTACTCTAATACTTAAGGACAAAGTCATTAACATATATGAGTGGAACTGAATTTTTCAGGAATGGAAAAATATGAATGAAAAAACTCATAATATTTAAAAAACAAACGTACATATAATTTAAGAAAGAAGGTCTGGGGTTGTGGCTCAGTAGTAGAGTGCTTGCCTAGTAAATGCAAGGCCCTGGGTTCGATCCTCAGCACCCACATAAAAATAAAAGTACTGTGTCCAACTACAACTAAAACATAAATATTAAAAAAAAGGATACATTTACCAATAGGGGAAGATAAAATCATGGTTTTATTGTAAGTTCTTTTTTTAATTGATATTTTTACTATCCATGTTTGTATAAAAAACAAATACTAAAAAAAAAATCTCATGCGCGAGGCGGGCAGTACAAACATGAAATTTAGATCCCAATCATGTCTTATAGTTACAGGGAAGAATTAAGGAAACCTGCTATGAAAAAAATTATAGTTGATGGCAGAAAAATAAAACAAGGCTCTAAGTAATCTAATATATACCACTCCTCACTATTTATCCTAAACAAATAAAGTTAGCATGCATACCCATGTTTATAGCAGCACAATTCACAATAGCCAAACTATGCAAATGTCCATCAGTGGATGAATGGATAAAGAAAATGTGGCATTTAAACACAAGAGAGTTTTATGTAGAATAAAATGATGGAAAAACGCACAAGAAAATGCACGAACTTGAGTACATTAATTTAAGCAAAATAAGCCAAACTCAGAAAAATCAAGGGTTTTATGTTTTCTCTCATATTCAAAAGCTAGAGAGGAAAAAGGCAAAGAAAGCTGGGTGGAGGGCATCTCATGAAAATCTAAGGGAGATCAGTAGTGTAGAGGATAGGGGACGAAGAAAGGAAGGGCATGGGGAAAAACTGGGAAGTGATACAGCCAAATCTTATATATTTGTATATGCACACAATATAATAACAATGAATCCTACCTTTATGTGCAATTATAATGCACCAATAAAAATATGGAAAAATGAATTCCCTAACAACTATTTAATCCATACTGTCTTCAGTTCAGACAAAATAGGAACACAAAATAACAAGGCCAGAATTGCTACCCTTCTTATAAGGTGGAAGAAGCAGGGCAATGTGATACATGCCTATAATCCCAGCTATTTGGGAAGCTGAGGCAGGTGGATCGAAAGTTCAAGGCCAGCCTGGGCAACTTACTGAGACTGTCTCAGAATAAAAATGAAAAGGACTAGGATGTAGCTCAGTGGTAGAGCACCACTGGGTTCAATCCTCAGTACAAAAAATAAGTAAATAAATAAAAATAGGGATGAAAGAAACTTCCTACAATAACCAGAAAGGTGGAAGAGCAAAAGTAATTAAAAATACCATTGTAAACCGATGTGATTCTGCAATCTGTATTTGGGGTAAAATTGGGAGTTCATAACCAACTTGAATCTAATGTATGAAATATGATATGTGAAGAGCTTTATAATGTTTTGAACAACCAATAAAAAAAAATTAAAAAAAAAAAAAAAAAAAAAAAATACCATTGTAATGAGTTTCATTAAAATGCAAATTTTTACAAACTATTTTTGGTCTTTAGGACCAAAGATAGAATTGCTACTGCAATTTATTGTCTACAACTTAGAATATCACTAACCCTGCAAATGAATCAAGTTTAAAGAAGAAAGTGAAGTATATTTCCAATAACTAAGTATACACTTGTCACCAGTACTAGTTTATTTACCAATAACAAGTATTTCATTTGGCTTAGAATAGAACGTTCAAGTTAGCAAGCGCCAGTAGACAACAATGAGAAGCTGAAAGAGAATGAGAAGCTCTCATTCCAGTGACAAATATCTTTCCTCCTCAGAGGTTGTAAGAAGAAACTCCTACAGAATCTTCTTACAGCAAAGCAAAATTCTGTTAGCTTATCTGTAAACTTACCCTGAAATTTACGATTAAAAAACCAAAAGGATCCACAACTCAGAAGTGCTTGCTTCTTTACAAATACTTTACTCAACACTGCAGGCATTAGGTGATGCAAAAAGAAATGTTGATGGGAAAGAGGAAGGACTTTAATAATACATGTTTAATACATGTTAACTGGAGAGAATGAACAAACCCCCCTCTACATACTGTCTTTCAAAACAGAACTATCTTCGAGGTCCTTAACCAAGTCACTCTAAAGCCTATCTTTGCAAAACTAGCCCCTTCCAAAAATAAAACAAAACCTGGCACTAAGCAACACATCTTGGCCATTAAAAAAAGAAATTTAAATAAATAGTAATACAGACAAAGCTGCTTTCACTTAACTTTAAGAAAGGATCAACTGATATAACAAGATTAAAAGAGTAGTAAAGTTAACTGGCACAAGTTAAGTGACTTAGCCTGTGTAGCAACCTACAGGAGTCATGTGACTGCTGCCCCACTACCTCCACACTCCTGGAGGTATCTGGAGGCCACCCAGGGAGTCCCTGAAAAATGGCATCCAACATTTTTAGGATAGGGCTAGAGAAGAGAAAGTGCAGGTAGGGAAATATCTGCTAAACAACATAGCAGTCAGATCAACAGATTGAAATCATACTTTCTTATCTCTCTGTTTCATCTTCAGAGTTCTCTGTTCAAGTGAGTACCCCAGTTTTCTGGCTGCTTCTGTGAGTTTTTCATCTACGTTTTTCAACAGACTAGCTTTCTTTTTATCTGTTACTTCTTTAAGTTTTTTCATCAAAAATAATCTGGAAAAGAAGTAAAAGCCCACATTATATTGCTGATCACTGTACTAAGTACAAAGAAGCTAAGATAAAAACACCAAATTCCATGCAAGAAAGTCTTCAGAATCATTACCAATGGTTCTCTCAAAATTCCTAATAGTTTTCCTCAAACAAGGGAAAAGTAATATTAATAAAAAGTTGCCAGTCACAGAAATAGCAAATATGATTCAAGTTTGTAGTATTTCTTAATTATAGAGAAGTAAGAGCTATTTAAAAAGCTGAGATTAAGTCAAGTTTTAAGCATTGCTTGAATATTAAGACACAGCATGCTGCTTTGGAGAAGTCTGGTATAAGAAGCCAAAGTAGTACGTAAATACCAAAAAGGATTTTTTATTTTTAAAGAGCCAGAGGACACTGTTATAATACTTAGGGTAAGCAGATTTTTTTAAATGTTCACTTCAAATCTGTTAAGACAAATTTAGAAAATATGGAAGGAAAGCTTATACAAAAGCATAGTCCAAAGCAGTTTTTTTAAAAGACTGTTAATGCCCAAAATAATTTTATATTTATCATAAGCAGGTTAAGATTTTTATCAGCAGTATAGAAGATCAAGAGTAAAAGGAAGAGCTGGAGTGGCAGCTGAACACACATGTTGATACCCTTCCTTTGTAGCCAGTGCCAGGCCCCAGGAAGAAACGCTTCTATTTGCTACCTACTTTTAAGAGTTTATAATGTCCACTGTAACACTGCCATGAGTTGAGTATTATAAACGTCTTAGAAAATTTATAGTGGGTGCTATTCTTCACTCCTTTTTACATATCAGGAAACTGAAACATAAAGTATAATCAACTTACCCCAATTTGGAGAGCTATTAATGGTGTTGATTAAAGTGCCATAGAAACTCAAAACAGCCAAACCAGTGCCTCCTGATTGCAACACACATAGTTACACTAAACCTTACCTTCAATAATCATCAGCTGTATACCTAGAGAATATATTTATATTAACTATAAGTTAGTCAATCTTCAGTCCTTCCCAAGCTCTCTGGCATGGCATATAGAGCCTTCAAGTTCTCTGGGCCACATATTTCCCACATTCATATGGAAGTACTGCTCCTTTGCCAAAAACACTTTCCTTTCTAATCTTTCTAGTAAGTTCTTATGCAGCCATCAAGGCTCTTTACCACATTATTATAAGTATCTTTATACTTATTAGTTAAACATTGTCTCAGCTTCAAATGTACTTTCCAACAGTCTGCTTCATTATCTATATGGTTGATATTGTTATTTATTTTTTTTTTTTGGTCAGTGTGGTGCTGGGGATTGAACCCAGGATCTTGATCATGTTAGGCAAATGTTCTAACACTGAGCTATACCCTCAGCCAAAGATTAAGCAATATTTTCATTAAATAAAATAACTAGATATATGAGACACATGTTTTGTTGAGATAACCCAAGATTATCTTCAAAAGTCATGAAAATGCTCTCTAGAAATCTACAACTTTTGGATTACCATAATTCCCCTTTGCAATACACTGTAAATGTGCTAACAGATATTTAATTGCAAATAGAAGAACTGAAATAGAACATTTTCTTACTTGACTGCAGCAAACACATTATCTCCATTTTGAACAATTGTACAATTTTTCTTTGCTTCATTTATACCAACATATACAGGCAGTTCATCAGGAGAATCCCTATTTTAAGAAAAGATCAAAAATTTAGCTGCCCATAATGTATATTATCAGTCAACTAGAATTTTAGATACATAAGTAACAATTTATGCCTGTAAAACTGAAACAAATTTGCTAGGTTTTAACTCTAAATTTCTTAGGAATATCTATGATGAACCTTATTTATACAACAGAATCTAAAATTAAGATTTTTAGTACCTACTTTTATACCCAAACACAAAGAAAGGGGGAATAAGGCCTGCCAAAAGAAATAGGAAAAATTATACACAAAATATACATAATCATTGATTTTAAAAGCTGTTGAAAAATGGTGGAAAACTGAAAAACAGGATAGAAGATTATAAGACAATAGAGATGACATGATCTTATTCAAGTATGTAATCAAATTGTTTTATTTTAAAATTGAGGAAACCAACACAGAGAGGTTAGGTTACTTGTACTAGGTCCTAGCAAATTAATGTCAAAGTCAGAAACAGAATCTAAACAACCCAATTTCTAGCCCCATGAGCATTCTTCTGTACAATACTTCTTCCTGGGTTCATTTTATCTTTTCCTCTATCATATTATACTTAATCTCTAAAGAATCTCTACTGGTACAGGTGAACAAGGTATTTTCCACCTCAAACTAATTTTATTTCTTAACATTCTAAGTATCTGCATATATTCATTTAATCCTCCTAATATTCCTATCAAGTACATACAATTATTATTGCCATTATTTCCTCAGGGAGGAAACTGAGTCACAGAAAAACCATAGTCACTAATGACTCACATAGAAGGACCAGCCTTTTCAACTCTAGAGCCCACTCTAAACTACCAACTGCTACTGTGTCCCTTGGAAGCACCTGGCTTACTTAAAGCAACTGTTCTAAAATATCTATCTTTAGCTAAAGGAACCTTTCTGAATCCCCAAGGGAAAACAGGTTTATACCTACAAAGGAAAAATCAGTTTCAGTCTTAAGAGTCACTATCCTATAGTAGGTTAAAACATCAAGAATAACAGATGGTTCATGTCATCACCAACAAGGGGAAAATAGGTCTTTCACATTGGTAATGCTAGTGAATGTCTATTTACACTCACTGAACTATACCCTCAGCCCAAGATTAAGCAATACTTTCATTAAATAAAATAAATTATATGAGAGGCACAGAAGAACATTAGTAGCCATGTTTTAGAGGAGAAAAAGAAAAGATCCTTTACCTGAAATACCCCATGTGGTACTGAGTTTTATTATCGCCAATAATAATGGTCTGGAACTCAGGAGGATCATAGTAAAACCTCCAGTGAAGATTAAAGTTCAAACCTATTGATTTTTTCTTCATTTTATGTTTTCCAGCCAGAATGTCATAGGGACCCACTAATCGAAGTCCAAGACTTGTGGAAAGTGAATCTACAGAGAAAATAAATTTATTTAGGCAAACAGGAAATACTGCCCTTTTATTAACAAACTACTTCTAAGTAATTACTACTTTAAAGAGCTTCTAAAAATAAAATACAAACAAACAAAAAACTTCATATGTGAAGATGTTACTTGTAAAAATTCCCATGGAAAAGAAATCAGGTGTTAACACTTAGGATTTTAAGATTTCCTCTTAAATTCACTAACAATCAGATTGATACTTCAAGCATTCTTATTTCAACCAAAGTAAGACTTTTGAACTGCTGTAGGCAAAATAGAGCCAGAAACACTCACCTTACTCCTTACTACACTGCTGTCAACTTTAAATACATCGATTAAGGGAGAGACAACAGATAGCAAAAAAAGTGTGGATTAAGAATGATAAAACAGAGGCTGGGGCTGCAGTTCAGTAGTGGAATGCTTGCCTCATGTGTCTGAGGCCCTGGGTTTGATACTCAGCACCACACAAAATGAACAAATAAAATAAAGGTATTATGTCCACATACAACTAATTTTTTTTAATGACAATACTTTTTTTTCCTCTTTATTTCAGTTAATTATCACTTCAGATTCCCTTAACTCTCTGATAGTCTATTTGGCCAATCCTAATCCTCCATGATTCCATTCTTTCTCCATTCACAGACCACTGAGGTACAGTGCTAAATAAAACCACAGTCATGAAATCTATGCAAAGATGCAACTTTTAACTCAGATGGGCCCTTGCTACTTCTCTAAGAGGAGGTAAGCACTCCTCCAGGTAGGATCCAGTTACAGAAGGACACAGGGATGCAAAAGAGGTAACAAAGTGACTAAAAGCCGGGAAACATTGAAGATTTTTTTTTCTATGAACTACTTGTATCTTTGGTCCAAGTTCCTATTATCTTTTTCATTTGTAGAAGCAGAATGTTTCTGGAGCAACTCACCAGCTGGCTTTTCAGGATCAAGTTCTTCACAAAACTTCCAGAAGTGATAGAAGTCTTCAGGTAGCGAAAGCTTATAATGATTTTCTACTTCTTTGCGAAGGTCACTGGAGACATCAGCTTCACAGGATTTACTCTTCTTCACATCAACTGCCTTTTCACACTGAAAATTGGCATATACAACTTTGTTCTCCAAAAGAAATTTCAGCAATTTTCCTTGCATAACACCATTGCTTATTCTTATTCACCCATCTCTGTATTTGTGCTTTTAAACACTTTTTTTTTTTTTTTTTTTTGGTACTGGGATTGAACCCAGGGATGCTCTACATAACTGAGCTACATTTTTTTTTTTTTTGGTTTATTTGACACAGAATCTTGCAAAGTTGCTCCGGCTAGCATTAAACTTATGATCCTCCTGCCTTAGCCTCCTGAATCACAGGTGTGTACCTCTACTCATAGCTAAACACTCTTTTAAGTGTTATTTCTGAGTAAAGGCCTGGGAATTCTTTTGGACCAAGAAAAATGAAATGTTTATATGGTGGTCAAGAGGAATCCACATAGAGAAATGTACTTAAAGACTTGCTAAGATAATGGAAACAGAAAACAAAAAAGTAAAAAAAAAATTTAAAAAGAATAAAAAGCAGAAAAAAAGGAAATAAAGGCAAGGCAGGTTTTGCCTTTATTTGGTTATCAAGATATGATCATGCATTTTGTTTAAAAAACCACTGATCACTGCTGGGCACGGTGGCACATGCCTGTAATCCCAGTGACTCAGGAGCTAAGCCAGGAGGACTGCAAGTTCAAGACTAGCCTCAACAACTTAGTGACACCCTAGGCAACTTTGCATGACCCTATCTCAAAAAATAAATAAGAAGAGCTGAAGATGTGGCTCAGTGGTTAAATATCCCAGTCCCTGGTTTCATTCTCTGGTACCAGAAAAAAAAATCATCATATCAAAAGCAAAGTATCATAGATAACTGTAAATAACTGAATATAGGAAATTCATCAGTTAAAAAGCTGTTTCTTTAGCAAAGTGCAACCAGAGTTTCTTCAGGGTTATTTACTACAAGCATTACTGAGCCTTCCATTTTAGAATGATTTTTCTCCCTCTGACATTCCAAATAAAGAGGTTAGAAACAAGGTTAAGCATCAATAGTCTCTAACAAAATTAGAAGAATAGCGCTAAACTCTGGGCCCCAAATCCAATTACTTCAGAAAAGGCCTTTTAATGTCAGAAGTAGGTTATAAAACCTCTCTCTAGTGCCTCTGAAATGTGAATAGGCTAGATTTTACAAAGCCAGTTGGATATCTGGTAAGTTTCTGCAGACAGTATAATCAGTTGAAAGATATCTCTCTAGTTTTCTAAGTAGCAACTGTTTTTCTTTATAGGAACCTAGACCCTTTCTTTTTTAATTAAGTTCTTCCTGTTTTATTCTTTTTTTCTACCTAATTAGTGGTTTCCAAATAGGAACCATCCTCCTCCTGACCCCACACCCTCCCAAAGGGCATTTAACAACGTCTGGCAAAGTTTTGGTTGCCATAAAATAGGGGGCAGGGTTCTAGTGGCATCTAATGAGATAAGAGGCCATAGATGACGCTCAAATTCTACAAAGCACAGGATAGATCCCCTCAACAAATATTTTATCTGGCCACAAATGTAAATAGTGCTACAATTGAGAATTCTGACCTAGATGTTTCACATATTTATATTCTTTTACTTTCCCATAGACTCAAGTTTACTGATGTTATTTTATGTGTCAGTCTATAACATGTTTATAAATTAAACGATACAATGCTCAGTATGGCACTGCTCTACCAAGAAACCAGAACAAATGAAATGCCTATTGACAGAATGGGTGGTTAATATTTTTCAAACAATGCAATGTTATGCTTAGTGAAAAGGAAATACAGTTAAATGGCAATATAGACCTATCTTAACATAGAATTTAATGAAGAAAAAGTCATCCAGATTATATGCAGTTTGACATTGGTATGTGGTACATGTCTATAATCCTAGCTACTGGAGACTGAGGCAGGAGGACTGCAAGTTTAGGGTCACCTTGGCAACTTAGTGGGACACTGTCTCAAAATAAAAAATAAAAAGGACTGGGTCATTGCTCAGTGGTATGGCATTTGTTTAGCATTTTTAAGTCCCTAGGTTCAAACCCAGTACCAAAAATTTTATATGCAGCATGACAGCCTTTTTATGATGTTCATAAACTAAAAAAACATTGTTTATATATATGTTCACAGGTGATAAACTGTAGAACAAAGGCAAGGGCAAACAAAGTTCAGAATGCTACCTACTCTGATTAGGGACTATAAGAAGTTAGGCAGGAAGGCTAGGGGAGGAACACATGTAGATGTGGAGCTACTGTCTGTTTCAGTTCTTGGGGTGGGCAGTGGGTTTACAGTTGTTGTATTAAATAGACAAGGTAAAAGAGGATCAGAAATCGACCAATATGTTTATTATAGCCAGACTTATAATGCATCCATCCAAGGTCATTAAAATATTAAATTGAACAAAAGTATTGAAATAGGAATCAAACAATAAGTCAACAATAAGAACCATTTATAGTAAGAATTATAAAAACAAGGAATATTTATTGTGTACTTGTGTCTTACCACCATTCTAAGCACTTTCTACGGATTATCTCATTTAATCTTCACTACTAGCTTATGAGCTAATACTAGCATCCATACTTTGCAGACAAGGACATTGAGGTTATGTAACTTTCCCTATATCCCTAACTAGAAGGTTGAAGAGCAGAGATTTAACCCCAGGTTTAAACCTGGCTCCGAACAGATTCTTAACTACCTCATCATATTGCTTCTCCAACTACAAATAAAAAATAGTAGAGGGCTGGAGATGTGGCTCAAGCAATAGCGCCCTCGCCTGGCATGCTTGGGGCCCTGGGTTCGATCTTCAGCATCACATAAAAATTAAAAAATAAAGATGTTGTGTCCACTGAAAACTAAAAAATATTTTAAAATTCTCTTAAAAACAACAACAACAACAACAAAAACAGAAATATATGAAGTCCTGACTGGTCATCTCTTGTTTTTGTAACTGTCTTTGGCTCAAACTTAAGATGTTAGAAAAGCCTTAATGTGCATTGCAGAAAGGCAATTTTGCATAATGGTTTGTCTGGGTTGACTTGACTCCACTGGTTTCCAGCTGTCACCCTGGGCAAGTTACTTCTCAGTGCCTTGTTCTCTCATCTATAATAAAGGACTATAAAGTACCTGTATCACAGGATTGTTATGAGGAATAAATTATATTTAAAAATAAGCAGAACAATCTTACTAGCTATTATTGTTAGCTATTGATAGTCTCTACAGGATCATCTTCACCTTTGGCAGTTTATTTATTTTTTAAATGCATTTTTTAATATTTATTTTTTAGTAGTAGTTGGACACAATAACTTCATTTTATTTTTATGTGGTGCTGAAGATCGAACCTAGGGCCTGGCCCATGGTAAGCGAGTGCTCTACCCTACAACCCCAGCCCCTGGCATTTTTTTTGATTAAACCAAACCAGCTTTTCACTGCAGTTTCAAAGAGGGTTTTTCAGCTTTACCTTAACTCACACACTAGTTCAGCATCTCCAAATCCTTAACGACTAAAAATTTGAGACAGCTGTCCTCTTCAGACTTCACTCTCACCCAGGTGTTCCTAGAACGCATGCCTCAACGAGAAGAATGCCTGTAACCATAGCCCTCTCAACAATTAAGCTTTCAAACAATGCCACACCCTATCCAATTTAAAATACAGCCAGAGAAATTTTTGTAAAACTTTCAATATCACAATGACACTTCTTTCCTAATTTCCTTATTACCACTGCAGTGCTTATGCGACTCCTGGAACTGTGTAAAAGTGTAAGAGAATGAGTACACTTTCTGTCCGACCGCAATAGTGCCTTTATGATCAGTCCTCCTTACTTTCCCCATCTCCCAGGATCCTGCCAGGTAGAATGCTCCTTTGGGCCCCCCAATCCCCTACACTTTTACGTCAAAGGAACTCTTTGCTCTTCTTCTCTGCCTTGAAGAACCTTTTTCAAACACCAGTTGTCTTAAGTCTTCTTGAGCAATCCCCTGGAACTCGTTAAATCCTCCTCCAGTGTTTCCAGAGCACTTTCTACTCTCCAGCATTATCATCTCAAACAAAAAAAGGTTACCGTAAAACGTTTATTCACTTGTGCCCGGTCTTCCCAGGCTGGGGGGGTCTCTACATGGGGCAGGGGTCGCCGGGCTCATCCTGAACCCGCGGCGTCCTGCACAGGGTATGGGACGGCGTCGGTTTCCAATCAATGTGGCTGCGTGAATGAATGAGCAGCGCAGCTGGGTGGTTCAATCTGCTTCCCAAGGAACTGAGCCGAGAAAAGTCGGGCAGCAGACGTAAAGGTTACTTCTCAGTCCAATCCCCCGCAGGGCGGGAAACAGCGGCCCTGGACAAACCGCTGTTCCCGGGCACACAGCTGGCGCTCAATGGTTACCCGATGAATGCAACGTGCTGCCCCCAGGTGTCCCGACTACACCTAAAGCTCCCCGCAGAGCCCGCTTAGCCTTTCAGGAAGTACCTGCTGCCCCTCCCTGGCGGGCCTGCGCTTGCCGCCGCCGACCATTCTGCCTCTGCCGCGCCCGCGGCCTCGAGTTCCGGCTGCTACCGAAGGCATCCGACTGCTTCCGGGTTCAAAAGTCACCAATCCGAATCCCCACGCTACCCCGGGCGCGCCAATTTAGAGCAAAGGCTCCGCCTATGCCCCGCCCCCTGAGAGTCAGAGCGGGCCGCGGCCCCGCCCACTCCCCCGCCCTCCGCCCCCTTCCCTGCGGGGCAATTGGTGCTTGATCTCTCCTCCGGTTCACTGTGCCCTCGGAATTACCTTCCAGGGATGCTCCAGGATTCTGCACAGCTACCTAGTTTTGTTCTCCTTAAGGTGGACTTGAACCCAGGTGCGGTGGCCCAGGCCTATAAACCCAGCCCCTTGGGAGGATTGCAAGTTCAAGGCCAGCCTTGGCAATTTGTCAAGACCCTGTCTCAAAGTAAAAATAAGAAAATAAATGTTAGGGGTGGGAGGAGAAAGGAGGGGGTAGAAAAGGCATGGAGTAGAAAAGAAGGTGGAATGAGATGGACATCATTATCCTAAGTACATGTGTGAAGAACGGTGTGAATATACCTTGTATACAACCAAATATGAAAAATTGTGCTCTATACGTGTAATATGAATTGTAATGCATTCTGCTGTCATATATAACTTGGGAGGATTGCAAGTTCAAGGACAGCCCTGGATAGAATTAAAAAAAAAAAAACAAAAACAGAAAACAATGTAAAGGTGGACCAGAGGTGTTTACTGTTGACAAGGTTGAATGTATGACCTTGTCCTCACTTCAGCTCCTTCATTGTTTTTTTTCTGCATTTCTATTTATTTAAAAGATTAACCTGTTGCTCTCCTTTATCCTCTCCCTCCTGCACTATGCTATAATTGCCTGCTAATAATTAATCCCCAATTATCTTCCAGAAGTAACTCAATCTGTCCTCTATTCTCTTCCCCCTTCTCCCTCCAGGTGTTTTTAGTACAGTGTTGTTTTCTTAATCCCATCTCCCTCCAGGTGTTTTTAGTACAGTTTTCTTAATCCCGGCTACCCAAAGTGATATTTGAGAGTTCTTTTTAGTCTATTCTATTTATATCATCACATGTTTTTGTCATGGATGTGGCTCCTTTTATGTACCAAGACATAAATTGCAGGGTTTTAAAAAATGCTTTCTACATAACTGCATTGGCTTTGATTCTTTTGAGTTTCTTTTGGTTGGCAGTTTGTTTATATTTGGTCTCTGTCCTTAATGCTAAAGGCTTTCTTCAACTTTTGTGATGAATCTGCTGTAAATTTACATGTAGAAGTATTGTTCTAAAACAGTGCTTTGTGGATTTAGGAAAGGCTTGTCAACTGCTAGGCAAGATGGATGAGGGGGGAAAGGGCCTGATTGTTTTCTTCCAGAGACTACTCTTCTAATTACTTGCTTTGAGAATATACGGCTTCCTTGAAGCTCCATGGGAAAGGAAGCTGGGAATCTTAATAATTTTAGTGTATACACAGTATTAAGTTTCCCCAGAGAAACAGAACCAGGCTATTTATCTATCATAAGTTCATATGACTGGTGTGGGACAGGAGGAGCTGAAAAGTCCTACAAAATCTCAAAAACTTGTTTGCAGGCTGAAGATCCAGGAGGGCACATGCTGTGATTTGAAGCTCTGAGAGCCAGGTTACTGGTGGGTAGCTGACAATGGTGTAGATTCTAGTCCCAGTCAGGAGGACTGTGAGCTAGGGTTGAAGCAGGACAGAAGGCATAAGAAACAGATAGAAAGGAGACATAAAGGAAGCATGAGGAGAAAAGATTTTAATTCAGTTCCACATACTTTTCCAGGCCTGTCTCTCCTCAAGCCAGTCTTTCTCCCAGGTCTGTTACTCCTAAATTCCTAATGAATCTGTAAATCTCACTATGTACTATTAAAACCCCCTGTTTGATTATGAGGCGTCCCCCAAAAGCTCATGTGTTAACATAGGAATATTCAAAGGTGAAATGATTGCATTGTGAGAGCTGTAATCTAAATCAGTCCACCCTAGTTTGAATGGACTGAGTGGGGGTAGGCTGGTGCTGGTGGGATTTGGCTGGAGGAGGTGGGTCACTAGGGGTGGGCCTTGGAAGTGTAGATCTTCCCTGTGGCCCCTTCCCCATTCCCCTTTTCTTCCTGGCTGCCATGCCCTTTGCCATGATATTCTGCATTACCTTGGGCCTGTAGCTATGAAGTTGGTTATGAATTGAACCTCAGAAATTGTGTGGCAAAGTAAACTTTCCCTTCTCTTAAATTATTCTTAGCTGGTATTTTGGTTACAGTCGTGAAAAGCCATATCCCCAGCCTTTTAAAAAATATTTTATTTATAGCAATAGGGTTTCAGTAAGTTGCTTAGGCCCTTGCTAAATTGCTGGCTTAGAACTAGTGATTCTCTTGCTTCAGCCTCCTGAGCTGCTGGGATTGCAGGTATGAACTTTCATGTCCAGTTGAAATACAATATCTTGAGTCCATATGAGGAGTCCATAATTTGGGGACTTTCCATCACTATCTATTGTTCAGATAATGAAGATCACATCAATGTGAGGATCCTGAGATTGACCAGACCACCAGAAACTGTCTTGCATCACTGGACTGATATTGTTCCTACATGCACTCCAATAACCATTCTTCACCAAATTTCCTTTAAAAGAAGAGCCAGGAATCCCCAAATTGTTATCTCTCACTCTAGATATTGAAAGGAAAGTGACCACAATACTTGGAGCGACCAAGAGATCTTTATTGCAGCAGTGCAAAAGAGGAGAAAAAGAGAGAGAAGAAAGAGAGAGAGCAAGGGAGAGCGAAAGCAAGAGAGGGAAACAGAGAGAGCAAGAGAGAGGGGCCTGGCAGGAGGGAGTTTTTATAGCCAAATTCTAATGGGGTCTCTGGGTCTGCAAGCTGCCTTGCTGGTGTACAATGATTAGATCACACAGTAGTTCCTAAAGGTGTTGTCTTCTGCCTTCAGGCAGATGGGGCAGAGGTCAGATGTGGGTTTCTGTTGCACCAGACCGGTGAGGTGGGGGTCGAGTGTTCAGCCTTGAGTGGGGTTGAGTGTTCAGACTTGACGCAAACAGGTGATAAAGGACCAGACAGAGGGGGGTTTGAGTGCCTGGGTTATCCTGCAGTTAACATTCGTTCAGCTTGCCCTGCAGACTTAGTTCAGCCTGCCCTGCACATAACAGATATGACTTGCATTCTTGCTTCAATATGTATCTATTTTCCTTAATAAATCTCTGTCTATGCCTCTAACTGGTGTGTGGTGAGATTCTTTTCCATTAAGTAAATTAAGAACCCTACTATTCCTGAGTAGATTCCCCCTTCTCTCTTAAAACTTGTGGAACCCTTCTTTGGAGTCTTCTCTTCTCCTGGGGACAGAATCACTAAGGGCAGGAAACGATGATCCAGCTGAAGGAATCTGGCAGAGAAAAATGAATCATCCCTTCCTCCTTATTTTTGTTTTATTTGGATCTTGAATGGATTGATGACCCCACCTACCTGGATGCCAACAGCCTACTTTATTTGGCAACTTCACAGACATGCTCAGAAATAATATTTACCCAGCTATGGATATCTTGTGATCCAGTCAAGTTGACACATAAAATTAACCCTCACGTAGATTTTCACTTAGACCATTCTTCAATTATAGCATCTGTGCCTTCAGTTGTGTCTGCTGTCTCTGAATCCATGTCTTCCTGATTCAATATTTCCAAAAAGAAATATTTTTGCAGGTTGCAGGATGGGAATAGAGGGTAGAAAATGTTTTTCTGACTTTGCCACTAGGGGAAATCTAGGAGTCAAACTGACTAAATGACATTTTTTTTTCACTTCATACTTTTGTGAAGGTACGGTGCTAGAAATTCCTGAGTCTTTGTGATGTTTTGCTATGTTAATCTGCTTGCTTTCAGAGCTCTGAAAAAACTTGGATTTCAGTTTACTTTGGCCTGCTGTACTGGTTTCCTCCTTTAAGATGATTATCTCAGGTATTTTGTCACTAACACAACAAAGATATGGCACTTTTTCATTGAATTCAGGGACAGTATGTCAGTATTGGTATTGCTATGGCTTGGATAACAGCTCCTGCTTATGTAGGAAAATTCCAAGGTAAATGATTAGAGTATGAGAGCTGTAACCTAAACAGTCCATCCTAGTTTGAATGGACTGACTGGGTGGTAACTGTAGGCTGGTGGGATGTGACTGGAGCAGGTGGGTCACTGGAGGCATGTGCATCTTCCCTGTAGCATTTTCAATGTTCTCTCTCTCTCTCCTTCCCTCCCTCCCTGCCTCCTCTCTCTTCTTCCTAATCCTGGTGAGCTGAGTGGCTTTCCTCTGTTGGGCCCTTCCCCCATGGTGTGCTGCTTCATCTTGGGCCCAGAGCAATGGAGTAGGCTGTTTATGGACTGGGACCTCTGACCATGAGCCTCAAATAAACCTTCCTCCTCTAAATTGTTCTTGTCAGGTATTTTGGTTATAGCAACCCAAAAGCTAACTAAAAGGTATATTGATAATATACTACTTAATAAGTAATAGTATTATATTTTAAAATGACAAATAATTTCATATACTTACGGGGTGCAGTCAGATGTTTTTTGATATGTAGCCATTCCTCGGTATTCGCAGGGATTGGTTCCAGTATCCCCCATATCAAAATCCTCAGATAGTCAAGTCCATTGAATAAAATGCTTTCATATCTGCATACAACCTATCTATATCTTTTAGTATAGTTTCAGTTTTCTGAGATTACTTATGATACCTAATACAACATAAGTGCAACATAAATAGTTGTTTGTACTGTATTATTTAGGGGATAATGATGAGAAAAAAGTCTAGACATGTTCAATACAGATGCACTGCTTCCCTGAAAGTTTTTTTTTTTGGTATCAGGGATTGAAGCTTAACCACTAAGCGACATCCCCAGCCATTTTTAAAATATTTTAATTAGAAACAGGGTCTCGCTAAATTGCTGAGGATGGCTTTGAACTCATAATCCTCCTGCCTCAGCCTCCCCAGCCACTGGGATTACAGGTGTGTGCCAGTGTGCCTGGCTCCCTGAGGGTTTTTAATCTACAAACTGTTGACTTTGCAGATGTGGATCCTGTGAATACGGAGGGCTGACTGTATCATACATTGTGAAATGATTAGATCAAGTCAATGAACATCCATTACTTCATATACTTATTTTGTTGTTGGTGTTGCTTTGAGAACATCTCAGATCTACTGTTAGCAATTCTGAAATATAAAAATACATCATTCTTAACTATGGTCACAATTTTGTGCAACAGATCTTGAAAGAATTTTCCTTCAGTTTAACTGAAATTTTGTACCTTTTGATCAGTGTCTCCCGCATTCCTACCCTCAAACCCCAGACTTTGGTGACCCCTACTCTACTCTTCTATAAATTCAACTCTTTGAGATTCCATGTAAAAATGAGTTGATGCATTATGTGTCTCTCTGTGCCTGGGCTTTTTACTTAACATATTTTTTTCCAATTCTATTAATGTTCTCACAAATAACAGACTTTCCTTCTTTTTAACAGTTGAATCTGAAAATATACCATATTTTTTGATCCATTTTTTGCTGATGGATACTTAGATTGACTGCATATTTTAGTTATTGTGAATTATACTGCAGTGAGTATGGGAATGCAGATATATATTTCATATACTGACATAAATTCCTTTGGATATATACCCAGAAGTGTCATTGTTAGAGCATATGGTAGTTCTATTTTTAATTTTTTGAGGGTCCCCCATACTATATTCCATATTGGCTGTACTAATTAACATTCTTATCAACAGCGTACTGGGGTTTCTTTTTCTCCTCATCTTTGCCAAACTTGTTATCTTTTCTGTCTGAGAATGACCATTCAAACAGGTGTGAGATGACACCTCATTATGGTTTTAATTTGTATTTCCCTCATGATTAATGATGTTGAACATTTTTCATAAACCACAATAGTATTATTCTACTGCTTTACATATATTAGCTCATTTAATCCTCATAATGAGTCTGTGAGGTAATTCCTATTTTTATCCCATTTTTGTAGTTGGGGCAGCTAAAACTCAGAGGTTAAATGAATTTTCCAAGGTCACACAGTAAGTACTGGGAGTAGGAATCAAGCCTGATAATCTGACAGTCCAGAGTACTCCCAAAACTATGGAATACTGTCAGGAAAGGAGAGTTCACAGAGCTATATTATTACACTAAATAAGGTCTGTATTTTACAGAATGATTTTTAAATCCTATTTTAATTAAGAAAATAATTTCTAAGAGATACATCTCTTCTACCACATCCTCCAAACCTCCTTTTAACCAAGAGAGTAGACAAAATGTTGGGTCCATCATTTTCAAGATGATCAGTTAATGAGTAAAAGGGGATATGCAATAATTATTTCCTGCTGTGCCCTTTAAGTTCATCTTGAATGTCTTTGTAATTACTTTGGGGAAAATAACTTATTTTTTTGTTTACTAGGGCTAATTGGTACTTTTCTCATGTCTGTATGATTGCTAATTCTCAAACAAAATTCAGAAGAAACCATTTGAAGTTAAAAAATTTTAACTTCTCAATTCTGTTTTCCCCTAGTGAGTTGGTCGTAAGTGATATTCCCTTTCAATATGAAAGACCTTTTTTTAATGTTTTCAGTGATACAGATTAAAATTTTCCTAGAATTAAGCTACGGTATACCCATAGCTTTGTATAAGACTGTGGACTTTGGTAGGTAAAAAAAATAATATTTTGGGATTCTTTTTCTTTTTTTTTTAAAGCGGGGGGGGGGGGAGAGAGAGAGAGAGAGAGAGAGAGAGAGAATTTTTTAGTATTTATTTTTCAGTTTTTGGTGGATACAACATTTTTATTTTTATGTGGTGCTGAGGATCAAACCCAGCGCCCCGCGTATGCCAGGCGAGCACGTTACCTCTTGAGCCACACCCCCAGCCCCAGGATTATTTTTCTTTTTGGCCAAATATGGGGTGACACAATTATCACCAACGTACTTTAAAATAGATGGCTTCTTAGGGATAATGCTGATGAATAATTTTCTGTATGAAAACAGGAGAATTCATTGTTGATTGCTAGGACTTCTGATTTTCCCTTAAAAAATTATAACATGACATTTATTGAAATGTATATCAAAGAAGATACACAGAACATGATTCTGTAGAATTCTAGTAAGAATCCTGCCGTTGGCTACCAAAACAAAGTAGTGACAAGAATAAGAAATCTTAAGATGACATGGTTCAAGGTTCTCAAACCAAATACAATGCTAGCAAAGAAAAGGATCCTAACCACAGTACAAATTTACAAAACACAGCAACAATGGAAGCTTTGAAATGTATCTCTTTTAGATATAAAAGCTACTGGATTTACTACGCAGGTGGCAAGATGTTAATGAAACATGGATTAATAAAAGACAGATAATGGAAGCAAGACTCCTACATATCTTTAGAAGAATGATTGATTCTAGTATTTGTTTAGCTTTAAGTTTTGATCAGAGATTTTTTTTTAAAAGGAATACTTCTTTCCAATCTTTTGTATCCTTTCAAGACCATATATGTCACATGGAGTCTCTTAAACAAACACTTCTTTCTGCATTTGTTAGGAGAGCTATTGAAAAAAGCTAGACAGTATGCCACTTAGGATTTCAGATCTTGGAATGCAGCCAGACTCTCAGCATTGAAGTGTATTCAAGGCAAGATGGCCACATGCAGTGACACATGTGTAAGGAATTATAGGCTCAGACAATTCAATTCATAAGGCTCTTGATAGTAGAAAGCATTCATCCAGCAATTAGGCATGAGATGAGTCCCTGTTACTGAGGCCATGGACCCTCCCTGGAGGATAACTTCAGCTTCTGGAAGACCCAGAAATCCTCAGGACATTCAGATAACTAACCTATCCTGTAAAATAGGACTCCCTTTATAGGCTATTGAGAAAGGGAGATCTAATTTGGGAAATACAAGTGTTAGGTCGGGAAGAAAGGGAGATTGTGAAGGGTAAACTTTTGTCAAAAGTTTTGCCATATTAAAAGTCAAAAGAGCTTCAAGCATAACTAATCCTGGTGGTTACTACACTGAGGGGCTGTAAATGAGCTGCAGCATTAAACTTTGACACCATACTTTGAATTTATCCATGACTGCTCAATTCTGAAAAATTATTCAACTAAACAGTAACCAAACTGTTTCACCCAAGCATATGTAATTTGGATTAATGACCCTAGGATCATGTAACCTTTAGTTAGCACTATCTAGGTGATCTAAACACATCTTTATTTTTTTAATTTATTATTAAACTTTTTAATTTTTAAATTTATTTTAATTAGTTATACATGACAGTAGAATGCATTTATGCACTTTGATATATCATACATAGATATGATATAATTTCTCATTTTTCTGAGTGTACATATTGTAGAATCACATTGGTCATTCAGTCACATATATACATAAAGTAATAATGTCTGTTTAAAAGGCTCCAAATGTTTCCCAGTCTTCAGATTTACACTGGGTAGAAAGTATAGCTGATTTGCCAATTCATTTTTTTTCTATCACAATTTCTTGTAATCTAGCTCTAAGCACAAACCTACCCACTCTTCTATCCATTCAGTTATTTATTTAAAACATTCATTATGTGCCAATTATGTATCAGAACTGTTAGGCACCAGAAAGACCCAGAGGATACTGTTGCTATATTCCAAGAAATTACAGTGAACCAAAGGGACCTATAAATGTAGTGCAGTCTTTATTCCTGTTACTCACATAAAAGATGAATAAGAATTATGTGTCTTTATGATACTCCAATCTTTTAGACATGTTGCTCCAGATCAGTCTTCCTAAAAGAACTGCTCTAATCATGTTACTCCTTGTCCATCACTGAGTTGTCCAGACCTAGAATTCTGAGCAAATAACATTAATATCAGTAAATAAAAAGTGACACAACAGCAAAGGGTGAGGTGGTGCAGAGCAAGCTGGGCTAATAGAAGGGCTTTACTAGTTGATGATAGAGGGAGTATTAAAAGCAGCAGCCAACTTCAAGAACTGGGAAAAGAGCCAAGGAAATAGAAGATGGGCTCACAGGGAGCAGTTTTTACTAGAAGGATCCAATAAGATACTGCTGCTGAGTAATAATAGCTGTGTTGTCAAGGTTGCCCACCTTCTCCAAGTTTTTTTTATTCTTATGAATATTATGTTATAATATACATTGAATTTAGAATATTTAAATAGTATGGAAAAATAAAAATAAGGAAATTAATTACCATCTCCCATCACCTAGAAGCAACCCCAGCTATTATTTGGTATAATCAGCATTTTTCTACATGTTTCTTACATATTGCTTACATACTTGAGATAATACTACAAATAAAATTTTGTAGTTGGCTTTAAAAAAATCAAGCTTTCATTTGATATGGTGGCACATGCCTGTAATCCCAGCAAGCTCAGGAGGCTGAGGCAGGAGGATTGCAAGTTCAAAGCCTTGGCAAAAATGAGGTGCTAAGCAATTCAGTGAGACCCTGTCTCCAAATAAACTACAAAATAGAGCTGGGGATGTAACTCAGTGGTCGAATGCCCCTGAGTTCAATCCCTGGTACCCCCTCCCCCCAAATTAAGCTTTCCAACAAATAAACATTGTTGAAATGCTTCATCAATATTTCAGCAGCTCCAAAAATCCAATACGATTGGATAGGAGTTTTAATATGTAATTAACTGTTCTTTTAGTGATAAGTTTTCATTTTTCTCTAATGGTTAATTGCTATCAATAACTGTGATCAATATCTTTAAATATAAAGATTTCTAAAAAATATTTTGGAATATTATCTTAGCTTGGATTCTCAGAAAAATTACTGGATCCAAAAATAGGAAAAACAAAATACAACAACTTAGTGTCCTGATATGTATTGCCAAATTGCTTTGTAAATAAGGCAGTTGGAAGTTGGAATAAAATGATATACAGCAATGTGACTGTATTAACAATACTGGGTAGTACACTTAAAATTTGCTAAGAGAGAAGATCTTAATTTTTCTTACCACACATACATAAAAGGTAACTGTGAGGCAACGATTATGGTGACTTTTTAACAAGGTATATGTACATGAAAACATCAAGTAGAACACCTAAATATATACAATTTTATTTTTTCAATAAAGCTGGTAAAAATAAGAGTAAAATAAGGACATTAAGATCAGTAAATAAATAAAAAAAGAACACATTATTTTCATACTATCATGAGATAATATCACTACTACCTAGAAATAACCTATTGTCAAACAGTGAAATCACCACAAATTTAATTAAAAGATTTAGTTTTATTTTTTAAGCACCTCACTCTATAAAATAGAGTGTTCCAATGAGCTGAACAGAGGACAATGACTTTATATATAGGACAGAAAAGGGCCCAAGCAGATATAGGAACCAAAAAGCAGATTGGTTCTTTCAAAGTTACATCTTCATAGGATCAAAAGAGAGGGGACTTCCTTAGTATTCAGACAAAGATGGTCTGAATTTTCTTTGGAAAACTGGCCCACTTCAAAGTACAGTTTGATTATATGTGTGACTCCATTCTGGATAGAGGCCTGGAGCAAGAGGCTAGTCCCAGACACTGTTCTCACATTAACACTCCAAATGGTGGGATAATAAATTAGGGGCTCTTCTGGCTTTTTCCATTCTGTTTGTCTTCACTCCCTTCAGAGTATAACTGAAAGATCATGTTTTTAAAAATGTATTGGATAAGGGTTTGGCAAACCTCGGTTCTGTGCCTCGCATCTGTGCCACGTTTCTTCTTAGAAATCTCGATAAATCAGTCATTTTTTTTTTGAAAAATGTGGTTCCCTAAACTATAAAATAAAGATGTTATTGGTGGTGGGGAGAGGCAATAAATTAGAACAAAGATGTTTTATCAATTAAACTTTTCAAAACAACTTTGGAGATTTTCATTAAACATCTTTGCTAATTGCTTTGTTTTGTGTTTCGTTTGAGGTTGAACTTGCAAAAAAATAGCTATTTACCAAAGACTTGTGTTTACCTTTCCTTAGCATTGCCTTATGTTAGGCAAGAGCAGTTGACCAGCTAGAACTTCCTTTCCAGCCCAACTTGCTCCTGGTTTGGCTATGTGATGAACTTTTGCTGAGGGAAAACAAGTATGTCACAATAACCAGTAATGACTTAATGTATTGTTTAAAAAGTAAGAGTTAAATATGTGTTTAAAACCAGTCAGCACATTTCAGCCAACCATCTACTCATCCAGCCACCACTTAATGTATGTTTGTTGGGGGTCACTTACATGCATGTCCCTGAGGATAGGTCACTGTGAGTTCCAAGTGGCCCCCAAACGTAGCCACTGTGTAGCACCCTACCTAGAATCAGTGGCAGTCCATCCAAGACAATTTATCAGGAGTTCTTTCTCTAGAGAGGAGGTGAAAATTCAAGATTATTCAGTTCATGTGCTTTTATACAGGTTATATCAGGGTAGGAGAGAGGGTGGCCATTGCACCTGAGGGGAGTGTATGGGAAGGGAGGCCCACAGGCAGGAAAGAACTGGGACATTATCAGGGTGGTCCATGGAAATTTTGAGATAGTGGAGATAAGAAAACGTCATTAGGAAGTGGGCCAAGGTTGAGAGATGTGTGAAAAATTAGAAGAGAAGGGGTCACTGTTATTCCATTACAGATGTACGTATAGAGCCTCAAATCCTCACCAGGTGAGATTAAGAAACCTTCACTGGATCTTAACAAGGAGCAACCATCCATTTATTTTTAATAATTTTTTTCTGTTCTTACTTTCTTGGTTTTGATCTATCTGTTGGGTGAAGTGAGACCTACCAGATAAATTATTTCTAGATAAATGGCAGGTTCATTTTTCATTTAACATTTTGGGAAATTAGAGTCATGGATAAGCCAGTTTTTCCATTTTTTTTTTTTTTTTCCAGATCTAGTTTCTCATTGATGACATAGCTCTGGGCCATTCCCTTTGGTAAACTATCACTGTGAAATTGATAAAAATGGCTTTAGATGCTATCTGTAAAATAAAGAGGCAAACTGTTCCTTCCATGCTTAAGCATTATTTATCTTTCTAAGGAAATATATATTTTTCATAGGACTGTTTATTCCCAGGACTCTTGGACACAAAGCACATTGTCATTGCTACAGCTGCAGTAAAACTGCTTCTTTATGTTTTTCTGCTTAGATCAGGGAAAATTTGCTGGATTAAATCATCCACAGGAGGGCTCCATTGCAGTGTCTGGGGAAAAAATAATTCTGCAGATGTACTTTCCTAGCACACATTTCATCTTTGCAGTTTTCAATGGCCCATAGCTATTTATAACAGTCAGATAGATAGCCAGAACATGTACCTCAGGTACATTTAGAAGAGCCATTCAAAAATTCCAGAGAATTTCCTGAAAACTTTAAGTATATTTCTATGGGAAATAGCATGAAAATGAGACTTGAGCCCTGTGTTATGGCATATGCCTGTAATCCCAGCTACTTAGAAGGCTGAGGCAGGAGGATCACAAATTCAAGGGCAGCCTCAGCAACCTAATGAGAATGTCCTGCAATAACAAATTAAAAGGGTTGGAGATGTAGCTCAGTAGAAGAGCACTTCTGGATTCAATCCCTCATACTTAAAGAGGAGAGACTGAAATGATAAACTCCGATTCATTCATTTTATTTTTATCTCAAACATTTAAAAGCAACAGCTTATATTCAGGATATGAAACTTATAGGTGTCTAGTATACTTATAGTTTTGTATTATCCATTATTTTTCTTCCAGTCAACCAGAAAGACTTTTATTACAATCAAGTCTGACAGTCCAGATATTACAAGTCTTTCTTTTCATTTATACCAGTGCTTCCCAATGTGTCTACAGGATGATAATAACTACTGCAGGAAGAAAAGTATGGAGCTTCCAGATGAAACAAAATTAATACAAGTTTTTACTGCAGAACTTCCGGTTCTTGAAGCTTTGTTTTTGAGATTTCCTAATAAAGTGATAGGACAAACATTCAAATAGGAAGGAAATCCCCACTAATGAGGCTTTTAAAGAAAAGTTAACTGATATTTCTTATTCTATACAATAGAAATTTGATTGTAATATTCAAATAGGGTCTATTTGAATCATTCATAAATACATAGCAATGATTACAGGGTCCTTTTACCTAGGGACTTTATGAAAATTACAAATGTACTTGCTTGCAAGCTATTGAACACACTCTCTAAATAAGATATACATTCATATAGCGAGTTTATGTGTTTGAGTTACAAATACATAAACATAACTAACACTGCACAACAGGATTCTGATAACAGGTCCCAAATGCACTAAGGAATTGATAAGCATCTTCAATTCCCAGTGAGACCCAAACTGCATGCATCCCAGAGACCCTGCACATCTCCCTTCTACTGCACACTGTTATGATACCTCATAATTAAGCATCTCCTGATGGCACCAGCTCATATATATTACTTGTTAATCACTTCACAACCATTCCACATGGACACCATGAAGTTGTCATCACACAGAATTAGACTCCATCAATTACCTGCTGGGGTTTCAGGAATCAATGACAAGGGATGGGAACTCCCAAACTATTCACACAATGTGAGCAACTGTGAGAACTATAGAGACTGTTTACAGGCTCAGAAACTGCGATGATTAAATTAACTGTTGTTAAATTATGTGTAGTTAATTGAGGTGTATTGATAGGTAGCTGATTAAAATGAGAAGCATATTTTTCAGTAATCAGATTAAACGTAGACACTGTCAAATAGTGATGAGATAGACAGATTACCTTTTATTCCTCAGAAGTGTCTTTGGATTCAGTTAATGTCTTATCAAGTGCTAATAAAATCTTTCTTTGAATAAGGAAAAAAAAAAAGAACTTATCAGCAATTCACTGTGATCTCCTAGAATGGCATTTCATTATTTCTTCTTCTCCTCCTCCTCCTTTTTTGTACTGGGAATTGAAACCAGGGACATTTAACCAGTGAGCCACATCCCCAGCCCCCTTCCCCCACCCCCTTTTTAATTTGGAGACAGGGTCTTGCTAAATTTCTTAGAGCCTTGCTAAATTGCTGAGGCTGGTTTCAAACCTGCAATCCTCCTGCTTCAGCCTCCCAAGCCACTGGGATCACAGGCTTCTGCCACTGCACCTGGCTGAACTGTTGAGTTTTGAAGAAAAATCATTAATTCTCATCATTTTATAAGGACATCACTTTATAAGTTGCCAAAGATAGCCAGTAGTACACAATTTTCTTTTAAATAGAAGGGCATCCTTGTGGCTAAATGGTAGTTTAGATCACACTTCTTTGTTTTGTTTTATTTTTTTAGTTGTAGATGGACACAATATCTTTATTTTTATTTGTTTATTTTTATGTGGTGCTGGGGACCAAACCCAGGGCCTCATGCATGCGAGGCAAGTGCTCTACCACTGAGCTACAACCCCCGCCCTAGATCACACTTCTTAATAAGACTCCCAAAATGAATTTTTCTTTTGTTTTAACAAATCTATCATCCAGGTCATCTTGGTATTTTATTACCTAGTATTGACTACTATTCCTCCTCTCTCCCATGGCTCACTCCCCCTTCCCTTCCCCCACCCAGCATACCACAGGTTGAACCAAAGCAGTCCTCCCTGCTGGGGACTGTTGATTGGCACCTTTCTTTATCTGAGCTATGATAAAGAAGACCTGCCTAGGTACCAGACCACATGGCTGTGTAGATAGAGACTCTTCTCATAAGGAAGTTTTCAGGTCAAATTCTGCTGCCATAATAAAGAAATAAGGAGGTGAAATAAAGACAACTTGAGCTCATGAAAAGCACACCACTTGGTGAGCACCCAGGACAGGTGGGAGAAGACAAATGGGAGAAGGATCTATGAATGGTTGCTTTGTTTTGTTTTGTTTTTGCAGTCCTGGAGCTTGAGACTGGGAGCGCTCTACTACTACCCAATAGAAACATTTTTAAACTTTCAAATTCAAATCCCACTTCCTCAAGTGATCTCCAATCACCCCTGTGGAAAGGATAGTCTCCTTTGATGATTTCTGGCAGTGCTTACTGTTGTCATGATAATACGCTCTTAGTATACATGGTATTGTGGCCTGGTGACTTGTGTTTCTGTTTTCTCAACTGAACTAGGAGGAAAGTTTTTAGATGGTAGGGAGTTTGTCTTATTGCAGTATCTAGCATAGTGTTCTGTATGGAGGAGGTAGCCCATAAATAATTATTAAATCAAAATTGGTTGCATGGACTAATGATTTAGGTGGTCAACGACCAGTTTTTCTGACTCCATTACATGAAAAGCTTACAAATGTCTGGCATAGAAGATTAGGATACCTAAAGAAGTTTTGGGAGAATTCAGCCTCTGGGGACCCAGAGGCACTTGAGTAGCAGGTGCCAGGTATGGGTAAGGGAGGCCAGAAAGGAACAGAAAATTCCAAACTTCACTTTCCCATGGTTGGTCTTGGTTGAGAGGGAAGGCTTTGCAAAGATTTAATTCCCACCCCCACCCCCCCACCCCCCACCTGGGGACAGAACTCAGGGCCTCTCACATGTTCAGCACACCCTTTACTCCTGAAATATATACCCCACCCCCAGTTTCTGAAGATTGAGATTTTTATTATTGTACCAGACTGGACATATTCATCAGTGAACCCAAACTAATTCCTAATGATCTAACATTGCCAGAAGACATTTTGTTATTTGAGAGTGACTAAGAGCTATGTGACCCATTCTAGTTTTTATCTAAACACAAGAGGAAAACCTACACCAGATGAGTGGATTTGATAGCCAAGAGGGAAAACAAACTTGTTTTCTAATTTCACCCCAGGAGTCCCACTGCTAAGCTAATGGTTTCATGAGATAGACTTAAGTGTCCATCCTGGCCTGCTGGAGAGCAGGGAGAGAGTTTACAGCTATCAGAAGAAAGCAGGGGTCATGAGAGGCTGATGTGCACCCACAGAAAGGGGAAGGGATACTGCTGTGTGGCCAACTGAATTGTTGCCCCTGCAGCTGTTCTGATTGCTGTGCAGCTGCGGATGGCTCTGCCAGCCATCTTTACTTTCCTTCCTCCCCACCAAGTGGGAGACCCACCTCATTTCCCTCTGTAAAACTGTCACCCAGAGCCACTGCCCAGGTTTTTGCTTTTTGGGCCCCACAGCATGAGTACACACCCCTATTTACCAGGCTCTCAGGACAGTTCTGATTCTTTCAAATCTCTGTTAGATTTTTTTTTTTTTTAATGTTTCTACTGAGATACAATTGTCAGTTGCCATGGTATTCTGTGCAAACAGAAGCCCTTTTTTTTTATTCTACGGTATTCTTTCAGAGAAGTCATCACACAGTATGTATCCTGGAATGAATTGTTCTGATAACCAGTTTGTTCACAGGTTATACCTCTAGCTGGCAAGTCCTTGAGAACTTACCATTTATATTAGCTGCACCTGAGATCCACTTGAAACTGGTGCTTGTGAATCATTACATGTGAAATCATGAGCTCTCACTTTAGTATTTATTGGTATTATCTTGGTGAGAGAGAGATGCATTTTGAGGGCTGGTGAAGATAGGTAGACTTGTTTTCTGTTAATGCCCAAGAACTTGGGTAATACAGAAACAGGTTTGGTTGTTGTACCATAACAACAACTGGCCCTATGGTCAGTTTTAGAAAACATGTTGGAATGTTTGTTTTGTCATTTCTCTGCCTTCCCTCTTCTCTGTGCCTTATTATTTCCTCTGGTCCCCGCTGCCTCCCGTCAGCCCTTTTGAGCCTCTTTTGGTTTGGATCTAGAATATTCATGTGACTTGGTCCCCAGCGGTTGACCCTATTTTGAGGTGGTGGGAACTTCTGGAGATGGGGCCTGTTTGGAAGAAGTAGGTCACTGAAGGGGTGAGTCATTGAAGGGGATATTTTGTCCCCAGCCCATTTCTCTGATCTTTCTCTCTTCTTCTCCTTTCTAGCTACCTCTATTCCAGACTTCCATTATAACGTTCCCATCTAAGAGAACAGCTAGGAAATATGACATACAAATCAAGTTGTTGGCATTAATGATGAAATGCATGCCATTTGGGGCTTGAGAGAACTATTTCTAAATTACACTGGGAAAAATAAACTTTGGAAGATCTTTGTTTAGTACAGTTCCCAACTTGAGCCAGAACTCTAAGAAATTTATCCTCTTTGGGTATTGGGCTAGAAGAGAGCGGTTTCATTGTGGGGGCCTGAGGGAAAGCTAGACTGCCACGGAACAGGTTGCTGTTTGTCAAGCAGTAGTGGTTCAGCATGTAGATTCTACAACCCAAGGGTCTGGGGTCAGGCCCAGTTCTACCACTTAGTAGCTAGTCAAACTTGGAAAAGTTGCTTAATCATGTGTCTCCCAGTTTTATTTTTGAAACGAGGGTATTTGCTTTGAGTTATTTGTTTAATCTACTTAGAGTAGTTCATGGCACATGTGTTATGTCAGTACCAGTTATTAATATTATTAATAATATGATTAATATTAATATATCTGTCTCTCAGCCTTTCTCAATGGAGTCCTTTCTGAGCTGGGTGAGGAGGAGGGCTATAGGAAGGACTCTGTGAGACCAGGGATATGGGGAGCACTGTGTTTATTCCTAGTTGAAAATATATGCCCCAGACAAGGGTGTTGGGGTGGCCCAAGGTGGCTATAGTTAGGCTTTCTTTGCCAAGGCATCTGGCAGGCTATGTTAGGCTTTCTGTTTGTAACCAAAGATATGAATTGGCTATGTTATGGTCAGTGTGTAGTCAAGGTCATAAACTCCCTGATTCAGCATATATACTCAAGGTCATAAAGATTTGCCTGTGAATGTGCCCACTGACATAACCTGTTGGCAATGTGCCTTTTTTTGTCTGGCCTGGATATAAAAATGGCCTATGGAAATGGCTTGGGGGCCTATGGAACTGGCTGGGGCTGAAGATGGAGCTGGACACTAGCTAAGGGCTATTGCCACCCCCAAATAAAGCATGTCTACTATTCCAACTGCATTTTGCATCTTCTTCCACCTTCAGGGAACCCGAATGTGTTTCCTGGGCCTGACCCGCATCCCCCTCCCTCCACATGACAAATGGTCTGTCTGTCACCTTGAGGAGTGTGACATGACACTGTGTGGTGAAGGATCTTCAGGGTTTCCCTCTTTTGGAACATCAGCAGATAGTATAGATTTCATGGAGAGAGAGGGACCTGTGTCCATGCCATTGGTCTGGCAGCTAGTGTCTGGGAAGGTAACCGGATGGAACAATGAGAAGCCTATTTGTGCACACAGGACTCAGAAATACTTAAGAGGGTCTCTTCAGGGGATACAAACCCTGCATTATAAAGGCAGGAGTAGGAATGAGTTTAACCTGAGTTTTAATCCTTAGGCCCCATCATTACGCTAAAGCTGGCAAGGCCTTGGGAAACTCCAATTAAATTAATGAAAAATATCTTGAAAAATCCACTGACTCTGAGGAAGTCTCCTGGGGGCTCTCGGTTCTCCTTCTTTTCTTGCTAGTTTTTCTTTACATTCTTTCCAAACCACATGACTGTTCCCTGAAGGTCTGGGTTTTAAAAATATTATTGGGCTCCTCTAGGAGACCCAGAAACAAGACTGGGAAGCTATTACTAATTGACACTACTCAGGGTTTGGGGTTCTTTCTTGTGGATGCTGCCTCAGATCTACCTCTCTTTTCCTCCATAGTCTGTATTATTCATTAACAATAAAGTCATTGTGAATGCTGATGCAAATATTGCTAGGAAAGCTGAGATAATGCCAGAGCAATAGTTGGCACCTTTGGGCTTGTTGATGATGTAATTTACTTTAATAAGACTCATCTCATTGCTAGGTAAGCATAAGGAGACCTGGGCATGCCTCCCTCCAGGGCTTCTTTTTGAATAAACCAGCCTGCCCTTGGCCTTTGATGATGGATCTGCTCAGTCAGGAGAGACCTATGGTCAGCATCTTAGAGTTTGGTTCTTACTTTCTCTCTAAACAACTGCTGTTTATGTGTCAGTATTGTCTTTTAAGAGAGATGATCATTTCTTGGGGCAAGGGCTGTCTTGCATTTCTTTGGTATTTCTGCAATGCTTAGCAGAACCTAGAATATACTAAAAATAAATATTTTATTAGCCATGTAAAAAAATAGAGCAATGAAGTAAATGTTTTCTTCTTTCATCTCACACAGCTTCCACGTTCTTCTTGCTCCTATACTGTTTCAAATGTAAGGAGGGATAAGTTCCCATACTATCCTCACTTCTCCATGCCTCTCATAGGAATGGGATTCGTGTAGATTTTCTACATATCAGGATAAACATTGCTGCCATGTCAATACTACTGAAATTAGGAGTGAAGATTTATGGAAAGCTGATTGCAAGAAAGCGAGTGTTTTGTTTTTTAAACTTAGATATATTTTGAGTCAGCAACGATGGCAAAATATAGAGAATGGCAGTGATAATCTACTGTGTCAAAGTAACATCAGACTAATGCATCACAATGAATGTGTGGTGGACCAGAATGTGGAAATCCAAACTAAGTCCTTATAGTTAGATTCTTACTAATTTACCAAACAACTTACCTCATTTTATCCCAATTTATTGGGAGCAAACCTTTGCAAATTATGTGGATATTTTGTGTAATTGCTCTTGTGTAGTTTTACATACACTATATTTTGAGAATGCAGTTGAGAGTTGAATTTTTGTTCACAATTGCTCCCTTGTACTGCCTTGACACAGAAATTATTATGAACAGTGACTTCTCTTTGAGGATTGTGCCTTTCTTTTCCCAAGTGTTGAACTCAATGCTAAATCAAATAAGCAGGCAATGCAATTAAACACAAATCCCAGCAGCTCCGGAGGCTGAGAGGAGGATTGAGAGTTCAAAGCCAGCCTCAACAATGGCGTGATGCTATTCAGTCCTGCTAGTCCTCTCTTTCCACTCAAGTGCTTCTTCTCAGTCTTTTTCCTTCTCACTGCAGATGGTCCTGAGCAGGAGATGTAGGGCCATTAGAACCTGTCACTTTCCACCTAAGGGTGCATATTATTCTACCAGGGCTGCCAGAATAAAGCACCACAGACAGTGGCTTAAACAACAGAAATTTATCTTCCCGCAATTCTGGAGCTAGCAGTCCAAGATTAAGCTGTCAGTAGTTTAGTTTTGATGCTGAGTGTGGTCCTTATCCTCACTGCCAATCCAATAATGAGAAAAGGGAAAAATAAGTTTTATGGATTTCCTAGCAAATGAGGAAAGCAGTGCACTCAGGTCTTAGAGGTCTTGATTCTAACTGCTACCAGGAACAGAAGGCTTTTCAAAAAGGGAATACAAGGGCTGAGCTCCAGGTGTGACTCTCGGGAGACGTCAGGATGGTAGCCTTGAGAGGCAGCCTATTTTTTGGAAGGGGTACTGGGGATTGAACTTGGGGGCACTCAACCACTGAGCCACATCCCCAGTCCTATTTTGTATTTTTTATTTAGAGACAGGGATCTCACTGAGTTACTTAGCACTTTTCCTTCACTGAGGCTGGCTTTGAACTCTCTCAATCCTCCTGTCTCAGCCTCCCTAGTTGCTAGGATCACAGGTTTGTGCCACTGGGCCCCCTGGAGGCAGCAGCCATTTCTTAGATTGACAGCTACCAACTCCCAAGTCTGCATTTCTTCACTCCTGTGACCAGTAGCTGAAGGACACAATAATTCCAGCCTAGGGGACAGGAAGAATGTGAATATTGCTTCCCCCCTCAAAGAGGAGGAGAGGGAGAGGAGGAAAAAGAAACATGTGGGTTTTAAAATAAATCACCAATAGTCAAACAGCAAGGTTTATGTTTAGGGCTTGAAGTGGATCCCCCTACATGAAAGAACCCTTGTTACAGCATCTTCTGGGACCTTTCTCCTTGGCTTGAAGATAGTTGCCCTCTTGTTATGTCCTCCCATGGTCATCCTTTTGTTTGTTGTTGCTGTCTTCTAATCTCTTTATTGGATGATGACTTTCTTGTTTTATTCAGAACAAAGGTTTGTAAACGTTAAGCATATGTCTTAAAATATTAGAAGTGGATGCCACTTTCAAACGTATAGAAAATAATTTCCTTCTCTTCTCTAAAATAATTAAATTGTTGGTTTTCAACAAAGGCAGAACAGCACTCTTTGGCAAAACAGCATTTTAGAAACCTGCTGGTTTTTGTTTGTCACAATGATTGGAGTGGGCACTATTGAAGGCATAAGCTTCTGGCTATTTCTGTAGCATGCACATGTTGAAATACATCTTTCAAAATTACAACTGTGTTACATGCTGATATAATAAGAACCATATCTTTTTGGTCTTTATCCCTAGTTCCTAGCACGGAGCTCATTGAAACTCTTGTAATTTCCTGAATGATGGGAGCATCTTTTGTTATACTATTTGCCCTTAGTATCTGGTTGCTGACATAAGAGCTCCTAAGACCTTTGAATCTCAGAAATGATAAAAACCGTCCTTTGTATGCTAATGAGGTGGTTTGTATGCTAATTGGTGGTTTCATCCCCTAGGCAGCTTAAGGATGAAAACTGGGTGACAGAAAGACCCTGGCGTGATTGGAGGACTGGACAAAGGAAGAGAGAATTTCAGGAAGGAGGGCAGCATCATATGCCCTCAATTTCTTATTTTTCATAGAGATTAATTTGAGGATTGCCCTTGGTTTGTAATCCCCATGAGCTTGGTTCTGAATGTTTTTCTAAGTGGAACTGTTATCCCTGGGATGTCCAGTTGAGCGGCTCCTTTCTTATACCCTGCCTCCACCATCTTGGTTTCCCTGAACTTCTACCTCACAGAACCTCTTGTATCCCCACCCCTTCATATTCTCAAAGGAAAGAAGGATGAAAGGTGATTAGGAGTCAGAACTAAGAATCTCCTATTCCTCACCTCTATGTCTAGGAAAATAAACAAAGCAAAAACAGTTGGTAACCCCAGTGTGTCCCCTGGGAAGCAGACTGGGATGGAGGTCAACAGGCAGGAAGTTTAACTGTGAACATTCTCAGGATTTACATCTTCAGAAGAGAAGGAATGGGGAAAACATAGGGTCGAGGAAAAAAAATCAGGCTATAAGGAAGTCTTGACAAGCCTCAGCTGATCCCATGCGGAATGCCAAAACCAATGTCCCTCTGAATTTCCCCTATTGCAGGGGTGGGGCTGGACACTTATACCACACATTGGCCAGTCAATGAATGCAGGCTACCTTCCCAGAGGGTGTGACCTTGAATCATTTTTTTTTTCTTTTTTAACTGAGAATGATTTCCAGAGAGGGAGTCAAATGAGAGCTGTGAACTCTGAGCCCTCCCAGCTGCCAGGGTCGGGGGTCGGGAGCGAGGTCTGTATTCCTAAGGGGAGATTCAGGTGCTTCCCACAGTGTCAGATCTGCTTTTCTGGGATTTTGCTTTAAAGTCAGCAACTGCACAATAGAACCAAGCTTGTGATGTTAAATGTTCTAAATAAAATGGGGTCATGATTATGTTAGTCTCTCTCTGGCTCATGGGGGTCTTCTTATCTTTTCTTTGAGGATTTCGTGTCTTCCCTTTTCCTTTTGTCCTGGAGACCAATATGAAGAGAGAAATGCACCAAAACCTAAAAATAGTCAACTCAATGCTGCATCTAAAGCAGACAGATGAACATTTATTTTATGTCCTAATGAAGAGAAGTATTCCTGTTTATGGATTTGCGGTCATAAAGACTTCTGTTTCCATGTGGAACTGACAGAACAAATAAAACAATTTAAACACTGTCCTCTCATCTACCTTTAGAATGAATGAAACCACCAAAGTGTCCTCTCTACTCCTTGTTCTCTTCCTTCTATTTGTTTCCTGTTGAAATGAAAATTAGGCTTTCTCCCTCCTTCCTGTGAGATACTTCTATGGAAATTCTCCAATAATGTCCTCAGATGATCTCCCACATTCAAATATGTTTTCCTCAGCTGAAAGATTTAGGCTCCTTATTCAAACTAATTTTACCTCAGACAATTTAAAAGGCTGGTGTTTTACTGACTAGAAGATCGTTTCTGCTTTGGGGCCAGAAAAATCTATTTTGATTTCATACCACTGACTGAGAAATGTATGCTACACAGGGCATAAAATAAGCAGGAAATTCAAAGTAACATTTCTCCTGGTTTCACGTGGCATACACGATCTTTCAATGTATTTTCACAGTAAGTAGTTATATCTTTACAGAAAATACACGGATTCTGTTTTTTACTTCTTTTAATCTGTTGACTAGAATGCTCAGATTGTTACGTTGAATACATTGCTTAAAAATATATGCTTCATTTAAGTCCTGCCCAGAGCCTAAGCAGTTCCTTAAATGTTCAAGGAGCTCAACGTAACTTTCTTCATTGGCTGTTTGTCTCCTATTATACCTTAGACTTTGATTTTTTTTCCCGTGATGGTTCTGCTTGGTGTGACTGTGGAAGGTAGACTGGTACAAAACAAGCCCCAACCTGGGCACCCAGCAGCTTCAGAGAGGGGAGGCCTTGGATGCTACCAGGATTCATTTTTCTGGAGTTGACTCTCCTCTTCCCACTGGCTTTTCAGATTTAACATTATTTGTGAGATAGAGTTGAAAATTGTTCATTGTCTTTGTTGGGCTGGGAGTCATCTAAAAACCTCTTTCCTTTCATCCTTTCTTATATTTCACCATCAAATCCTACTGATGTAATCCTTAAATATATCTAAAGTCTTACTCCCTCTGCCATTTTCCTCAGGTGAGGCCTAGATCCTACCAGTGTGACTTCTTGCTAGACTGCTGCAGTTGTCTTTTGATGACTACCTCACTTCCATTCCTGTTTCCCTTCAATCTTGTCTATACATGTAGTGTAACCTTTAAAGAAAACAAACAGGTTATATCATGTCAGTCAAGTACTTGACATATGTCTTAGTCTCCAGTTGGGATATTGTCCAAAGCCCACGCATGGCCTACAAAGTCCTGCATGACCTGGCTTGTGCCTACCAGAATCTGTCTCCCTCTTGGGACACATTCTGTAGCTCCAGTATGTACCTTCAGTTGCTCAAAATGATCAAGTTCTTCCTTATTCTCAACTTCGGTATATTTTATTTTTCCTACTTGAAATAATTTCCCACCCTTCCTTAACTGGGCAAATTCCTTCTCAGTCACTTCTCAGAGAGGCCACCTCCCTGGAACAGTTGTCTCTATTGATCTCCCTGTCATTTTCATTGATGGTGATTGCCATATCCAACATCAACATCTCTACATTTGCCAACACCACAGTTCCTGTGTGTTTCATGCTTCTCTTTCCACTACACTGTGAAACTGTAGTGTCTAGTACAAACCCTGGTACCTAATGACTGCTCAAAAAATATTTCTGGAGCAAAAAATATGAAAGTAGAGTTTAAGGATTTTGTCAGAGTTTACCAGAAAGTGTAAATGAAATGTAAATAAAAGGAACTTTTATGCCTTTTGGATCTGAAAGTTTTCCACTGAAAATAGGTAGATGGGCATCAGGATTTCTTAGCACCTTGCAGATCAATCAATCCAAAGGCAGCACACATTCACTTAATGAGCTGCTCTGGCCAAAGCCCTTTCTTCAATTGTGCAGAAATAAAACCCCTGAATTAGAAGGAGCATAAACCCCACACCAGGTACATTTTATAGTTGGCTACATTCACACATAACCCATAGGCAACGATATTAATTCCAGCCCTTATTTACTGTTCTCCTTCTCCACCACCCTATCAAATGCATAACAATGTAAAAAGTAAATGAGCACCAAATAAAGTGATTAAGTTGACCAAACTCTGGATTGTTTAACGACCCTTAGGCCACAAGAGGGAGCTGTTTAAATTCTTGTTAAATAAAGAAACAATTGAAAGAGAAGATTTGGCAATCATCAGATTGGCCAGATGGACACCTATTTATATTATATTGACTGAGGAATTCCATTTATTTTTAAGCTGCAAAAATTTCAACTCTTATTATCTGCAGTGTGATTTACATTTTGAACAGTGTTATTAAAGGCAGAGAATTGGTTTTGCTCTAAAATCTGATTTTAAGTTTATTTAATTAGTATGGAATATGTAACTATACAATTAAGTGACAAAGAAATGCTAATCCCTTTCAAACGAAGTCTATTTCCTTAATATGTATTAATGAATAGATTTTAAATGTTTAAATATCTGCAATCATCATATTTTTAAAAGAATTCACAATAATGACTTGAAAACTCTTCTTAAGAATATTGAAGTTTAATTATAGGTGCATTTACATACCACAAATCCAATTATACAGTAGCCAAACCTGCCAACCTTCCTGGTCACCCTGAGTTGCAGTTAATCTGTCTAAAGGGACGTGACCCAAGGACAGTAGTGTGTTTTTCTACAGAGAGGCTAGTGATGGGGCAGGTTGTTTGGACTCAAATGACCAAACCACAGTAGTAATATCCACTGTGTATTTATATAGGCCAAGCTCTGTGCTTGAAGCACTTTACATGAATTAGCTCATTAATTCCTTCTAACCCTGTGGGGTAGCTACTATTATTGTTTTCATTTTAGAGATGAGAAAACAGAAAGGTTAAGTGACTTGCACAAGATTAAAAGCTATTAAGTGATGTAGCCAGGATTTGGATCCCCTCCAGGGGAAGGCTGCTAAATGTAATTCTCTTCAATTGGCAAATCTGACCGTGAGTCAAATCCTGGGGCCTCTAGGCCCAGTGTTTGTCTCCTTGTGATGTGCCAAACCTGTACATGGTCATTCTTATTTTGAACAAGGATATTCTGCCAAGATTCTCTTCTTCCCATAAAATGTTTTGTTCTAAGAAGGGAGAGAAAAGCTTTTGTCGTTGTATAATGGGCACCTCTTTTGAGGATGATTGTCAGTAAATAGGAAATGTGGGAAAGATGATGGTTTTCTGCTGACTCACTATGTGATGTCAAACCTTATGGGAACGCAGACAAACTTATCTGAATCATAAAGAACAGACGTCATTTAGTGTTAAAAGAGAAGCCACCAAAATGTTCTAAGACACATGACTTTTTAAAAATTCCTACATTTTACTATAGTGGTCCTGGAACTGGAGTGTGTTTTGAGTAAGTATTCAAATATGTTCTTGAGCAGGATTCTAAATATCATCTTCCTGGCTCAGAGTGATGCTGTGGCCCATATGTTATGGGGAGACAGAGGTTTCAGAATCCTTTTGCTGATGATTGTCTACAGTCTTCCTACATCTTCTCCTTAACCCTACCCTCAACCTATTCTCAATTGGGATCTTCACTTAGAAAACTTTGCTGATATTTCTTATTAAGAGTATTTATGAGAAAATGTCAATCCCAAATATAAAAATAAACAACCCAATTATCATCCTTTCATCTCTTGTAATGTCTCCTCAGGCCTCTACTGGAGTTTTTCTTGTGAACCAGGCACAGAACTTAAAAGAATTTTTAAGAAGAACTGAAAATCACAGTGCCTTGGGGTTCCTGCATTTTCCTTTTGCTGTGGTTTCAATATGATTCGTGCCCCCTCAAAGGGTCATGTGTTGGGAACTTAGTCCGGGGGTGGTATTGAGATGTGGTACAGACCTTTATAAGGTGTATCCTTAGGTCCGTTAGAGGTGTGCTTGTGGATGGGACTGTGGGACCTTGATTGCTTTTTCTGCTTCCTGCCTCATCTGTGATCTTTCCTTCTCCATTGACCCTAGGCCCTTGCCCAGAGCCAGAGTCTCTGCCATGCCATTTGGACTTTGATCCTTCAAAACTCTGAGCTAAATAAACCTCCTTTTCTTTATAAGTAGCCTGTGTTAGGCATTTCATAATAATGACTAAAAGCTGATTAAATCATGGTAGCTTGCACTTTAAAAAATATATTTTTAAAATTTTTAACTGACACATAATAACTGTATATATTTTATAGGGTATGATGTGATAATTCAATACATGTATATATGTGTCCTAATCAGATCAGGGTAATTGGCATATCCGTTACTACCAATATTGATTATTACCTTTTGTTGTTCAAAATCCTCTCTACTAGCTATTGCAAAATAAACAATTAATTGTTGTCAACCACAGTTATCCTGCTATTCAGGCTACCCTTTAAATTTCAGTGATTAACAAAGTCCAGCACCAGAACTAAAACAATAGCATAATTTTGACCTCAGAGATATGTGTTCAAATATGGCAGCAAAAGTAAGAAGGGTCTGTGAAATAGGCTTTGCTTCTGATTTCAGAGATCCCTCTCCACAGGGTTGTCAGTTTAAATATAGGCTGTTCAATTAAATTTGAATTTTGGATAAACAAGAAATATTTTTACAGTATTTTTCAAATATTACATGGTAGATATTTGCATTAAAAATTATTCACTGTTAGCTGGGCACAGTGTCTCACGCTGGTAATCCTAGTGGCTCAGGAGGCTGAGGCATTCAAGGCCAGAGTCAACAACTTAGTGAAACACTAAGCAACTTAGCAAAAGCCTGTCTCAAAAAATAAAAGGGGCTGGTGATGTAGCTCAGTGGCAAAGGGCAACAGAGTTCAATACCCAGTAGAAATGAAAAAAAAAAATTATTCACTTTATCTGAGGGTCAAATATAAGGGATTGTCTTGTGTCTGTATTTGCTAAGTCCAGCTGCTATACTTATTTCCCCCTTCACGCATCGGTTGGAACTTAACGGTTAAGAGTAGAGGCCGTAAAAACAGACCATTGGTGAGACTGGTTAGCTGTGAGAATTTCAGCATGTTTCTCTGTGTCTTAGTTTCTAATCTGTAATAGAATCTACCTTTCTCATAGGTCCATTGACAGGGTTAAATGAATGAATGCAATAAAGCACTTCGTAATTGTCTTAGTTCAGGCCACTATAACAATATATATGGACCGTGTAGTTCATAAACAATAGAAATTAATTCTCACAATTCTGGAAGCTGGGAAGTCCAAGATTCCAGTTCCAGTAGATCCAGTGTTTGGTGAGGGTCTGCCCTATCACTGGTGTCTACGGGTAGCATCCTCACATGACCCCAAAGGCAGAAGGACAAAAGGGACTGGGGTGCTCCCTTCAGCCTCTTTTATAAAAGCAACTAAGCTCATTCATGAGGGCAGAGCACTTGTGGCCTCATCACTTCCCTTAATCAGTTCTTAATATAGGTTGAATATCCCTAGTGGGAAGCGTTTGGGGCCAAAACAGTTTGAGATTTGGTTATTTTTAAAATTTTGTAATATTTGCATATACATTATGATATAGCTATGTCTAAACATGAAATTCATTTGTGTTTCACAGACACCTTATACACGTAACCAGAAGGTAATTGTATGCAGTAATTTCAGTGCACCTGCATTTGGACTGTGATTGGTTACATGAGATCAGATGTGAAATTTCCACTTGTGATATCATGTTGGTATTCAAAGTTTCAGATTTTGGAGTGTGTTGGATTTAGGATTGGGAATGTTCAACCTGTACTATCATATTGGAAATTAGGTTTCAATATTTGGATGGACACATACCTTCAAAGCATAGAAGTAATTGAGTAAATATTTAACAGTGTTAGTTATTAATAGTATTGTTACTTTTGAGATGTTCTTCGTACCTAAAATTAGGGATAATTGTAGTTTGTATGTCATCAGAACTTTGACTTTCATCAATTTTCAAATATTGTAGAGGTGAAGATATGGTACCTTGTCTTACGACTGACTACTGAAGATAGGTTTTTGAAAGGTCTTTGTGTATGGGGCAAGAGAGAGGGTTTAGCATATATATTTCTTCTCAAAACTGATTTTGAACACTTGTGATTGAGCTTATAAATTTATTCTTATACAAGATTCTAAGTCCTGAGAGAGCTTATACATTTATTTTTATGCACGAGTCTAAGTCCTGGGAGAGCAAGAGATTTGGCCAAGGGCAAGTCACTCCTTGTTATGTCAAAGACCTATTGGTAGTTGGGCTTGTGAGGCAATGAGCGGGGTGCCCTGAAGAGTCTCTCCTTGCCTGGGGCATTTGACTGGGTTATGTGTCTGTGCCCCCACCGCTCTCTAAAGTGCTGGATGCTCTCACTACTCACAGGAGATGGTGGGAAAGGAAGTGGCACTCCCTCACTGGGGTGTGAGGATGACCACTAGCTGAACAGCTCCCCAGAGGCCCCTTTCAGAGCCAATGAATCTTCCCAAGAGGCTCATTCATCCCCAGGGAAGGACTTGAGTGTAGGAGAGAGTAGTTATTCATGAGTAGCCTCAGCTATGTCAGGGGGCAGTTGAGTATAAATTCAAGGTCTAATAATTTATATTATCTATTAATGGCTGAGCTACTGAAGGCCTGTGAAAACTGAAAATCTGCAGCTACCAAGAGCTATATGCCTGCAATATTGATGAGGCTCTTATCCTATCATCAATTTTCTCACTTGAAAACCTCTAAAAACAGGATAAAAAGAAGTTGAACTTTTCTTTTCATGCTATCATTTACTCCAAAGATTGCTCTATGGGGCCATGAGGCTAGAGAACTAGAGTTCTATTTCAGCAAAGGCCAGAGAAGAGAAAAGAAAACTGCAAGCTTTGGACTTGGCTTTTGTCTACATAGAAAACCCAATGGAGATGAAGAGCAAACCTAAATAGGAGCATCCATCTACCCCTTAAGGATGTAAGAGTGCCTCAAATTTGGAACCAGAAGCTATCAGAACTGGAATGAGGCATAGATATCTAATATATCTAATGCATCCTGCCAGTTTACAGATATAAAAGCCAAAGCTCAGAACATTCTGGGGAATTCCACATGGCTACCTGTCCGGTTAGTGGTAAACTGGATTAATAACCTTGTCTTCTTAATTACCACTGGGCTTGTGAAACGATTGTTGCCGTTCTTACACAAGGGCCAAGCTGAAAAGAGCTGTCCACCGAAGGCTGTGGGAGATGAAGAGCTACAGGAAGGATGTGTCCCCACTGCAGGGATAAAGATACCTTTCAGGGAAATGGGAAATAACTGGGAAGGTTTCCAGTGCTGACCTGTCTTAAGAGTCAGGGTAACTTGGATATTCAGCTTATCCCTTCTATGAAGTGGGTATGTGGGGGTGATGGACATGTTCCCAAGAGGTTGGGACAGGGAGGGTTTCAGTGAACATGGTACAGGATGAAGGAGAAGCCTCGGATTGATTCCTGTCTAAACCAGGTGGAGAGGCAGAGCACTCCCACACAGAATCAGGAGAGGTGCTGATTTCTATTTCTTCTATTCTATTTCTCAGGTGACCCAGCTTCTGTGAGTCACTCCAACAAGAAAAACTGTTCTGTGTCTTTAAGGTGGCATGTGTTATTTCTGAGGAAACTAGGAGTCCTAAGTCTATAGGGTTCCTATTTACTAGAAGACAAAACGCCAGTCATCTTCAGACAGCTTTGCACAATTTTAGAATTTTTGTCCAGAAATTGCTACCACGTGGTTGTCGTACCAGGAATATGCTGTGAAATATTTTTTTTGGTGACACTGTAGTTATGATTGTCATTTTTTCTTTGTTGAGTCAATTTTTTATATGTCTGTTCTCCTCTCTCTCTCATCTTCCAGGGCCAGATATTTATTTGTAATGTAACCCTTTAGCGTCTTCTTAAAAATAGCTCAAGATGCTTGTTATGTGCTCTGGGCTTTACAAAGATGAGACAGGCGTCTTTTTCCCGGAGGAGCACAGAGTGCCCTGGAGATGGGAATGGAGAGAAGCGGAGAGGATGGGGGGAGGAGGGGTCACACAGGCACACAGATTCCTTTACCTCAAGGTGGATATAAAAATAGTGCTACAAGATAGGTATCCAAACATGCTATGTCTATGCCTTGGAGATTTAATCTGCTTTCAGGGCAGCCTTCCAGAAAGAAAGGGAGATATTAGAAAAAAGGACATGGAGAAGGTGGCATTTGAGTTGGTCCTTGAGGACCTAACAGGCATTGTGTTACGAAGCTGCCAAGTGTTTATTGGGAGTGAATGAATAGCCCAGTTTGGCTGGGAGGGAGGTTACTTGAGAAGCTGGTAGAGATAAGATTTAAAAACAATACTTGGGGTTGAGGAGGAGTTTGAACTGCAGTTGATAAGCAATGGGGAAGCCCTGAAAATTGTTGAACAGAGGGTGACACACAGTCCTACAACTCACTGTTTTTTCATATGGTACTTTTTTTTAATATTTATTTTTTAGTTGTAGTTGGACATAATATCTTTATTTTATTTATTTATATGTGGTGCTGAGGATCCAACCCAGGGCCTCTCATGTGCTAGGCGAGCACTCTACCACTGAGCCACAACTCCAGCCCCCATGTAATATTTTTTAAAGAAAGAGACAAATGGCAGAGAAAGTAGCTGATATGGAGATCACGTAAAGAACAACTGTGTGGTGCCACAGAACTGACTTTACCATATCTCCCATACTTTGTACATGTTTTTCACTTTATGTATAAATGTTGTTCATATCAGTGGCATGAGGAGCTGTGAACACTGTTTAAGGAAGCATCAAAAGACATCAAAAACACTGCTTAGGGATTCAACATGGATGAATCCCAAAGGCTTTGTGCCATGTGAAATAAACAGATTCAAAAGATTCAATGCTTTATGAATCTAGTCATATGGCATTCTGAAAAAGGCAAAACTATAGAGACAGGATAGACCAGGGATTGCCAGGGGTTAGGAATTGGGAAGTCTAATTGCAAAAGGAACAGAATGAAGGAATTCTTTGGGATTTTTTTAGATTTTTGTGTCCCGTTTATGATGATAGTTATAAGAATCTGTGTATATATTACAGTTTATAGAATTGAAAATAAAAAAATTTTACAATTTAAAACATCAACAAAGAAAAGGAGGTCTGAGCATAGGGTGGTGCACACCTATTCCTAGCTACCTGGGAAACTGAGGCAGGAGGATCTCAAGTTTGAGGCCAGCCTTGGCCACTTAAACCCTGGCTCAAGAAAAATCAAAAAGTTTGGAAATGTAGCTCAGTGGTACAGTACCCCTCTCTTCCCCAGTACTGATAGAAGGAAAAAGGAAAAATAGAAGAAGAATTCATTATATTTAAGTAATTTGCTGGAAATATTTTTTTTACTATTCAGTTATTCAAAAACTGGTGATTTCTTTGTATTATACATGGCAAATATGTGTGTGTACAAACAAAAATATGTACACATACAAGTATGCATGTATGTATGCAGTCATTCTTCTTCATCCTTTGGGGACTGGTTCTAGGACCCCCACACACCCCAGGTACCAAGATCCATGAACTGTCAATTCCTTTATATAAAGTGACATAGTATTTGCATATATCATATGCATATTTTTCTGCATACTTTAGCATTTTTTTTAAAAAAATTTCTTTCTTTCTTTGAGATGGATTATCACTGTTTTGCCCAGGCTGGCTTCTAACTCTGGATCCTCCTGCTTTAGCCTCCCAAATTGCAGCCATTATAAGTCCTGTATACTTTAAATCATGTCTGGATTATTTATAATACCTAATGCAATCTAAATGTCATGTAAAAAGTTTTATACTGTATTGTTTAGGGAATAATGACAAGAAAAAAATTAAGAACATGTTTAGTACAAATGCAGTTTCCCTCACCAAAAATTTCAATCTGCAGTTGAATTCTTGGATGTGGAACCTATGGATATGGAGGGCCGATTGTGTGTGTGTGTGCATGTGTGTGTATATTGTTTCATATATATATATATATATATATATATATATATATATATATATATGTATATAACCACAATAACAAAGTATATACTGTGGCAATAAGAGAAAGTGTATTTTCTGAAAAAATCCAGGGGCTTCATTGGAGACCCCATGGCTCTGGTGTATTAAATAAGGCACTTGTGAATAGTATATGAATTATTTTTATAGTGACTACTCTTTCACTATTTCATCATGATTTTTTTAACATTTATTTTCCATCTAGTTTGTGTTAGATATCAGCTTAATAAAAGTTTTTTTTTTTTTGCTATAATAACATTACATGTAAATCTGAGGTCCAATTTGATCTCACAAATAGTGAAGTTGGTTTTTGAAGTCTGGTTCTTAGAAATACTCTCCTTTCAGAAAAGCATCTCAGTGATTGTTGACAATGTTTTTAAAAAGTGTAGCTATTGCAGCACATAATCCAAGTCAAAGTTTCAAACCACATTATCAAAGCACTGAGGATGGAAAGTAAAGGGCTCTGTTGTTTATTATAGCCCAGAATAAAAATAGGGACTGACCTATTGTAGATCAGAAGTTCCAAATGATTTCATTCCATGTTTTCTTTGAAGTTTTTTTCTAGTAACTCTCTTGAGTGCTTTTGTCTAAAACGATGGTTGATGATTCTTTTAAAATAACTCATTGCCTTTTCACTTAAGCCTGTGTTTAACTCTGTAGAATAATGGTTCCCTGATCTGAGAGTTCTGTTCCTCAACGCCACTGTGATTACGGTGACTCCTCTCTAAGAAGTAGAGCTGCAGGTACTAACTATATAAAATCCTTTTGTGGTATGGGATGCAACGAACAATTTGGATGTGCATTGGTGGTTTTAGCTTCATTCTCTTGTATTTTGTCACTGATTATACAGGGTAATATATATTGTTAGAGTTATTTTTAAATTAGTGAAATTAGGTTGTTGATATTTTAAGGTCCTTAAGATGTTTCAGGACACTGTCTTCAGCAGATATAATTTGAAAATTTTCAATGGTAAACTGTATTTCTATTGCATATTTCATTATTTCTGCCCCATCACTATTGGGCAAAACCCATCCTGAATCATCACTTGTCCTGACTGTTCCCTGTCTGTCTTTCATTTACACACTTGCACAACTGACTGACAAAGCAGAGGTATTTAAAACTCTTTAGTGGATCCTCATCATTCTCAGAATAAAACCCAAAATCCTCAGCAGAACTCAAAAGGCTCAAATTATCTGGCCCTTGCTGACTCTACAAGATGCAATTCTTCTTGCTTGACTTCTTAAACTTAGTTCTTCCTTCCTGAGAGCCCTAGCACATGACCCCTCCACCTGGAGAACTCTTCTTTCTTCCCCATTTTTCAGATCTGTGTTTGAACCTCCCTTCTCAGAGCCAATACACCTAAGTCTCCAGCTTGAGTCAGTGCTCCTTGATGTTAATTTCTTTTATTTCTCCCTAGCAGCACCTGTCAAAATTGTGACTGAGTAGTCAGTCATCAAATTGTTCATTGGTTGTTTTCCCTCTTAGAATTAGCTCCATGCTTCTAGAGAATATTTCTATTTTATTCACTGGTATTTCTCCAGAACTTAGCCAAGTGCCTTGTTTATAATGATTGTGCAATGAATATTTGTTGAATAAATGAAAAACCAAGGTGAATATAACTTAAAGTATAGTTTACAAATATTTTTAGTTAATGCTATTAAATGAGTAAAGTAGTAAATCACCCAGGGAGGCTTCTAAACATATGGCTTCTCAGGTTCCAGTCTCGGAAACACTAATTTCATACCATTTGGGACAGTGGCCAGGAATCTGCATGTATAATGAGTGTTGTGGTTGATTTTGATGCAAGTGTTTGGGGGATACTCATTGAGAAATGCTGCTGTGAAATAATGATTTTCACATAAAACCTGCCTGAGATTGTATTAACAACTGCATTCATGAACACTGTTTGGTATGGTGATCAAATTCAATACAGCCACATTGAAAACAGGTTTACAATATTAAAAAGAATAAAAAATAAACTGTTACATCTGAGTTGTAATTAAGGTATCAAGGCTGGGTTTGGTGGTGCATGCCTATAAACCCAGCAGCTTGAGTGGCTGAGGCAGGAGGAACAGGAGTTCAAAGCCAGCTTCAGCAACTGAGCAAGGCCCTAAACAACTCAGTGAGAACCTGTCTCCAAATAAAATATTAAAAAGGGGGGCTGGAGATTTGCTCAGTCAATTCCTGGTACCAAAAAAAAAATAGTGTCAAAATATTTTAAAAAGTTATGAAATTTAGATTAATAAAATTAGGTTGGAATTCTTATTGACATAGTAAATAAATCCAATGAATGTTGGTAAGTATAAACTAGTTATGATACAAAAGATTAGTTTTTTTCCCAACTAATCTTTTATTGGAAACACAGTCTATCCCTACCTCCCTTAACAACATGAGCAGCAGAGATAAATATAGTTCTCCTTGGGAATTACAATTCAATGTCTCTATGATCATTTTTGGCACACATACTGGTGTGTGTTTCAGGCAGGGCCAGAGTGGTTTTATACATATTTTGAAATGATAACCTGATCTCAAAGTGGATAATGCTGATTCAGAAGGAATGTAAAAAGAAATAAGTCCAAGGGCAAAAGATTACAGTTTTCACTGTTTATTTAAGTTTTTTTCCACTTGAGCCAAAACCGGAGGCTGGTTGGATCCCCTGGGCTTTTGCTTTAATGGGATAATGCAAGAAAAAGAATGTGACTGGGGGAATGTGCTGCTTCTGACTAGTCTGTTTTTTTCATCGTAAGTTTTAAAAGACATGTTATAAATGCATTTTCTTGATTCTCAGGTCTTTTTGAGAACATTTTATATTGTAACTATCTGGGCAAATTACCACCTTATTTAAATTAAGCATCCTTAAAGAAATCAATTCACTGCCTCCAAGCTAAATTCCATGTAGTAATTATTGCTTCAGAGATTTCGTGAAAACCACCAGGTTTGTCATTCCTTAGTACTGATAATTCTATTCCAAGACTCAGCATCCAATTTTTCTAATGTAGCTGGGTCGTTGTAAGTTGTGTTACAACCTATTAAAAGAATCTAGATGACATAAAAGGCCATATTTGAATTGTCATTGTGAATATCTTTGCTCAATGATACATTTGTGTGTGAAGCCTGAGATTCTAAGATGATACTTTTGTTTATAAAACCATTGCCTCTTCTTGAGCTTCCGTATCAACGCCCTTCTAAAACTGGACTTTTTCTTTTTCTTTTGAGGGAATCATGAAAATAGCCTTTATGATTATTGAGTCAATTCAATATCATTTAGTTGGAGCCCTGATGATCCATGATTTTCCTCAAAGTATCCAGTTATCAATTTATCCATATTGGTCCTTCAGTTAGCAGCTGTTTTCAATATTTTGAATTGTGTTAAAATCCCTAGAGGCATGATCTGGCAGGGTTTGGCATTCACCTAGGAAGAATACAGTTTAGGGAGGATAAATTTCCTATGTCCATTCCCACAGGATCCTATTTTACTTCCCAGGGGCACCATCACCTAATGGCATCCTGTGACTCCTTTCCATTTGATAAATCAAAAGCTTTTAGTGGTGTGGAGTAAGCATAATTTTCTCATACAACAGAAAATAGGTCTGCCATATGCATGAAGTTCTTTTTACCAACCAAGCGAGGTCTCTGGGAGATGGGACTTATCAATTAAACCCAGGTTTCTGACAGTAAAAGACCTCAGGCTTGCTTGAATCAATTTTGCCAACAGGGAGCTATCCAGGGTACTGGACTCTTCTGTCACCACATGCTAGCTGTGGAGGTCTGACTCCATTATACTTGTTGCTCACCTTGTCCTGACACTTGCCATTTTGTTAGAAAGAGGCCCATTCTTACTACTAGAACCAAGTTCTGTCCTACTTGACATGATCTGACCTTTGCCTGGCCTGGCCTTGCCTAACCTCTATGCCTCACCTAACCTGTTGTGGTTGAAACATTGTCTACTGTGACAGTTGTCCTAGTTATCCCCTAGACTAATGATTCACAAACTGGTCCTGCTTCAGGGTCATTGGGGAAACTTTTAATGTGAATCAGAATCTCTGGACGTGGAGTCTAGGAATTTAGGGACCATTATCTTAGATGAATTTCTTGGTTCTCTTACCATGTTTCCTTCCAGAATTGGACCTAATCTTTCTTGTTTTTCTCTTTCATTTAATGGAAAGTAAATGTATAATACCTAAAGTTTTCATAATGGGTAAACAAACTATATATATATATATATATATATATTTTTTTTTTTTTCCCAATGGGATGCTGCTCAGTCATGGAAAGGAGTAAACCGTTGAACATGCTACAACGTGAATTAATGCAAAAATAATTATACTGAAAGAAGTAAAAAAAAAAGCATATGTGCCACATAGTTCAATTTATATAGCATTATAGGAAATGAAATCCATGATGATATAAAACCTAGGGATGGGGTGGCAGGCAGGGGCACCAGAGGGCTTGGTGTATCTTGGGTACTTTGTTTTTTAATTTTTTTTTAGTTATAGATGGATATAATAATTTTATTTATTTATTTATTTATGTGGTGCTGAGGTTCCTCAGATGTGGTAGGCAAGCACTCACCACTGAATCACAACCCCAGCCCTGCCCTGGGTACTTTCATTTCCTTTACTGTGGTCATTATTTTGTGGGTGTACACATGAAATTGGACTCCCTAACCATTTTCTATTTGTTGTATGTCAAGTATAATGCAATAAAACTGTTACAACTAAAAATTAAAATAAATATATTTTTTAGAGGGGTAATTGGGTAAGATTGAAGAAATTATGAAAGAAAGAGATGCAGTGAGAGACTTTGAACTTTACTTGTTTTCTTTTTTTCTTCCCAAATATTTCTTCTAAGTCTTTCATGGGTTTATTGAAGACAACAAGTTTTTTTTAAAATTTTTCTTTTAGTTGTTGATAGACCTTTATTTATTTATATGTGGTGCTGAGAATTGAATCTAGAGCCTCACACACATGCCAGGCAAGTGTGCTACTGCTGAGCCCCAGCCCCAGCCCAACAATAAGGTTTTTATCCTCTTCTACCTAAATATTTTTGATGATCCAAAATTGTCTTTATACTAGAGCAAACCTTCCTAGATCATTGTTTGAAAAAAAATTACATAACTGAAATTCATGAAAATCAAATCAAAAGAGGTCCTCAGAGACTTAGCAAAATTTCTATTACCTTATAAACTTGAGACTAGCATTAAACACGTGGGAGGTGGTTACTATGAATTGAATCCAGGAGCACTAAATTACTGAGCCACATTCTAGCCCTTTTTCAGATAGTTGATGTGATTGAAAAGTAAACATCTATTGTTTGGCCTACTCTAACAGAGATAGAAACTATAGGCAAGATGATTAGCTAGAAGTATGCTAAGAGATAGTCATTTATTTTTCCTTGAAATAGCCCACAAAGATATCAAGGAGGTAGTAAGATAAAATCCTTTTTAAATAAGTTAAAAAAATTAGAGAAAAAAATCAAGGTAGGAAGGGAAGATGGAGAAGAGATAGTATCTGGAGGATTAGGCAACTGAGGCAGAACACAGATGGAATGGAGAAGAGAGAGATGGAGTGAATTCATGGGTGTCCATAAGAAAAGGGGAGAATGGGTAATAGCTGAATATAAGAGCAAGCCAAAGATGATTCCAAGGTTCTAGATTAGAGTTGAAAGAGTAGTGGTACCAACAGTTTAAGTGGTATATATACAGTGAAATAGATGTTTATAGCATGTATGAGATTAGAACCACTTTAGCAGAGCTAATCAAGCTTACATTCTGGTTATACTGCCTCTATCTTTGTACTCTCTTGATATCACTCATCTCTGTTTTGTTTTTTTCTTCCTCCCCTTCTAAGCATCCTTCCAAGATTCTTCTTTTCCTGACTCCTATTTAACTGTGGGTGTCTTTCCAAATTTGGATTTCACTCTGCTTTTTTATTATTCTACATAAAGGATTGGCAACTTTTTTTTTTCTGTAAAGGACCAGATGGTAAACATTTTAGGCTTTGTTTTCCATATGGTCTCTGTTGGAACAACTCAACTTTATAGGTAAGGCCATGTTCCTATAAATCTTTATATCATAAGAAACAGGCAGTTGGCCAAATTTAATCCAAGGTTCCAAGTTTGATGACCCCAGACTTTCACTGTCCTCTTGGCAGGATATATACTCCTGTGACTTCATATACCATCCATGTGATGATGGCTCCCACATTTTGTTTCCTCTCACAAGAATCATCCCCTAAACTCCAAAAGCCTGAGTATTACGTCTTACTAGACAGCTGAATATGGAAACCATCACTTCCGGTTTGGAACTTATATCTGTCTCCCTCACACCCTTCAACATCCTTTTCCTAAATTCAGAATCACAGTGAATCACTCCCTCATCAGTTAGGCCCAAACAGAAACCTGTGAGTTATCTACCATTTATTCTCAATCTAATTATACAACATCCTCTTTGACCTTCCTACCACTCTCCATTCTTGCTCCCTTTCAACCTGTTTTCTGAACAGAGAGATCTTTCTAAGTTCTTCCCCTGTTTAAGGGGAAGAACCTTTGGTGAAACTTCGGAATGAAATCTAAACTCCTTAGCTTAGCAAGTAAGGCCCTTCACCATCCACACCCTGCTTATTTTTGTAGCCTCACTTCAAGTTGTCATCCTGCAGCTGGTGCTCCGTCTCAGTAGAACACCAGCAGATCTCAAATTTCCTGGGTGTTCCATGGGCCCTCATCTTCAAGCCTTTGCAAGTGCTGCCTTCTGTGCTGGGATCAGTATCCTTTATATGCCAACGATCCTCTGTTTTAGTCAGGTTTTTTTTTTTTTTTCTGCTGTGACAAAAGACCAGGAAGAAAAGTTTATTTAGGGGCTCCGGGTTTCAGAGGTCTCAATCGATAGACAGCTGGCTCCATTTCTTGGGGCTCAAGGTGAGGCTGAATTATGGCAGAAAAGTGTGGTAGAGAGAAGTGGTTCACATTATGATCAGGAAGAGAGAGACTCCACTCTCCAGATGCAAACTATATACCCCACACCCCCAATGACCCACCTTCTCCAGCCACACCGTACCCACCTCCAGTTACTGCTCAGTTAGTCCCATCAAGGGATTAATTCACTGATTGGGTTAAGGGTCTCATAACCCAATCATTTCTCCTCTCAACCTTGCATTGTCTCACACATGAGCTTTCAGGAACACCTCACTTCTAAACCTTAACATCCTCCTTAATTTGCCTCTATCCAATCCTACCCCTCCTCTCATCAGGACCCAGCCTGTCATCATATTCCTCCAGAAGATTTCCACAAGCTCTTGTTAGAAGCAGATTCAGGTTTTGGGGAGCATGAAACCTACAAAATCAGCAACCCTCATTAAGACAAATAATACAAAAATATGCTTTTTAAAATTTTATCAAATTATAACCATGTTTCCTGGTTCAGTACCTAACATTCTCCATTGAACTATAAGCTACAGATAATAAGTTCATTCTCTGTTATTCACCCGTTTATACCCATTTTCTGGAATAATGCCTGGCTCATGATTGGATTTAATCAAAACTCTCTGTTCAATAAATGAATAAATGATCTGCCCATTCTATGCATGCTCTGTGCACCAGGACATAGATCTTATGAAATGAAAGGTCTCATTATGCCATCTCTATGTAATAAGAGCAGTTTGATCAAGTGGAGAAGGCAGAAGTTTTGGAGCTAGACAGTCTTGGTTTTTGAGACATGGTTCCATAGATGTTTGACTTTGAACCTCCTGGTGTTTCTGACCTATTTTCTAATCTATAAAATGATAATGATTATACCTTCTGCTAGAGTTTGTTTATGGAGTTCAAATAAAACTGATATTAGTAGAAGCTGTATCCATGACTTTACAAATAGCATATCATCACAGCAAGGGATATATGCCTATCTTTATATCTATATGTGATATATAGAAAGATATGTACACATATACTATACATACAGAAAGATATATGTGTACATACATGTTATTGCTCAGAAGAATGATTGATTTCTTAAATTCATTAAGAGGTAGCCTTCTAGCATAAATCAGAGTTCTTAATCACCTTATTTAATTGACATTAATTGGTGTTAAGAGGGTAAATTTACAGAATCTTCAATTTAAAAAGGGTACTTCCTCTTAGAGTTGATTTTTTTCTCTCCTCCCTATGGTGCCAAATTCAGGGCCTCACTCATGTTAAGCAAGTGCTTCACTGAGCCACATCTGTAGCCCCCTCTTAGAGTTTTGAAGCTGGGAGGGAAGAACCACCATGCTTGCCGTTCAGGAAGTCCTTGAAGTGCATAGTTAACAAATAGGTCAAGGAGAAGGGTGTTGAGGGACCCCTTTGAAGTACTTTCAAATCTTTCAAATGCCAGTCAATAAATGGTATCTTCCAAATAAAGGTTGTTTCCATTAGGGGCCTATTGTATGTGACAACATCTTTCTCTTTTCTCCCAGAAGGACTAATGAAAAATATATTTCCAGCAGCTGCTTTCAGGAAATAAGTGAATACTTTCTTCATAGCTCTCCATGTTTCCCACACTACCTTACTAACTGAATGTCTCTGTTGGTGACTCATGGCTTAATTGTGCGGTAGGAACAGAAAGTGCTGAATTTCCTCAGATAATCCACAGAGCGGAAAATTGATTTTATGACAAACAAGGATTAGCAGAAAAAAAGAAATCAGAGTGTAAATGGTTATTGCCATAACCATTCTTCTAAAGAACTCAGTTGGGAAAGTGTTGTTATATCTCCATGTTCTTTACCCCCACAATCCCATTATATAGCTCCATATTATGTATAAGATGGCTCTATGCCACCATATTAATAATATTGAAACTAGTGATAGAGAGAGGTTTAATAATTCGCACAAAACTACACAGCTCACTGACAGCTAAAGTTAGGACTCAAAGCTAAATTACTTTACTATAATTAACCGGTTATGCCAAGTTAAAGGACTAAAAAGGATTTAAAATAACTTGCTGGCATGACTTCATGTTACTGATGAGAACATTGGGGCCAGAAGAGACAGACAGTGACTCATCTGAAAGCCCACTACTGGTGAGTGGCAGAGTTGGAGCCACAGAATAGCATTCTCTTGACACATGAAGCATTAATGCCTAATTTAGATATTTTGGCATTTTTTTTCTTTTCTTCTCTGCTCTTAAAATTTCCTTCTCAACTGGAAATGGTCAATAAAAACATAAAAACATGCTCAATCAATATCATTAGCTATCAGAAAAATGCAAATCAAAGCTCTAATGAGATGCCATCTCACCCCAATTAGAATAAGCTATTATCAATAAAAACAAAAAATAACAAATGCTGGCAAGGATGTTGAGAAAAAGGAAATAATATATGCTATTGGTGGGAATGAAATTAGTACAGACATTATGGGGAATGCTATAGATGTTCTTCAAGATATTAAAAATAGGTCTTTCATATGATCCATTAATCAATTCCACTGCTGGGTACATACCCAGAGGAAATCATTATACAACATACTGAAGGCATAACTCCATGCCCTTGTTTATTGTGGCACTATTCACAATGGTTAATATATGTAATCAGTTTAGGTGCTCAAATGCAAAAGAATGGATAAAGAAAATGTGATATATATATATATATATATATATATATATATATATATATATATATACATACATACACACACAACACACATATATGTATGTATATATATGTATATATATATATATATATATATATATTATTCAGTCATAAAGAAGAATGATATCATGCCATCTGCAGCGATATGGATGGAAATGGAGGACATTGTGAAACCAGACACAGAAATGCAAGTACAGTCTTTTCTTTCTCATGTGTGGAAGCTAAAAATAAAGTCAACCTGAATGTTAAATAGTGATTAATAGAGGTTGGGAAGTGTGTGGGGAGTTGGGGTAGAGTGTGGCTAAAGGGAGGTGGGATTTGATCAGTGCACAGACTATATGCATGTATGAAAATATCACAATGAATCCTATTAATGTGTACAACTAATAGACTAATAAAAATAAATTAAAATAATAAGTCAAAAATTTACTGTGTCAGATTGATCTTGAACAAAGGTAATTCTTGTCTTTTAAGTTTCATTTGAATAATCAGTATTCTAGATGTGAACCAAGATTCCAGGAACTGTAAAATTATAGTTCTCTTCAATGTATTTAGGTGACATTATGATACAGAGTATCAATTTGTTAAAATAATGCTTTCTTCCAAAAGATATTTTGATTAGGCATAGCCATTTTATTTCTGGCCCATAATAATTGGTGATGAAATCACCTTAACACGAGACAACAGTTGGTCATCAAAAGCTGTAGGTAGTAAGTTGGGTTCTTTGAACTTCCCTGTGACAAAGCTTCTACATCCTATTCTGCAGGAGTTACTTATAAAGAAAAGTCATGCTTTTAAAGTGGATCCAGAGAATGAATACAGTTAATTTGAAATACAGATGCCATATTTGCAAGCTATTTTGTCCTTCTGCCATCTAATGTCACTTGTGAAAATTATAAACTTAAACATTTCATATCACCTTAGTTAGCAAAGGAGGTTCAGCTAGCTAATAACATTTGGCTAACATTTACTCCATGTTCTCAGTGTGGTTTAACATTTAACATTATTAGCAGTTACTATTAACTAAGTTTGTCGATAGTTTACATTTCTATTGAAAGAATACTTTTTTCCCTGATATTTCCTTCTTATAAGGAGGAAGCTCATAAGAGAGGCCTTTTCTACACCTTCTCAGAAAGAGAAGTTTGAGTTTGGAAGGAGAGACTGAGCATGTGCCACGGGGTCCTTCTTCTCCCCCTCCCTCACAGGAGAAAGCTGCCTGCAGGGAACACACATTTCCCCAGCTTCTCCAAGCTCTCAGGAGAACCCTCTGGCGAAGCGGCTGTGTCTGGGACTGGCTGGGTGAGTGTCTCATTCTAGGCCTCTGTAAGGAAGTCCATTTATCTGCACAAAGACTCTACTTTCAACCTGGACCTTATCAATGCAGCATGTGATACTTCAGCTCTCCATCAGCTGCCTAAGGTCTTATTTCTTAACTGCTTCAGGACTCAGTGGGAAATACAGGCCTCAGTTGTAGGATGTCTCCCAGACCCAAACCTCTCTGAATCAATAGGCTGTGAGTCGTAGGTCATTGAGAAGAAGTGCAGTTTTCGAGAGCAAAGTATCATGGGAAGATTGAGATTTCTGACTTGGCAGGTGCCTTCAGCTTTGGCAGCTCTGTACCAGGTGCTAAACATGTTCGATTTTTACCATGGTGTGTTGCAGCTTTTGCCAGCTTTGTCCACAGGCAAGGGACTGTTCTTATAAAGGTGATCAAGTTTTTCTAGAGGTAGAGATGTGTAGGTGCCACATTGTAAGCTAAGGCCCAGGCCTCATCAGATCTGCAGAGAGAACAGACTGCTCAGGGTGTTCTTCACTCTAAGCAGACAAGGCTGAGGCAAACAATTGATTTTAGGGAAGAGTCTTGCCCCACAGCCTTTAGCTCTTGGGTGCAGGATAGCATTTCTTATGTTAAAACTGTCACAGCAACTGATTTCTGCACAGGTTAGAAAGACCCGTTACATTCCATGTTAAATCAGCAGTGCCAGATTTGAGCAGGCAGTGTAGATTGGCTGCCCAATTTCTGCTTTTTTCTTCTGGGTTTTTTTTTTTTTTTTTTTGCTATCTGCATAGCTAAGAGAAAGATGGACTAATCTTGAATACATGTGGCTTGTCCGCAGCAAAAGAAGCCAGACACAAAACATCTCAATTGTCTGATTCCATTTATATGGTGTTTTAAAACTCAGGCGTGCCAGGAGTGGTGGCTCTTGCCTGCAATCCCAGTGGCTCAGGAAGCTGAGGCAGGAGGATCACAAGTTCAAAGCCAGCCTCAACAACTTAGTGACACCCTAATCAATTTAGCAAGACCCTGTTTCTAAATAAAACAATAAAAAGGGCCAGGGATGTGACTTAGTGGTTAAGTGCCCCTGGGTTCATTTCCTGGCACCAAAAACAAACAGTAAAAACCTCAGGCATGACTAATTTATGGTGATAAGTATCAGAATATTTGGTGAGTTATTTGAAGGCTGTCAACTGAATAAAGGCTCAGAGGAACCTTCTTTGGGGTGTTGGAAATATTGTATACCTTGATCTAATTATGGGTTACTCAGGTATATACATGCACAAAGATTCGTTGAAGTGTGCACTTTTAAGTGCACTTTATTAATTCTCAATTTTAAAAGACAGTATTTCTCTGAACATAGATGCACACAGATGACTTCTTCAAGCAATTAACTTAGCAACAAGTTCCTGGTTTGAATATTTGCCCTGATAGTCCCTGATGCCCACAGGATATGCACCCTGGTAGGTGAAAGGTCCTGTCATATTCTACAAAGCACCCATGCACTACAGTTTTCAAATTCACTTTAAAATATTTATTTATTTATTTATGCTGGATACCTTTCTGGTCCTTTTTGATGCCCTGAGTGATACCCTGAGTGCTCACCAGAATAGTGTGAAAGAATTGCCAGGTTTAGAGTGATGGCTTTAATGTATTCTTGAGTATTTACCACGCAACCAGGTGAATCAAAGGTTTGTGTTCTAGGCATCTCAAACTGCAGTATGGCTCAGTTTGACATCTATTCCTATGCAAGATATAAAGTTCATGTGCCATGTTATACAACAGTCATATACAACAGTCATCTAAGCCAAGAGTTGGCAAGCTTTTTCTGTAAAAAATCAGATAATCAATATTGTGTGCTTTGGGGCCCTAAGATGTCTGGCAAATACTCAATTCTGTCTGAGAGCAGCCATAGACAATTTATAAACAAATGGAAGTGGCTATGTTCCAACAACATTTTATTTACAAAAACAGGTGGTGGCCCAGATTGAGACCATGGGCTGCAATTTGCCTGGTGTGAACCATGTAATCATCCTGAAAAGTTGACAAGGTTGAGTTTATTCCATCTTTTTTTGTTTTACTTTTGCAAATGAGGAGACAGAGGCTTGGCCAGCCGAAAGAGCTCCTCAGGTTCTCACTGGATAGTGAGCGATTTCTGACTAGAGCTCAGGTGAAGAATTATATTCATGCTGTTGGCATTTTGCAGTTGTGTTTAAAGGTCTGTGAGAGTAACAGCCCCGTCTAATAGTGCTTGGTATTCAATGGAGCACTCAAATATTTTCTCATTTGAACGATTTTGTATGACTTTGAGTCTTGAAAAATCTTCCTGTCCTGGCTTCCTTCTGAGGTTATAGTCAGACAAAAGGCAATGTGTGGATGAATGACAAATCAGAAATCAAGACTAGATTGATTCTAGCCTTTTCCAAGCTGGCTGTGTTAAACTACTTAATCCCTCTGGATGAGGCTTCACATAGGACTCCTTCTAAGGCATTTAAATTTTAAAGGACAATATATGAGGAAAGCAAGACTCTATCATCAGTGGAGCTTAAAGACACACAGATGCAGGAGATGGTTCAGAATAGCAAACATCTCAAGTCTAACCATATCAGTTTATTACTTCGTTTATTAATTGTGCGTGTCATGACAGGCACGCTACGTGACATGGAATGCTATCTCAATCATGCCTCATCCTTTGTAGCCAGTAACAAGCTAGAGAGAGTTTTTAGGCTAAAGGAATAAGTAAAATCATTGCTAAACACTGTTCTATCAAAAGATGCATTATATACATTTCCTTCCCCTGAATGCTTCTGAGCTCTACCCAAAAGTAGCAGTCATTTGACTATGTGTGTCCAGACATCATAGGGCACACCTTAGGTGTACGCAATTTTAAAAAGACTTCAGAAACACAACATTTCCTCCACGTTTTAAATAAAGGAATTGAATTGCTATCCTGTTGCCTTTACTTAGATTTTATTAATTCAGTCAGCATCCTCAGGAACTGTCTGCCACATCATGCTGCCTCCAGGGGCTGTATGCGAACAATCCATGGTTACTACTTTGTCTCTTGAGATGCTCCTTACCTTTTAGATTGCATGAACCGTAACAGAGTGACTCAGGAAAAAGCAAAAAGAAAAGAAGTTTTTTGTTGTGTAGGTTATCTACTCTTCTCTCTTTGCAAAAATACATTTGAGGGGTAAATTATTTACTACTACATTACCCTCTTGTTTAAAGGAAAGGAAAAGTAAGGCCTTTTTTTTTTTTTCCTTCTCAGCGAAGCTCGACCAGCTTGGGCCTCCCAGTGCCACCCGTAAACCTCTGTGAGCCAGTGAGGCACAGGGAGTAGGGTGGCAGGAGGTTGGGGGAACTCATTTTTGCTTTCTTCCTGCTTTCACTTGGGTCTAGTCCTGCAAGACACAAAGATTCCTTATTTATGTATTCTAAGAGCAACTTTCTGGAAACAGAAAATCAATTTCTTCTTTGTCCTCCTTCCAACCTATTCCATATCCAAGGAACCCACCTCATGTGAAAATCTGATTCTGTCAATTGACTGCTTTAAAATTCTTAAGGTGTTCCTCAGTGTCTAGAAGGAAACTATATGATCCTTAGCTTGGAATGTAGTTCTTTTATAGTCTGGCCCTCCTCCACTTTTTAAAATGCTCAATTTCCATGTGCATCCTGGACTCCAGCCACTCCAAATGGAAGCTACTCTTTGTGCCAAGCTATTTCTAGTCTCAGTACCTTTGCACATGCCAGGCCTTCTCTTTAGAATATCCTTTCTCTGGTTGGCTCCCCACATGAGCACCCAACTCGAGCTCAGAGACTACTACCTGTGGGAAACCATTTGACCTGCTCAACCCGAAATGGGCATTTGCTCACCACTGTGCCAGAGCGGCTGCGAAAGGGAAAGTTTTCCTTGAGTATTAGCCTCCCCCACCAGAATGTGCACCCTAACAAGATCTGTTCATTTTTGTTTTCCTTAGTGCCTGGCCCAGAGTAGAATTTAGTAAATCTGTATTAGCAAGATAAGAGGCTGGACTGTTCCAGGGTCTGCTAATTAAATTTGTACTGTACCTGAAAGTAGAAAGAGTGAGTGACTATTTTATAAAGGAGAAAATTTTGGATTTCTAATATTCCATTTCATAATAATCCTATTACACATAGGAGGTTTTTAGAGGTACGAGACTAAGTCTCATTCATCTTTGTATTTCTTGTGCTAACATAGTGCCCTGTAATAACATTTAATAAATGCTTAGCGAATAAATGGAGGAGTGAGTGAATAAATAGATGATGTGTGGTAATGATCCAGTGGATGCCCAGAGCTTGGCTCCATTCATCACTCTACAGACAAGAAACCCCGGTAGCTCTAGGCAATGTCAGAGTCAGAGCTCCTCTCTTTAGTCGAATGGGTCAATGAGATGACAAAGGGCCATGACCACTGTTTAGAAGATTGTAAAGTCACAGGTTAACATAGAAAAACATGCCTTTCTTTTTAGTTCACGTGTATATTTATTCAATGAACATTTTTTGAACCACAATTCCTAATCAGAAACCCTTGAGACCAGAAGCGTTTTAGAATTCAGATTATATTATTTTTTTTTCTTTCAGATTTTAGAAGGGTTATATTCCACAAGAGCATGTAAAATGGCATCTAGGGCAACATCATGTGATAAAGCTTGTTAATGTTTCTGCAGAAAACGTATTTACATTTGTGTTATGTTGTGGGATACACAAAAATTGTAAATAGGCTTAGGAGAGTTCAGCTTAGGTTTTACCTTTATATGAGTTCAGATCCATCAGGTTTTTCTGCTAATTATGTTGTGATGAATCTTTTTCCAGAGATTTTTTGGGTTTTGGAATTGTGGATCAAGATTGTCTAACTCTAAGAATGTTGGTCTGCAAGTAATTTCCTTTGGAAAAAGAAATTTAGAAATGTATCCAGCAAATAGACACTCTGTCAGTGATTCCCAGGATGGTTTTGTGAGCAAAAGTTATCTCAAAGGATATTAGTAAGATCTAAAGACAAATGAATTTAAATGTATTTTTTATTAAAAAATGAAGCTTGATATTGCATTATTACTCTTAACCAGTGCAAAGTAAATCTAATAAGCAGGATAGAGGGCTTCTAATATTAAAACAGCTGTTACGTGTAATCTTTACTACAGGGAAATTGGTAAAGGGCAGGGCAGGAGGGCAGCAATAAAAGAACCAGAGGAAGTAACTACAATTAGAGGCTGGACTGTTCCCGGGTCTGCTAATTAAATTTGTACTGTACCTGCAAATGCTCTGGAATTGTTACTTCTTCCTGTTATTTAACACTGGACATTCTTTTTATCTATGCAGAATGTATTCTTTCATAGCAAAAAAAAATATATTCACAGGAACAACTGCCCTACATAAAGGGTGGAGAATAATATTCTCTCAATGAAATTTTAAGCCTCATTGCCTCTGTCCAGATGGTGTCTGGAATTTTACCAGTAGGTGAAACCCTCGTTAAAAAGCTGTTAAGAGCTGGGTGCAGTGGCACAGGCCTGTAATCCCAGCTGTTAGGGAGCCTGAGGCAGGAGGATTGTGAGTTCAAAGCCAGCTTCAGCAACAGTGAGGCCCTAAGCAACTCAATGAGATCCTGTCTCTAAATAAGATACAAAATAGGGCTGGGGATGTGGCTCAGTGGTTAAGTGCCCCTGCATTCAATCCCTGGTACCATAAAAAAAAAAAAAAGCTGTTAAGAATCACACATGAAATATAATAAGAAGCACACATTTCCCTCAGTTGTTCTGATTCCTGAACCACTTTCAAGTGTTCCTCTCTGGCTATTCTCCTGGCTTTTGTGGATAATTAGGACTCTGCAGGTGACCTACTTTTTGAGGGGCTTCATCAGAATTTATCAGGATGTCCTGGTGAAAACTTCTCAAAGAAGAGTTTGGGATTCAGGCAAATCTGTGGACGCTTTAGAGATTGGGATTATGCAGTGATCTGAAGAGTGCAGAGCGGGCAGAGTCCCTGCGGTCTGTCCCTTCAGTTTCCCACTTGCTAGGTTTTCTTCCTCCTGGGCTGCCCCACCCTGCCGCACCTGCCCAGGCCTGCTCCTCCATTTTGGCTACAGGCTCTTTCTCCTTTTAATCTCCACCCCAGTCAATACTGGCTCACTGACACCAGAACTTTCGGTGGTGGCTTGGAGAATTGCCCCAGTCTGGCTGGGCACAAATCATGAGCCGCTCTCAGCAGAGAATATCTTGGATCTTTTACTGAGACAACATTTTCCGCTTTGCCCCACCCTTCTTGAATTTAGTCTCTCTTCTTGTTTTTGTTCTAATGAGGCTAACCATGACAGAAAAGATGAGGACAGTCTTCTAACACGCTTAGGAGGGATGACAAGGAAGAGAGATGATGCCATTACCGTAGTGGGACTGAGACTAATTTTAGGAGGAAAGGAAAACATCACCAATGCTCATTCAGGTTGCTGGGAAAGAAAGAAGGTTTTTGCAATGTAAGTCCTCTCTCCAATTAATTAGAAGATTAAGGACTCTGCCATCCTATAAAGTATGTTCAGAGGTCAAAGTAGGTGGAAGATTGACTTTCATGGGACTGGGAGATCTTTTTGTTGGCTTTTTTTTTTTTTTTTGTATCAGAGATTGAACTCGGGGGCACTCGACCACTAAGCCACATGCCCAGCCCTTTTTTGTATTTTATTTAGAGACAGGGTCTCACTGAGTTGTTTAGTACCTCACTTTTTCTGAGGCTGGTTTTGAACTCACAATCCTCCTGCCTCAGCCTCCTGAGCCATTGGTAGACATATATATATATATATATATATATATTTTATTGGTGCATTACAAGTGGATATAATGGGATTCATCGTGACTGGGAGATCTTGATGAAGTTAAAGACAGTCATCTATGTGAGGCTAGAAAGAGACTGTCTTGGAAGGCCCCAGCAGAAAGCATCATTTCATTGAAATCCAGGTCATGCTCACCGTTGAACATTTCTTAAGACCTGAGCATCACGACTCTGAGGCTTCTCACAAGCAGACTTTAGAAAAAAAGCCATTTGGGAATCATGACAGCTGCAGTCATTTCTTGAACACATACAGATGCCGCATACTGAGCTATGCACCGTCCTCACAACGACTCTATGAGATGGGGAAGATTAATGTCCTCCTTTAATGGATGGGGCCACTGAAGTTGGGAGTTCAGTTGTTTGGTCAAGGTCACATGGCTGCTATGTGGTGGCAGGCAGGCTGGCTGCAGCCTCTTGCTCAGCCCTGCTGTGTGTGTCCACATCACACGTTCAGCATGCCTCATCTGAAAAGCTTGGGCCCAAAGTGTTTCAGATTTTGAATCTTTGAACATTTTTTAATATATTCACATATTCAAAAATGTTAATATATCTAACATGACTTTTTATATAATGAGATATATAAAATAGGATATATATATAAATGAAATAATAAATATATATGCATATATATAAATAAATATAAATGAGATATATTGGGGATGGGACTCAAGTCTAAATCTAAACATGAACTTCATGTTTATTTCATATAAACACGGTCTGAAGTTTATTTTATCTCACATTCTGATGCACCTGCATTTGAACTGTGACCTGTTTTCACATGAGATCAAGTTTGGAATTTTCCACTTGTGGCGTCGTGTCTACACTCAGAAAGTTTTGGATTTTGGAGCATTTTGGGTTTAGATTTTGGATTGGTGATGCTTCACCTGTATCATGTATAAGCTGAAGTCAGACAGGAGTGGGCAGGGATGGTGGTAGCTACAGTGGTAATAAAGATTTAAAATAAGGCTAAAGGGGAACAAATCTCTAGATTCAGGATGAGCCGCATGTTTTTGAGAAAAGCCAGGGTGGGGCCGAATCTTGCCAGATATACTCTGACCTCATTTTTCTCAAGTCTGGGACTGTAGGTAGTTGAGCAAGAAAAACAAGTCAGGATACAGCAAGTGGAGGAATGGGAGCAGAAGTGAGAGTTGGGGTCCTCCCAGGAAGGAGACCTGGGGGGTCTTAGCCCTTCTTTGTGGTATAAACAATGGTGCTTTTCCCATCTCAGATGAGGTTGCTGCTTTAGCCTAAGCTCTTTTGTTTCAGGATGGAAACTCTGCCCTAGATAGGTGTTGAGGAAATTCTAGGGAAACTGAAGAGATTCTGGAATTGATCCTCTGGAGGCAGCTGATCTACCTGAGTTGGAGCGTCTTCTGTAGCCAGAGGGTAGAAGGTGGCTCTGGGGAGAGGAAATGGGGAAGATGACAAGAAAAGAAATCCGGTTGTTGTCCTGATTTTCCTAAAGCAAATATAGTACAAAAACACTAGTTCCTTGGTTTCCATTTTTTAATGCATTTTTATGCATTTCACAAATACAAACTATTTGAGCATTTCTCATATAATATTTATAATTTGAGACTAAAATCTTCTTTTGGATCCAGTATATATCTGTAGGTAGTTACCTGTTGCATATTTCTTTTCAAGAAGTCCAAATCACTCTAACAAAAACTAACTCACATTATGGTGGTTTGGGACAGAGTTGAAAGTGCGTAAACTCTGGGTCAGTTAGCCTGAGGCTTGAATCCTGCTGTCATGGTTTGATACTTCTGTGTCTTTGGTCAAATTTTCAAATCTCTCAGAGGCTTACTTTCTTAATTTACTAAATGAACATAGAATCTACCTTGTGCTACTGTGATTAAGATGAAATGAGGTAAATAGAAGTGCCAATGTGTTCAATAAATAGTAGACATTATTATATATGAATAGATCTCTGACAGAAGCAATATTTATTTATATAAGGCTTGGAAGCTCTCAATCTAGAGTTGGCAAATGAAAACAGTGGCATATATGTTATGAGAATGAATTATATTTTATGTAGAATTCATTGTCCATCATTCCTCAAGCCAATTTACCTTGCTAATGACCTGTCACTCTGGCTACTATTATTGTCTTTCCCAGCAATCCCTGATGTCCTGATTGATAAGGATGGCAGCCCTGAATCATTCTGAATAGTTCATGAATAATTGTGTTCAGGGAATTCAGCCACAGTGAGAGTGACACCCTCTCCCCTCCAAATTGATTATCTATAAAGAAGAAATCCTTTGGAAACTTTTTTTTCCTGTAAGTGTTTATTGCTCAATTTTAGTCTTTCTGTCCTCATGTGCTCTATCATCTCAGCATGACTGAAATAAGGTTTCTCCCTTGATTGCTTACAAATTGCAATGACATGAATGAGTCTCTTTAAAGTTATATAGCATATTGTATCTCTTCTATAGGCACCGGGAGATTCGTTTTTCTCAGATTTCATTTTATCTCTTCTGTAACATCCAGGAGAAAAATGAAACCATGGCAGAGTGCTCTCATTGATCAAGCATCCTTTTAATGACTTCCCTTTTGCTTCTTGGATGTATGACCTCTGATCTCTGCTATGTGACCAAATGTTTGGATCATCATTGTTGTAACCAAACTAACACCCCTCTAATGCTTTAGATATTAAAGGGTACCTTGTTTGTTTTATTTTAATTGGAAGAAATACTAGCTACATAATGCCCTTTAATCTTATTAGTCAGCAAGCACACAAATAAAACCTGGAATACTGCCTTGATAAACCATTGCTTGCTTTTTACCTTATAAAACGGAGGTCATAAACTCTATGAAACACACTAGCAACACCCTATAAAGCACAGAAATCACCATTAGACAAACTCCCCTCACCTCTGGATTGCTAAGCAGGTGCATCCCAGACTAGTTTGGTTTTAAGTTTTTACCTACCCTTGGAGCCCATGTTGAACAAGTGATTTACACAAAAGTGACAGGTTGTATCTGTCATGTCATCTTAGTAATCAAACAAATGCCTTGTGTGAAAGTGAATGGAAACAAAAACTTGTACTGGCATCCTCTGTAACCAGGGGCTTTAGCATTTCTTTTCTTTTTTTAATATTTATTTTTTAGAAGTAGTTGGACACAATACCTTTTTTTTTTTTCATGTGGTGCTAAGGATCGAACCCAGGGCCTTGCACGTGTTAGACGATCGCTCTACCACTGAGCCACTATCCCAGCCCCTGTAGCATTTCTTACACATCATCCTTAGCAGAGCTGGGTGGAAAAACTTAAGGCCTGTAATTGGCTGAGTCACTTATTTAGTGATTTTTGATATTTTGAAATTTTATAAAGATACTTAATCTATATTACATTAAACAGTTTTGTTATATGAAATAATATAAATTAACTTACAACATTATTTTAAATAAGGATGTTATTTAAAATACTAAATATTCAAGATTTATTTAGAATATTATTTAAGTATTAATAAAATTATAAAATTAATATTATTTGAGCTTAAGATGGTGAATATTGGGTTGTGAGAGGGCTTAAAAAATGCATCCCTCTTTTCAACAGAGAAATATAAAAGAATAAGGCAGATAGGAGTTCCAGATATCTACTGGTAGCAGAAAATATAGCTTATATCTGTGGACTTAGTAGTAGTTAGCTCCACTGAGGGTGTAACAGCGGTAGAGCACTTGCCTAGCACGTGTGAGGCCCTGGGCTCAATTTCAGCATCAAAAGCAAATAAGTAAATAATAGTGAATTTTAATGTTGATAATGCTCTTAAGGTGAGAATCATCATCATTCTTGCCAGCAGGTAGAGAAGAAAACTGATGAGCTCAGGTGAGAACTTGAAAAAGCCTGAGAATAAATGTCAATGGGTCCCATGGCTTGGGAAGCAGTACATTTAGCCCTAAATGTTGTCACTGGACAATCACTTAGCAACACAAATGGGACTGTGAACACACACCTACGCCTGAAAAATCTCATGGAGTATTTGACCATAATATGCTCATCCAAATGATCCAGAATATGCTTATATAAAAATTTAAGGTTTTAAATCAAATCAAAATGGAAATACAAAGTAAAAAAAATTTTTTTGTGGTACCTGGGTGTTATGGTTTAGATATGTGTCCCCCAAAAAATCATGTGTAAGATAACACAAGAAGATTTAGATGTAACATGATTGGGTTTTGAGAGGCTTAATCCAATCAGTGCATTAATTTCCTGATAACTTGGTGGTAACTGAAGGCAGGTAGAGTGTGGCTGGAGGAGGTAGGCCTATGGCAGGTGTGCCTTTGGGATGTATATTTAATCCCTGTGGAGCAGAGCTCTGTCTTTGCCTCATGGTGCCATGTTCCCAATTGCTTTCCTCTGCCACACACTTCTGCCATGGTGTTCTGCCTCATCTCAGGCCCTAAGGAATGAAGTTGGTCTTTTATGGATTGAGATCTCTGAAACTTAGAGCCCCAAATAAACTTTTCCTCCTCTAAAATCATTCTCGTTAGGTCTTTTGGTTGCAGATATAAAAAAGCTGAGTGAAACACTGGGATTGAGCCCAAGGGCACTACTACCGAGCTACATCCCCAACTCTCTCTCTCTCTTTTTCCATTTTGAGATAGGGCCTTGCTAAGTCACCCAGGCTGTCCTCAAACTTGTGATTCTTCTTCTCTTTGGTCTCCTTACCATGGGTATCACCCCCCTGAGTCCCTGGGATCACAACCTGTGCCACCACATCCGAGTCAAAGAAAAACAATTTCTTAGAGCTTTCAGAACCCTGAAAATATTAATGCAGAAACTCAGGTTGAGAAGCACAAAGGTAACACAAATAAAATTAGGAGGTGAAGCCATCAGAATATGTCTCCTTGGTCCTATGGCCCAACAGCCACTCTCAAGGCCAAAGTACAAACAAAGGTGCTCTGTTCTTCACCGAGTACCTGACCACCTGCCAAGTGCAACCTTTGTTCCGGGTTCTCCTCCCACCTTGCTTTCTCATAATTTGCCTGTCCATAATGTTTCAGCTATTCTCCTACCATCCTAGAATTGGAGATCCTGGAGAAGGAAGTTAACCATTTCCCTAGGACCTGAGGAGACTGGGAGGATTGATAAAGAGGTATGGAGACAGACTAATGCAACGATCAAAATTTGGAGTTAGGCTGGGTTTGAATTTGAGCTCTCACTTCTAATTGTGGTACTTGTATAAATTATTTAGCCTTACTGTAAGCCTTTTTCTTTTCTTAAAAATTAGAAATAAAACTTTAAAGTATCTGAAGCATAGGAGGCAACAAATTATTCAATTTAGAAAAACTTTGTTGTTCTGAAATTATAGCAATTGGAATTTTCAATGACATCCTTCAGTCATTGAATACACTCATTTGAAAAAAATTATGAATTTCATATAACTTTCAGATATTATAAAGTTGTCATTAGCACAGAAAATATAAGATATTTTAAATTCAGCATATAATGCTATCATATACATTGTGATTTTCACTCTCTTAAAGCAATATCTAGAACAAGATAGTAATGTAAAGAACCAGTATCATGCTTCATTTATATTACATTTTCATCTATATATATACAGAAAAAGTATAGAGTAGTATGAATTCTTTAACATGGCAAATATCCCTCAGACTCTGGGTAAAACTGATACATATCTCATGTTAATTCATGTAGACCTATAAACCTGTAAATGAGAACATAAAGAGAAGGAAGAAAATAGACACATGATACTTGAAGTAGATTTATGTTCATGTAAAAATAAAAATTGAAGTTCAGGGTTACAGGTCCCACTGTGCCAACACTGAGTCCCAGGTCCTGAGTGACAGAGGTGTCAAAGGCTCTTTAATACATCCTTAATACATGTTGTGGGCAGGAACTATTGTACCTCCCCATATTTTTTTGTATGTGGGTGGCACACAGGGCCTACTTCCCGAGCTCAAAGAGTGATACCACTGGGAATTTTTGTTTTCAAATACTGTTGACCTGTCAGGTGTCAAGGCCACTAAAGAAAATAATAAGCCAAACTGGAAGGTTTGACATTTGAAGGTTTATGCACTTAGTACAGAGGAAAGAGCAAGAAGCAAAAAGAAGGTGCTGGCTCCCCAGTGTTCCCCATAGAACAGCAATGGAGGGTCAGGTGGCACAACACACAGATGGTAGGGGATTGTATTAGTATGCATGGATCTGGAATAGGAAGCCTTTTGTGGGCCCAGGAGGGTCTGGAGAAGGGAGGGAGGAAGGGGTTAGGAGTGAAGAATCACTGACTCAAAATGGGGAGAAGCTCCTCAACCCAGGCTTTCTGATAGGAAGGAAGGGGGAAGCAATAAAGGGATTTCTCAAAGGAGAAACCTGGAAAGCAGGTGGGCACCCTTCATGGCTGGCCTGGTGGAGGGAGCAAGTCCTCCACTGTGACTCCTTTGGGGCAGTTGCAGAGCACACTATAAGAGTCTGGTGCGGAGAGGGTGGCTTTCCCGCAAGGGGCCTACCAGGTGGTCAAAGGTCACACACGATTTTGGCCTGGAGTGGACTCCTCACTTGCTATGTGGTTTCCATTCAGGATCTCATGTCATCCTCCCCACGATCCCACAAAGTGGATATTATTTCCGTTTTCACAGATGAGGAAATAGAGATTCTGTGTCAACAACACATCCAGTAACACGTGTCAACATCACATCCAGTAACAACCCACAACTAGTAAATAGCAAGACCAGGATTTGAATTCCAATTTCTTTCACACTTAAGCCCCTGCTCTTTCCTTAGGGACATGCTGTCTGCTGAAAAGTTCTGAAAGAGCATTAAATTAAAAACTATTGTCCCCAGCATAAAAAGAGCCGATACTCTCCTCAGTGACATAAGGCATACAAATAAGATATAAAGAAAATAGATTAAATTTAATTGTATACAGAAGTTTCAAGCAACTGGTCTGGACCATGTGCTTCATTTGGCCAGTGATTCCATGCTCCATACAACATGGCTTCTGCTGCACAGCAGAGATGTGGCAAACTGCAGCCCAGGGCCAAATCTGGATAAGCTCATTTGTTTTCAACTGTCCATGTCTGCTCTCTTTCCACAGTGGCAGAGCTGAGTTATTGTGACAGAGAGTATATGGCTCATAAAGCTGAAAATATTTACTCTCTGGCCCTTTATAGAGAAAGTCTGACAATCTCTGCTGTAGACCATAGAAAGAACAAATAGCAGAAATGGACATACGATAAATGAACATATAGCACAACAAACCATCTGCTGTAATGAATACATCTAATTTGGCTCTTTAAAATAAGAAATGAATGCCTTGGTTCTTACAGAAAAAAAATCTTATTATCTGTTATATATTATTAAATTACAAATAAACATTTATTTTAGGATTCTGACAAAAATATGAAGTTCTTTCATTTCTGGACACTTTAAGCAGTGACTTTTTTTGAGAGTTAAAATTTTTAAAAAAATTTCAAAAAGCTTTGCTCAAAATATGTGTAATTTCGTTGAATTTCTCATTCGAATGCAAGATGAAGCAGGATATTAATCCTAAGAGCTGGAGTTCCCATCGACTTATCTTACATATGGGGAAATACTCTTGGCTCTTTATAAACATCCACCTTAATTACCTGAAGGCTTTACATTCTTTGGCAGGGTGACTTGTTTTCAAATTTTGTGTAGTGAATAGCTAAAGAAGAAAAACAGGAAAAGCTTGCAGTGTGGTATGGAGGAAGTGTCTTTGGGAGCCTGGACTTCCAATCCTGGCTCAGCAGCTCACAGGGTCATCCAAACATCAAATCTCTCTCTATCCTCATTTCCTGTAACAAGTTTAGAGACACAGCTTTGTCTGTGTGGGAGTAAGGCCTTCAACCTAAATTCCTACCTTTCCTTTATCGGAACATCTATCCCACCTCCCATATCCTTTAATTTCAGCATGCGTAGTGATGGTTCTAGAAGTATTAGCGGCCTCTTCTTGGATGTAAAACGAGGTGATCTGGGTGTATATTAGTTAGCTTTCTGAAACTAGGAGAAAATACCTGAGAGACTCAACTTATTATAAAATGTTTATTTTGAATACATCTAAGTTGAATTTTGGCTCATAATTTTAGAGGTTTTAATCTCTGGTCACTTGGCCCTGTTGCTTTGGACTTGTGGCAGTGCAGTAAATCATGACAAAGGTGCAGGTCAGAGGAGGCCTGTTTACCTCAGAGCAGCTGGGAAACAAAGGAGGAGGGAAGGGCCAAGGCCCCAATATTGTTTCAAGGCCCCCCCCGCCACCCCCCCCACCCCACCCCCCGCAACCTAACTTCATTCCACTAGGTTACACTTCTTTAAGATTCTGTCACTTCCCAACAGCACTGCAGCCTGGAGATGAGGCTTTAATAGAGAACTTTTGGGAATATTTTAGATCCAAAACATAGCAAGGGCTGAACCAGGAAAGAGGGAGGCCTTAGTGTGTTAAGTAATAAAATCTCTACAATGTGAGAGCCTGTTGTTCCCTGCAAGTCTGGTTAGGGAAAAGAAATTGAAAAGGGACACTTCAGTCTGATCTGCAGAAGTTCTAAACTCTCCTTTGCCAGAAGAATCCACTCTACTCAGATGACCCACCAGTGTTCTGTTTGATTGTCCAAATTGCCCCAAATGGCTTTTCTGTTCAGACTTCTACAGGGCAGGACCAGTCAGCCTGAGGCCCATGGCCTTCGCCTGTGGATGTTCTGCTCTGTGGAGAGTCTGGAAGCTTGGTTCTCTGGAGTCTGTGGGCACGTAGCTCAAGACCTCCCTTTGTAAGTGCTGAGGTCACTGTTATTTCTTGGTAGGGTTGAGCTGGGCTCTGGACTTCTCCTTTTAGGTTGTTATCTTAAACCCTGAACAGATGTCTAGTCTGGCTTCTTCTCAGTTGTGAAGGAAATCTGACCTCATTTGATTGATCCCCGTGGAGTCCAGCAGTTTCTCAGCTCTCTTTCAGGAAATTTCTTCATAAGGTGAGAAGAGAAATTAGGCTATTCTCCCTAGGGGGTTAGTTCAGTGTTTTTCAGTTTTAGATATCATTTACTTTGCTTGGTTTATTTGTTGCTGGGAAAGGTGTGTTAAATTTCTATGAGACTATGGACCAGCCAATTCCTTTTTGCAATTTGGCCAATTTTTGTTTTAAAAAATTTGAGGGAATGTCTTAGATGCACACAGGCTTAGGACTGTTATATCTTCCTGATTAAAAAACAAATAGCATTATGTTTTTAACCTTTATTTTCCCACTAATTTTTTTTTTGTCTGAACCTAATATAGCTAGTTTTTACCTGCTTAGATTTAATTGATTTTATTTTGTTGGTAGCCACATCAGGACCCTGAATTCTCTGCATTGACCCCCTGGTCATCCCCAGATTCTTAAGATGATTAAGGATTTCCTGATCAGGAGATTGAGTCACTTCTCAGAAGTCAGCGTGAGGCAGCTATGCCTTGAAGATGGCATTCAAGGTAGCATAACCCAATGTTTTAGTCAACTTTTTCACTGCTGTATCCAAAAACACAGGAGAAGAATAACTGAGAGGAGGAAAAGTTTATTTGGGGCTCAGTTTCAGAGGTCTCAGTCTGAAGATGGCTGACTCCGTTGCTCTCGGCCTAAGATGAGGCAGCACACCATGGAGAAAAGGCCCAGTGAAGGAAAGCTGCTCAGCTCACGGTAGGATCAGGACGCAGAGAGAGTGGGAAGAAGATGACTTAGGAAAGATGGATCCTTCCAGGGCATGCTCCCAGTGACCCACCTCCTGCAGCTACTCCCCACCTGCCTACATTTACCACTCGGTCCATTCAAACGAGGATGGACTGATTAGATGACAGCTCACCCCAATCTTTTCACCTCTAAATACTCCTGTATTAACACAAGAGCTTTTATGTACAAACGGTAACAGCCAAGTTACCCAGAGTGGCAGCAATTCATACTATCCATTACTGGCAGCCCGTTTGGGAGAGGAACAGTGAAAAATATCCGTAAGGAGAAGAAGGCTCAGATGCACAAGCTCAGAGCCACGGCACCGCGGCAGACACTTTGCAGAGAGAGAGTGGGGTTGGCTTATTTATTTCCCTAAGAGTTTTGCCTCAAAGAGATAATGATGTCTTTCCTAGATGATGGCACCACGAATACTAGTTGTCACTTCCTTGGAGCATTCAATATCTTGACACTGGTTTGCTGGTCACCCTTTGTATGTCTCCGAAGGGATGCCATCTTTAGGACCTCGTTCTCAAGAAATGGACCTAGGATGAAGTCAAGGAAGGAAACAAAAGAGACCTCCTCCAGGATGACCACTATGTTCCTCCATCAGATGGCCTTTCCTCAGAATACAGACAAACAAAACCCCAAAAATTATTTTTTTTTAAATTTTTTAGTTGTAGATGGACACAATAGTTTTATTTATTTATTTTTATGTGGTGCTGAAGATTGAACCCAGTGCCTCACACATGCAAGGCAAGCACTCTGCTACTGAGCCACAATCCCAGCCCCGCAACTAACTCTTAAAAGGTGGAACTCCTTGTTGTATTTATTTTTAGGATAGAAATCAACTGGCCACAGAGCCATTGCTAAAGAATAAAACCAACAAACTGACTGCTATCGCTTGAATGTCATAAGAAGGAGGCTTTCTTTCAGAAGAACTTAGTTAAGATTTACATTTATAAACAGTGTAAATAGAGTCACATTTTTTATTTTTTATATATTTAGAAGTTTGAGAATAATCTAAAAGTGCAGGTTCACAGACAATGTCTGACACTGTAACTCATGTAATGTTTTATATTTTCCCCTGAAAATAATTAGATGGATTTTTTTTTTCTCAAGTTACGTGTATGTTTTGCGGTACTGGGAATTGAACCCAGGGGTTTCAATCACCAGCCCTTTTATAAAATTTTGAGACAGACTCTAGCTAAGTTGCCTAGGCTGGCTTGAATTTGAGATCCCCCTAATTAAGCCTCCTGAGTAGCTGGAATTACAGATGTGCACCACCACACCTGGTTTAGATGGGTATTATCAAATCTTTCTTAGGGGCAGAAAAGTGCACTTATATGCAAATATTTCAATACATTTCCAGAACACTCATGGGTTTCTTGGAGCCCACCCACTTAAAAGACTTCAAGTTAAGATCTTTTGAATTTTTTTGGCACTTGAGCTAGAGTTAAAATAAATTCATCATATGTGAGCACCCTTGCTAGGTATCTGATGCGGATCACAATGAGTAACACCTGTCCTTTCAGTCTCTCAACAATTTGATTAGTTTTTTAAAAAATCATGTAATATCTAGAAGCAATCCTGCTGATGACAAAGTAGAGGCCAGGTTGTAATACGGGTTAGTGGGAGCCAAATGGTTGTCCTAACCAAACTGCAGGATTAGCCTGACCTACCAAGCCAGATCTTGGCCATCTGGACCAGGCTGGCGTCTCTAGCTGTGAGTTCTGCTGGGATAAGTACTACTGGAGGGAAGAGATGAGGGGGAAGTCACGTTCTTGAAGGATAAGCTCCTCTGAGAGAAGGGAGGGGGTGGAATTAAGATATGGTTATAAATTTATCAATCAGTTAAATCCCTTCAGCTCCCAAGGGCAGAGGGAGTGAGTGGTAGAGAGAGGCTGGGGAAAATCCCTCCCCATGCCAATCCCGAGATCTAAGAGGTTTCCCCTCAGCAGGGCTGATCACAGATGACAGGTGCTTAAGTGGGAATAAGAGGGGCTACATTGCTTGAAAACAGGTTGTGAAAAATCCTCCACCTGAGTAATTTCTATCCAGACAGCCTTGCTGGAATTGCTGGTGCTGGCAGCGCAGCCACCTCATCACAAGAGGCATTTAGAGGCTGATGAGGAGGGCTCTTCTGATGCCACTCTGTCTCCCTGGCAACGCAACTCTACCTCTGCAGTTCCAAGAGGCAAGTCTCCCAAGCCTATTGTCCTCGCAAGGATTAACCATATGCGCGCCTATGTTGACGGGAGACTTAATGTTACCCCAGGGTTACATTTTTAGGGAGTTTGCAGTAGGGTGGAAGGGGCTGATACAAGTCACAAAAAGGTCAAATCTGTCCATTCTGACACAACCCTTTTGCTTGACACTAATTGAGGAATATCCATTGCTTCTGATAACTTAGCACTTAAAAAACTTTGCATTCTTATTCACTTTCCTGAAAGCTTAATTTTTTTTCCTTGTGATATTTGGCTCATGCTCCTGACATTAGTAACCCTTGACTATTTTGCTCTGTGTTGCATTGCTCCTGTGCCTTATCTCAGTCTTAAACTTGCCCTTTTCCCCCCTTAGATTCTTTCTCACTCTTCTGGTTTAATGACTAAATTCATTACTTTCCTAAAAGCCTGGGAAAGATAGTGTGTCTGCTAAGAATCCTTTAAGGCACGATGTTCTTACTGATGCACCTTTGTTAGTTGCTGGGGATGTGAAATCTTTGGTTCTTATTTTACATGAACTGGGATTAGCATTTCTGAGCCCCAAAGCTCAGCTACTTCTGTCAGAATTCAGTGGCATCAATCAAGGACCACAGAGCAGTTGCGAATCACCCTGTAAGGACTTCTCTCTCTTAGGATGCAATAACAAACCCTAGCTGCTAGTATTAATAAACTGTGTGGGAAATATTTTCCACCAAATGTTTCAAATCTGTTCAACTTATCTTATAAAGCCTTGTTTACTTTCAGAATCTAGGGAGGAAGCAAAACTTTTTATTTTGTAGATAGTTTATGTTTATTTGATTCCTATTACCATATTTGGGTAGATACTAAATAAAAATGTTATATATAACCACTGAATAAACTATTGGCCCATTTCATCCAAATTCTTTTAACTGAAAAAATTATAAACAACTTATCATACATTCTCAATGTAAAGAGTTCAGACAATATGAGAGTAAAATACAAAAGTCTTCTTTCCTCACCATTCCATTAGGTCTTCTACCTCTCTCAAGTTGCAACTATGGAATGCATGAAGGTCTTTATCATTCTGGCCTTTCTATACACAAACTTAGGTTTTTATATATATGTATGCCCACATACACTACATGTATTTATTTATTCATTTATTTAAGAATGCAGTGCCTTCATCTGTTTTGTGTTGCTATAACATATCTGAGGCTGGGTACTTTATAAAGAAAAGAGGTTTATTTAGTCCACAGTTCTGAAGGTCCAAGAGCATGGCAATGGCATTGGTTTTAGTAAGAGCCTCATAGTGGATAGAATCAGAGGCCATGAGGGTGTGTGTGAGAGGCGAGTGTGGAAATAACTCACACAGGCTGAGCAAGGAAGTAAGAGAGGAGAAAGGGGCCAGGATCCCTATTTTATAATAGCCTGCTCTTGTGAGAATGAATTCCTGGAAGACCTGAGCCATTCCAGAGGGAGCAGCACTGATTCCTTCACAAGGGTGGTGATCCACAGAATCATCTCCTCTTAACTCCACCTCTTAAAGATTTCACCAGCTTTCAAGAGCACCACGCCGGACTATAGCTTCCAGCACAGGAGGTTTTTGGGGACCCAAATAATATTCAAACCACACCATGCAGTTAGACTGCTTGTTTTTTTTTTTTTATTTTATTTTATTTTATTTTTTTTATTTTTTTTTATTGTTGGTTGTTCAAAACATTACATAGTTCTTGATATATCATCTTTCACACTTTGCTTCAAGTGGGTTATGAACTCCCATTTTTAGCCCATATACAGATTGCAGAATCACATCAATTACACATCCATTGATTTACATATTGCCATACTTGTGACTGTCATGTTCTGCTACCTTTCCTATCCTCTACTATCCCCCCTCCCCTCCCCTCCCCACCCCTCTTCTCTCTCTACCCCCCCTATTGACCTTCATTTCTCCCCCTTGTATTATTTTTCCCTTTCCCCTCATTTCCTCTTGTATGTTCTTTTGTATAACCCTGAGGGTCTCCTTCCATTTCCATGCAATTTCCCTTTTCTCTCCCTTTCCCTCCCACCTCTCATCTTTGTTTAATGTTAATCTTCTTCTCATGCTCTTCGTCCCTACTCTGTTCTTAGTTACTCTCCTTATATCAAAGGAGACATTTGGCATTTGCTTTTTAGGGATTGGCTAGCTTCACTTAGCATAATCTGCTCTAGTGCCATCCATTTCCCTGCAAATTCTATGATTTTGTCATTTTTTAATGCAGAGTAATACTCCATTGTGTATAAATGCCACATTTTTTTAATCCATTCGTCTATTGAAGGGCATCTGGGTTGGTTCCAAAGTCTTGCTATTGTGAATTGAGCTGCTATGAACATCGATGTAGCAGTGTCCCTGTAGCATGCTCTTTTTAGGTCTTTAGGGAATAGACCAAGAAGGGGAATAGCTGGGTCAAATGGTGGCTCCATTCCCAGCTTTCCAAGAAATCTCCATACTGCTTTCCAAATTGGCTGCACCAATTTGCAGTCCCACCAGCAATGTACAAGTGTACCCTTTTCCCCACATCCTCGCCAGCACTTGTTGTTGTTTGACTTCATAATGGCTGCCAATCTTACTGGAGTGAGATGGTATCTTAGGGTGGTTTTGATTTGCATTTCTCTGACTGCTAGAGATGGTGAGCATTTTTTCATGTACTTGTTGATTGATTGTATGTCCTCCTCTGAGAAGTGTCTGTTCAGGTCCTTGGCCCATTTGTTGATTGGGTTGTTAGTTATCTTATTGTCTAATTTTTGGAGTTCTTTGTATACTCTGGATATTAGGGCTCTGTCTGAAGTGTGAGGAGTAAAGATTTGTTCCCAGGATGTAGGCTCTCTATTTACCTCTCTTATTGTTTCTTTTGCTGAGAAAAAACTTTTTAGTTTGAGTAAGTCCCATTTGTTGATTCTAGTTATTAACTTTTGTGCTATGGGTGTCCTATTGAGGAATTTGGAGCCCGACCCCACAGTATGTAGATCGTAGCCAACTTTTTCTTCTATCAGACGGCGTGTCTCTGATTTGATATCAAGCTCCTTGATCTATTTTGAATTAACTTTTGTGCATGGCGAGAGAAAGGGATTCAGTTTCATTTTGTTGCATATGGATTTCCAGTTTTCCCAGCACCATTTGTTGAAGATGCTATCCTTCCTCCATTGCATGCTTTTAGCCCCTTTATCAAATATAAGATAGTTGTAGTTTTGTGGATTGGTTTCTGTGTCCTCTATTCTGTACCATTGGTCCACCCGCCTGTTTTGGTACCAGTACCATGCTGTTTTTGTTACTATTGCTCTGTAGTATAGTTTGAAGTCTGGTATCGCTATACCGCCTGATTCACACTTCCTGCTTAGCATTGTTTTTGCTATTCTAGGTCTTTTAGTTTTCCATATGAATTTCATGATTGCTTTCTCTATTTCTACAAGAAATGCCTTTGGGATTTTGATTGGCATTGCATTAAACCTATAGAGAACTTTTGGTAATATCGCCATTTTGATGATGTTAGTTCTGCCTATCCATGAACAGGGTATATTTTTCCATCTTCTAAGATCTTCTTCTATTTCTCTCTTTAGGGTTCTGTAGTTTTCATTGTATAAGTCTTTCACCTCTTTTGTTAGGTTGATTCCCAAGTATTTTATTTTTTTTGAAGATATTGTGAATGGAGTGGTTGTCCTCATTTCCATTTCAGAGGATTTGTCGCTGATATACAGGAATGCCTTTGATTTATGCGTGTTGATTTTATATCCTGCCACTTTGCTGAATTCATTTATTAGCTCTAATAGTTTCTTTGTAGAGCCTTTTGGGTCTGCTAGGTATAGAATCATATCATCTGCAAATAGTGATAATTTAAGTTCTTCTTTTCCTATTTTTATGCCTTTAATTTCTTTCGTCTGTCTAATTGCTGTGGCCAGTGTTTCGAGAACTATGTTGAACAGAAGTGGTGAGAGAGGGCATCCCTGTCTTGTTCCAGATTTTAGAGGGAATGCCTTCAATTTTTCTCCATTCAGAATGATGCTAGCCTGAGGCTTAGCATAGATTGCTTTTACAATATTGAGGTATGTTCCTGTTATCCCTAGTTTTTCTAGAGTTTTGAACATAAAGGGATGCTGTACTTTGTCGAATGCTTTTTCCGCATCTATCGAGATGATCATATGGTTCTTATTTTTAAGTCTATTGATGTGGTGAATAACATTTATTGATTTCCGTATATTGAACCAGCCTTGCATCCCAGGGATGAATCCTACTTGATCATGGTGCACAATTTTTTTGATATGTTTTTGTATCCGATTCGCCAGAATTTTATTGAGGATTTTTGCATCTAGGTTCATTAGAGATATTGGTCTGAAGTTTTCTTTCTTTGAAGTGTCTTTGTCTGGTTTAGGTATCAGGGTGATGTTGGCCTCGTAGAATGAATTTGGAAGTTCTCCCTCTTTTTCTATTTCCTGAAGTAGCTTGAAAAGTATTGGTATTAGTTCCTCTTTAAAGGTTTTGTAAAATTCAGCTGTATACCCATCCGGTCCTGGGCTTTTCTTAGTTGGTAGTCTTTTGATGGTTTCTTCTATTTCCTCAATTGATATTGGTCTGTTTAGGTTGTCTATATCCTCCTGACTCAATCTGGGCAGATCATATGACTTCAGAAATTTATCGATGCCTTCACTATCTTCTAATTTATTGGAGTATAAGGATTCAAAATAATTTTTGATTATCTTCTGTATTTCTGAAGTGTCTGTTGTGATATTGCCTTTTTCATCCCGTATGCTAGTAATTTGAGTTCTCTCTCTTCTTCTCTTCGCTAGCATCGCTAAGGGTCTGTCGATTTTGTTTATTTTTTCAAAGAACCAACTTTTAGTTTTGTCAATTTTTTCAATTGTTTCTTTTGTTTCGATTTCATTAATTTCAGCTCTGATTTTAATTATTTCTTGCCTTCTACTTCTTTTGCTGTTGTTTTGCTCTTCTTTTTCTAGGATTTTGAGATGAAGCATGAGATCATTTATTTGTTGGTTTTTTCTTTTTTTAAGGAATGAACTCCAAGCAATGAATTTTCCTCTTAGAACTGCTTTCAATGTGTCCCACAGATTCCGATATGTTGTGTCTGTGTTTTCATTAATCTCTAAGAATTTTTTAATTTCCTCCTTGATGTCTTCTATAACCCATTGATCATTCAGTAACCTATTGTTCATTCTCCAAGTGATGTATGCTTTTTCCTTCCTTCTTTTATCGTTGATTTTCAGTTTCATTCCATTATGGTCAGATAGGATGCATGGTATTATCTCTACTCCTTTATATTGTCTAAGAGTTGCCCTGTGACATAATATATGATCTATTTTTGAGAAGGATCCATGTGCTGCTGAGAAAAAAGTGTAACTGCTTGATGTTGGGTGGTATATTCTATATATGTCAATTAAGTCTAGGTTATTAATTGTGTTATTGAGTTCTATAGTTTCCTTATTCAACTTTTGTTTGGAAGATCTGTCCAGTGGCGAGAGAGGTGTGTTAAAGTCTCCCATGATTATTGTATGGTGGTCTATTAGACTCTTGAACTTGAGAAGAGTTTGTTTGATGAACATAGCTGCACCATTGTTTGGGGCATATATATTTATGATTGTTATGTCTTGTTGGTGTATGGTTCCCTTAAGCAGTATGTAGTGTCCCTCTTTATCCCTTTTGATTAACTTGGGCTTGAAATCTATTTTATTTGATATGAGTATGGACACTCCTGCTTTTTTCCGAAGTCCATATGAGTGATATGATTTTTCCCAACCTTTCACCTTCAGCCTATGTATGTCTTTTCCTATCAAATGCGTCTCCTGTAGGCAGCATATTGTTGGGTCTTGTTTTGAGATCCATTCTACTAGCCTGTGTCTCTTAATTGGTGAGTTTAAGCCATTAACATTTAGGGTTATTATTGAGATATGGGTTGTTGTTCCAGCCATATTTGTTTATTTATGTTACTAAACATGGTTTGTTTTCCTCTTTGATTATTCCCCCCCCTTTACTGTCCTACCTCCCACTGTTGGTTTTCATTGTTATTTTCCATTTCCTCTTCCTGTAATGTTTTGCTGAGGATGTTTTGAAGAGATGGTTTTCTAGCTGCATATTCTTTTAACTTTTGTTTGTCGTGGAAGGTTTTAATTTCATCTTCCATCCTGAAGCTTAATTTCGCTGGATACACAATTCTTGGTTGGAACCCATTTTCTTTCAGTGTTTGAAATATGTTATTCCAGGATCTTCTAGCTTTCAGAGTCTGTGTTGAAAGATCAGCTGTTATCCTGATTGGCTTGCCCCTAAATGTAATCTGCTTCCTTTCTCTTGTAGCTTTTAAAATTCTCTCCTTATTCTGTATGTTGGGCATCTTCATTATAATGTGTCTAGGTGTGGATCTCTTATAATTTTGCACATTCGGCATCCTGTAGGCTTCTAGAATTTGGGATTCTGTCTCATTCTTCAAGTCTGGGAAGTTTTCTCGTATTATTTCATTGAATAAATTGCTCATTCCTTTGGTATGGAGTTCTATACCTTCCTGTATCCCAATGACTCTTAAGTTTGGTCTCTTAATGTTATCCCATATTTCTTGGATGTTCTGCTCATGGTTTCTTAACAGTCTTGCTGAGCTGTTTATGTTCTTTTCAAGTTGAAATACTTTGTCTTCATTGTCTGATGTTCTATCTTCTAAGTGTTCTACTCTGCTGGTAGTACTCTCAATTGAGTTTTTAAGTTGGTTTATTGCTTCCTGCATTTCTAGGATTTCTGTTTGTTTGTTTTTTATAACCTCTATCTCCCTGTATAGTTGATCCTTTGCTTCCTGGATTTGTTTGTGTAATTCCTTGTCGAAGTGATCTTTCATTGTCTGATTTTGCTGTCTAATTTCTTCCTTGATACTCCAGATCATCTGAAGCATATATATCCTGAATTCTTTATCTGACATTCCATCTGCTGCAGCTGTTACCTCTTCTAAAGTTGAGCTGAGCTGCATTGCTTGTAGTCCTTTCTTTCCTTGTCTTTTCATACTGCTTGCGTTTCTTTCTTCTTGGTGAAACTGTTGTGTTTTTGAAATTTCCCCCCCCCCTATATATTTATGTTGCTCTTGTATAGTTGAAAATTCTCCCTTGCAGGTGCGGGCAGGGGCTCTGCTCTGCCCCTCCTCCAATTGGTGTGAGGTGTCTACCACGCCCGCGGACTAGACTGCTTGTTTTGAACTTGCTTTTACTCACTTAATTGTTCTCCCCCCCCCATTTTAGAGTGATAAACATAGTAATTGGATTCATCTTACAAAGTCACACATGCATGGACTTTGATTTACTTCATTCCAGTCCCTGTTCCCTCTCTACTCTTCCTCCCCCTCCCTCTCATCTCCCTTCTCTATCTACTGATCTTTCTTTCACTTGTTGATTTACTTGTTTATTTTTGATTGACACCTTCTACATATACATAAAGGTGGAATTCCCTGTGGTATATTTATAGATGCACATAGTGTGATTTTTAAAAAATTAATTCCACCCCTTTCCCATCCTGCCTCCCCTCCTCTCGATCTTCTTCTACTCCACTGATCTTCTCTATATCTTTATGATATCCCACCTATACCCCCTGTTTCCCCCCCTTATTTTGATCTAGCTTTTGCATGTGAGAGAAAACTTTCAACTCTTGATTTTCTGATTCTGGCTTCTTTCACTTAACATGATGTTCTCATTTCCATCCATTTATCAGCCAATGCCATAATTCCATTCCTTATGGCTGAGTGAAACTCCATATATAGATATAACTGCATTTTCTCGATGCATTCATTCATGTATTGACAGGCACCTAGACTGAATCCATAATTTGACTATTGTGAATTGTGCTGCTGTAAACATTGATGCCTCACTTAATAGTTCTAGAAGATGTTTACATGTCAGTTTAAACAGGTATACCTCATTTTTAAAAATTGCAACCTAGTATTCCATGTCCCTATTAATACCAACATTTCCTCAGGTGCCTTATATATTTGAAAGACATTGGTAAATATAAGGCTAAATACATTTAGCTAGGTTTCTTTATTATAGATTATCTAAGCCTTCAGAATGGTTATATGTATTGTAAATCTCTAAGATAGCTGTCCAGAATGGAGTGTTGTGTAACTGAGTTTACCACTTGCTTTGATTTGATTTTAAAGTTGCTTCAGGACAGGTGCTGCTTCTCACTGGATGATATTGCAAACCTGGGAGAGAAGACTAATCTTAGGATGCCTGATCTCAACCCAGAGAGTTCAGTTACAGGATATGATTTAAGAGGACTAAAAAGGTTGCACATTGGTTTTAAATACCTGTAGCATAATTATAGAATGAGAATTAGTTATTTTTAGAAAAAGGAAAGCCCTTAGATGAATACAATATAAGCTATTAAGCTGATTTGTCTATTTAAAAAGCTAATGAAAATTTCAGATGAGTAATTGGAATTATGGTGCTCAGATCAATGGAGATTATTGCTTCACTGTACTTCTTTTTGATCCAGCTTCAATCCTTTACTTTCTTATAGGAAAGCCCCCCTCTTAGCACCAAGAGCCAATCAAGTGCTGTACCCTTAATCTTTAGCCATTTTTAGAGGAGGGAGGAAGGGATAGGAGGGACAGTAGGAAGATGCTTTATACAGATATTTTAGAGTTTATAGAGGATTTCTTGAAGGGTCTATGTCCCATTTCAATTCAGTTCTGTAGACATGATTTCCCTCATTTTATAGAAGAAAAAAAAATGAGCCTCAGAGGCAAGATCAGAGCAAGGTCTTAAGCCTAATTCTTTTGATACAAAATCTAGGTAATTTCAGTGAGATCATAGTGTTTGTAATATATTTTTAAATATAATTTTTTAGTTTTTTTTAGGTGGACACAATATCTTTATTTTATTTTTTATGTGGTGCTGAGGATTGAACCCAGTGTCTCAGGCATGCTAGGTGAGCACTCTACTACTGAGCACTCTACTCTGACACTCTCCAGAATATTCCATCCAGAGTTAATCTGATTTTTCTTTCCCTCTTTGCCTCTCTATTCCTTCCTCCCTACCCACCATCATACTTCTTTCCTTCCTTCCCTCCCTCTTTCCTTCTTTCAGTAGGCAGTCTTTCTATGCTGCCCAAGCTGGTCTCAAACCCCTGGGTTCAAGTGATCCTCCTGCCGTAGGCCTCCCAAGTAGCTGGGACCACAGGTGCTCAACACAACTGGCTCCGTGACTCTTTTGTTTTGCCTTTTTCATTAAGTTAATGGAAAACAAAGATTTTTGGATAATAAACAAAGTTTGTGTACAAATTATAATTTGTGAAAATAAATTTTAAAAATTTTCATTGTCCTGTATCAATCATTTTTTAATATTTATTTTTTAGTTAAGGTGGACACAATATTTTTTATTTTATGTGGTGCTGAGAATTAAACCCAGTGCCTCATGCATGCTAGGCAACTGCTCTACCTCTGAGCCACAACCCCAGCCCTGTATCAATCATTTTTAAGTTAACGTTTTCAAAAACAGATATTTCAATTACATTAAAAAATACTCAACACATCACTTGAAAAAATACTATTAGTGCATTGAGCTTTTAAGTAAACTTCATGGAATTGGATTTCAAATCTCAGAAACATGTTGAAAAATTTTTGAGAGACATTAAATTACATTGGAAAAAAAAGCTTTGGAAGATAATGATATGAATATCATCTCATGAGAACAGATTGAAAACGGGCTTCTTCCTTCTTTCATGAGCTGTGGTGCTTGTGATTGACAAGGGCATTATGGATGGACCAAATCACCTTTAAAATATTTACCCAAATGTTTTATCTGCCTTGTGTAAGATCCTTCAGCCAATCAAGTAAGGTTAACCCATAACTAATTAGTAAATGTCACTCAATTCTAGGTGCTTTTGGGGGAATCAAAAAAGTTAAGGCAAAGCCCAAGAGCATGAGGAAATGCTGATCAAGTGGAAGAGAAAGCCATGCCTGACAACAGAGTAAGAAGAGCTCATTCCCTGTTTAGTGAACCAAAGAGTTTCCCCACCCTCCACTCATATGAGTAACTCATGTGGTGCAGATATTACATGAGAAGGCAAAGCAACTTCACGTAGGAGGCGAGATGGAGTGATGGGGAAGAATAGGGAAGATGTGAAGTGCAAGAGTCCAGAAATCATCAGGAGAAAGTAGGAATGGCCAGAGGAAGAGAAAAGAAAGAAAATCAGTCATGAAATATTTATAACATCCCAGATTCCATGTGTATATTGTCTCATTTATGTATTCATTTTTTCAGTACTTGGGATTGAATCCAGGTGCCTTAAAAAAAGGGAATTGATCCTTATTCCTTTTTATTTTTTGAAACAGGATCTCTCTAAGTTGCTGAGGCTGACCTTGAACTTGTAATCCTCCGGCCTCAGCCTCTGAATGCAGGTGTGTGCCCTGAGCCCAGCTGTGCATTGTCTCAGAGCACCCTGTGAAGTGAATCATACTTTGCCCATTTTTCAGAAAACAAGTGTTGTGATCCGGATTCCAAAATCTTACCTCTTTCTGGGGCATATTTCCTCTGTGACAGTGATAAGGGTGGGATAACTTTCCCTAAATTTGTTGTGGAGATTGAAAATGAACAAAATCCTCATTTGACATAGACATACAAGGAATCATATGCCTCTTAAAATCGAAATAGCCATTTGGGGCCACTATCAATTCATCCAGATGACCAAGCAACTCACCTTTCTTATATACAAAATCACATTTGTGTTTTGGAAACGTTTTTGAATTCCGTCTTTTGTTAATTTGACCTCTAAATGTGTTTGTTTCCTCATGGCCGTTATTTCCAAATTTATGAAAAAATAATCTGTTCAATGTGGGTCTGTGCCTAAGCAATATTAAAAATTTGGTCTCTGCTGGGCATGGTGGCACATGCCTGTAATCCCTGCGGCTTGGGAGGCTGAGGCAGGAGGATCTCAAGTTCAAAGCCAGCCTCAGCAAAAGTGAAGCGCTAAACAGCTCAGTGAGACCCTGTCTCTAAGATAGAAAATAGGCTGGGGATGTGGCTTAGTGGTTGAGTGCCCCTGAGTTCACCCCCTGGTACCAAAATAAGTAAATAAATAGGTAGATAGATAGATAAATAAATAAATAAATAAATAAAATGAAATAGCTAGGACCCTGTTGTATGTATCCTCGTGAACATTTTCTCAGAAGAATTAAAAAAAAAATTCGGTCTCTGGTGAAAACCCTCACTTTCCTGTGACATGGCTCCTTCTCTCTTCCTGAACAGAGGAAGAAGACCCATCTCACCTGGGTTCTTATTGGCTGTGGCATTAATGGAAATGCTGAATTATTTTAAGTAATTATCTGGGACTATAAATTTTTGTTTAGCTCCTATATGTAACTCTTAACTGACAATACTATTTAGAGATTGATGGAAACTGGGAATCTAAAGTTGCCACTGAGGTTTAAAGAATATAGACAAACTTCACAGAAAGACTGGATTCTAAGATGGATTCTTCTTTACTCTCTTCATGGGTAGCCACCTTTGTTTCACTCATTAATGACAAGTTGACTCCTGCTCTGGGAACCAAAGGCCTCTCCTGGGACATCTGTTTATGCCTACTATAAATTCCTTTCCTTTGAATGAAGTCACTCTCTGAGAACTTCAGAAATGCACCTTCTCTGATGTTACCAGAAGCAGCATTTTGCATTAATCCAGGGTTGTATTTTCTATCTGCAGAATTCATAAAGTTGGTAACTACTTGTTTAAAATTACCAGAATGCAGGCTGGGGGTGTGACTTGGTGATAGAGCACTTTTGTAGCATGTGGGGGATCCCTGGGTTTCATCCCCAATGCTGATAAAAAGAGACCAAAACTTGCCAGAATTCTATGCCTGGCCTAAAAATATTGGTTGCTGGGGCTGGGGATGTGGCTCAAGCGGTAGCGCGCTCGCCTGGCATGTGTGCGGCCCGGGTTCAATTCTCAGCACCACATACAAACAAAGATGTTATGTCCGCCGATAACTAAAAGTAAATAAATATTAAAAATTTAAAAAAAAAATATTGGTTGCTAAAGAATTCTTTGAGGTAATGAAAAAATAATAAATTTTAAATTTAATTATTAATTTAATAACAACATAAAAATTTCTTTTCACATATTATTGTTGAAAAAAAAAGTGACAAACAGAATAAACTCAAAGCCTCATAATTCTTTCTAAACTTTGGTAAATATTCTCCCTAAATACATTTTTGAAGATGACAAAATTTTGTACATAAATGAGACCTTGATGTTTTTTTTAAACTTACAGGTGTCTCTATTTTTCATGGACATATTTTTGTAGCAATACATGAAAATGTGTTTTATACACGTGAAAGCTGAATAATATTCCATCATATGTATACATAATAAGTCTATTGATGAGAAATTGGTTGCTTCTCTCTCTCTCTCTCTCTGTTTTTTTTTTTTTTTTTGATATCAGGCATTGAACTCAGGGGCGCTTAACCACTAAGCCATGTGCCCAGACGTTTTTATGTTTTATTTAGAGACAGGGTTTTGCTAAGTTGCTTAGGGCCTTGCTAAGTTGCTGAGGATGGCTTTGAACTTGTGATCCTCCTGCCTCAGCTTCCTAAACTGCTGGGATTACAGACCTGCACTACTGTGTCTGACTTATTCTTAACTTTTTATAAAACAGTCTCTCATAAATAATATTTTACATGCAGATATTTCATTCATATCATTTTACACTTATCTTTTAGATAAATTTCCATTAATTGAATTGATGGGTCAAAGGGTATATTTATTAATATTTTCATATATAGAGTTAACTTGCCTTCTGGAAATTTTATGCTAGTTTATATTATGAGGGTACCTATTTCATATTCTCTCTCTCTCGTGCTAGGAATTGAACTCAGGACCTAGTGCATGCTAGGAGAGTGATCTGTGACTGAGCTACAACCTCAGCCCTTTCCCACTCATTGTATGGCACCTGATGTTAATGCATTTTGTCAAACAAATTGGCAAAAAATGATAACTCAGTTTTGTTTTTATTGGCGTTTCTTTGATCATTGCTGCTGATGAGCGTATTTTCCTTTGTTTAAAGTCTATACTTCCATGAATCATCTTTGTATTCTTTTCCTATTGCTCTTTTTATTGTTTATTCCAAATATCTCTTTAAATATTACAGCCTTTAATCCATTTCGATATGCATTGCAAGTATATTCTCCATATTGTTGTTTGTTCACTTTGTTATTCAAATATGGTCATGTTTACATTTAATTTTTAATACATCTGGAATTTGTTTTGGTGTAATGAAGGAGTCTAACCTACTTCGCCCCCAAGTGGTTCAATTTTCTCAGCATGATTTATTGAATAATTCATGGTGTTGGATTGATTGTAGTAATGGCCAGCTGGCTTACTCCTCCTTGTATCATATCCTTTGGAAGCACCCTTCCCCCACTGCATGAGTCAATTTTCTGTTGCTAATAACACAGTCTGGGTTAAGTTAGAGACAAAAGAAACTTATTTGGTTCAGCGGTGGAGCCCTCGCCTAGAGTATGCGAGGCCCTGGGTTCGATCCTCTGCACCACATAAAAATAAATAAATAAATAAATAAATAAATAAATAAATAAGGTATTGTGTCCATTACAATTAAAAAATAAATTTAAAAAAATTAAAAAAAGAAACTTATTTTCCCTCATGGTTCTGGAGGTACAGGTTCAAGAGCCACATCTGTTGATGACCTTCTTGCTGAGAGAGTCCCAAGGCAGCCTAGAGGGGCATCACATGGCAATAATCAGGGAGTGGATATATGTAAGTGTGCCTATCTTCTCTCTGTCCCTTCTCTTATAAAAATCACCTGTTAGGGTTTAGAGATGAGGTGTCCCCCAAAAGCTCATGTGTTAGACAATGCAAGAATTTTCAGAGGTGAAATGATTTGATTATGAGAGGTATAACCTAATCAGTGAATTAATCCCCTTATATGGATTAACTGGGTGGTAACTATAGGCAGGTAGGATGTGACTGGAGGAGGCAAGTCACTAGGGTCATGCCTCTGGGGTTAATATTTTGTCTCTGCTCAGCAGAGTTCTCTCTTTTTGCTTCCTGATTGCTATGTCCTGAGCTGTTTTCTTCGGCCATGCCTTTCCGCCATGATGTTCTGCCCCACCTTGGGCCCAGAGCAGTAGACTCTACTACCTGTGGACTGAGTTCTCTGAAATCATGACCCCCAAATAAACTTTTCCTCCTCCACATTGTGCTTCTCAGATCTTTTGGTCACAGCAACAAGAAAGCTGACTAAAACACACCAGTATTCAATCACAGGGGTGTCTACCCTGATGACCTTAGGTAATCCTAATTATCTCCCAAAGACCCACTTTTAAACACCAAACACCATAGTTAGATTAAGTTTTCACCCTCATTTTTTTAAAAGATGCAGTCCTGCTCTATTGTCCAGGCTGGTCTCAAACTCCAGTGTTCAAGTGGTCCTCATGCCTTAGCCTCTTCATTGCTGGGAGTGTAAGCACATGGCCCTGTGCCCAGCTAGTATTCACCCTCTTAATATCTCACAATGAGTATTAAATTTCAACACATGAAGCCTTGGGTGACACAATTCAACCATATCCAAGCCAGAGTTACCACTGACCCTGGGTTTGGGCATATGATTTGTGTGGGCCAATGGAGTAGTTGCAAACATAGTGCAAGTAGACCCTGAAAAGTGCTTACGCTTTGGGGCTTGCCTGCTTGCTGTGCTTGGAACTTGGGTGCTATAGAAATAGTCTCAGATTGGCTTGCTGGATGATAAGAGACAGGTGGCTTCATCTTCAGTGTTTCTCCCAGAAATCTTGACACACAATGAAGATCATTCAAAATAAGTCAGCTTCAACTGACTAACTAGCTGGCTATAGACACACAGGAGCTCAGCTAAGATCAGCCAGGCCTGGCCTAGACCAGTTTACCCTAGCCCAATCACCATATCACAAAATCATGAACCAAATAAATGGCTCTTATTTCAGTCCTCTGAATTAAAATAACTGGTCCATCATATTACCTGCATTGATTTGAATGCTATATTTATCATACTCCAAATTCCTATAATTCCCATTTACATGCGTTTATGAGTTTCTTATTCTGTTTTTTTTTCTTTTTGATATATCTCTTCCTCTGCTAATGTCATACTTTGAACATTAAAATTATTGAAGTTTATGGCATGGTTTACTATCGGTGGGTCAATCCTTACCTCACCCCACTGCACCCCCATACTATGACTATTTTCTTCTTTTCAAATCCCCCTAAAAGCCTTCTTGGGTTTTCATTCTGAAATGCAGTATGCTTTGGAATATTCTGCATTTGTAGTATAGAAGTTTGACAAGTCTCTTCATCTACTCTTCAGTCTTTCAGCAGTATTTGACATTTTTTCTTATAAAAGTTTCACACAAATTCTGAAGTTTATTATCTATTTTGTCTGTCAGAATTCTACAAGAGAAGGACAGCCATTAAGAGGTAAATATTAACATCTGTGTTGCCCAAAATTATGTAACAGTTATGCAATCATAGGGGCCAGCTAGTCCAGTCTTCTTTAAGGCCACCATAAAGAATAGACTTGAACATGGTCTAAGTCTTTTGATGTATTGAATGAGGTTCATTCAAATCATTAATTCCATACTTAAGGTCAACTGATTAAGGATTTTAATCACATCTACAAGACAACTTCACAGAAACACCTGGTTAGAATTTGTTCTTTATTCTATGTTAATCATTATATTTTATTATGATTGATTTTCAGTAGAAAAACAAGTGAATTAAAAAAATAAATTTTCTAACCAGGTGTGTATCTGTAATCCCAGTGACAAGGGAAGCTGAGGCAGGAGGATCATAAGTTTGAAGCTGGCCAGGGTAACTTAGTGATACCCTGTCTCAAAGAATTTTTTCAAAAAAGAGCTGGGGGTATACTCAGTGGTAGAGTGCCTCTCAATTCTGTACCACAAAAATATTGTTTTCTCTTATGTCTTATAACTACTTATGCATTTTTATTGTGATTAATAGTTGGGGAGGGGTTTGCCTGTTTTCAAACAATAATATTTTCATATCATTTTTATATATATATATATATATATATATATATATATATATATATATATGTGTGTGTGTGTGTGTGTGTGTGTGTGTGTGTGTGTGTGTGTTGTGTTCTGGGGCACTTAACCATTGAACAACACCACCCAGTCCTTTTTGTATTTTATTTAGAGACAGGGTCTCACTGAGTTGCTTAGGGCCTTGCTAAATTGCTAAGGCTGGCTTTGAATTTGTGATCCTCCTGCCTTAGCCTCCTGAGCCGCTGAGATTACACATGTGTACCACCATGCTCAGCCCATATATATACTTCTTCTATATAATCTATATGGGAAAAATATGCCAAATCAAAACTGTATACGTATATATATATATGAAAAATCAACACAAAAGATACTCTTTTCTTATTTATTTATTTATTTATTTTTGGTCAGAACTTCCAGGAAAATGTTGTAGGGTGGAATAGGACTTTTGCTTTCAGGAATTTCAGATGAGGTCATTCAGACCTGTGGGAGGCCAACCTTACCGGTGACTGAGTTATACTCCCCAGCTGGGTGCTGAGGCACTCAGTCACAGAAATGGGTGTGTCTTGCTACAGCCCCATGGGTGAAGCTATGCTCACCTGTTCCTTTGTAATATAACCCCTTGCCCTGTTTAGGATAGAATCTTCCATGGAAGTGCCTTGTGTGTGTCCCCTCCTCTTACTGTGCCCTTGGGTGTGGCCTACCCAGGTGTCAGTCAACCTGCTGACAGTGGACATCATGAAGATAGACTCAGCCCCCTGAAACCTGACCCCTTGCCTCATTTGAATAGCTTCTCCTCAATAAAAGGGGTCAGCATGTGCTCTCTCTCTCTCTCTTTCTGCGGACCCTTAAGGTCAGAGGAGCCGTCACAGCAACCCCAAAGAAAAAGGTATTTGTGTCTCTTGTGTGGCTATTTCATGCAGCCCAGTTAGCCCAGTTTAACTGAAGTGACCCCTGAGCCTTTTAGTCTCGAGAACAGAAACCTGGCAATTGGCGCCCAACATGGGGCGAAAGGTCTTTAAGCCGCCGGGACAAAAGTGACAAATGCTGGCTCCTAAGGGGACTCCAATTTAAATATTAAAGAAAGTTAGTGAAGTTGAAAGTTCTCTCCAGAAGTTAAGCATGCTTAGGATTGCAGAGTATTGTGGGCAAAATTGTAGAAAGTAAGTGAATTAAACAAAAGGAAAATCTGTGACATTAAAATTTTTAATATTGGGTATAATTGTAGAAACTCTGAATAAATATAGTTATTAAGATGATTGATGGGCTATGTTGTTGAGTTGAGTCCTCTCCATGGAAAGCGCACTTTTGTGGATTTTTTATACTTGTTTTTATAAATCTTTATAAAAGATTTTTTGGAGGCTAAGATTGTTGCTCAGCAGTAGAGTGCTTGCCTAGCGTGGGCGGAACCTGAGTTCGATCCTCAGAATCACATTAAAAAAAAGCTTAAAAAAAAAAAGAAGAGAGATTTTTTTGGCCTTTATGTTCTAGAAGTTTGCGCTAGGAGAGTGAGAAAAAAAGAGAAAAATGTGATGTTTACCTGGAGAGAAATAAGTTTCAATTTTCTATTGTTTTTGTCAATACTCAGAAAGTATGTATAGAGCTTTTTACTACATGATTGTCCTATGAATCAGAATGGCTGTAACTCAGCCGCTGGGGACAAGAGACTTTAGCCACTACTGCTTGCTGCTCGCTATGGGGTCCTAGCCCCTGCGGCCAGCAGTGCTTTTAACCCTTGAATTACTTGACCTAAATGCCAAACACAGACTAACTTAAGATCTGATGGTAATGCTAGAGTTTGCTGCTAAAACCTTTTGGAGCACCCACGTGCCACAGAAAAAAGTGCAGGATGTACACGAGCTGCAACCACAGGTCGCAGAGACAGAACAAGCTGCTACCGCAGGAAGATCTTGGCCAGGCAGGGGAAAATGCAGACAAAATCAAACAAAATGCAATCAAAATGCAATTGGCTAGGAAAACTTTTGCCCCAAAAATGGGCAGCGGACTCCATGTTGTTTGCATCACCATGGTAACCATGGGGTGCCTGGCCGGAAGAACAGGCTTCCTGGTCCCACCTCCCACACTTTCGTGGGCTTCCGATTGGTTCTTCCACAGTCACTCAGATGGGACTTCTAGTCCCGCCTTCTAGCCACTAACCTGTACTACGGTGTTTCAGATTTCTACCGGAGCTGTTCAGAGCCTGTATTTTAAAGAATGCCTACCTGTAAATGCTAACAAAAGATATCTTTTTAAGACAAAATTTTATTCCACAGGTTTCTATGTTGCAGTCCTAAATTTAAGTTAGTTCTGAGTTAAATAACCTGACTTTTCTCTATAGTTGTGTTACTAAATAATGTTCAATTGATGAGAGATATCAAACATGCTTCTTTATATTTTACTTTTAATTTTGGAGGTTATAAGGATGCATTTGCTTGCCACAGGAACAAAGCCAGCAATGTTCCTGTGATGACCAAAAAATCCTTATTCTCATTCCTAACTATAAAAAATAAATATGTATACTCAAGTATCTTATTTCAGTTACATCAAGTGACATCACATAGAAGAGTGCACTCCTAGTTAAAAATAAATTAAAATGGATCCAAATATTTTAAGACCACGTGGTTACATAAAGTTAATACAAGTATAAGTTATGTTCTTATTCTTAATATATATTTTTTTAGATATTTAGATAACCTATATTTGTTAATCTATAAAATAATTAGCACATGCCTAATTGATTACTTAATATATATTTGCCTAATTGTTTTTCTTCAACAGAAAACCCATAATTTATGTTTTATATTTACATTTATCAGATACTCTGCCTTTTCAGTTACAGATATTTGAGATAAATGTGTTTACTATAAATTTGCTTTTAAGTGAAAATTCTATCTTCAAGTAGTTTCTAATTCTCAAAGTTACTGTTCAAACTCATAAGATGATAAATAATTATAATTATGTCTACAAAATATCTAAGGATTTTAACTATATTTTCATTGATATTTCTTATCAAAGTATAATAATTTGTTTATGGATTCTAAGGTTTTCAAAAACTGTTCCAAAGTATAACCAAAAAAAATTTTTCTAAAAGAAAAAGATGCTTCAACAAAGAAAAAACACACATGGATCCTAAAAAGAAGAAAGAAATCATCTTTGGGTAAAACAAGGTCTTTATATTCATATTTCAATGATAAAAGTATTTTCCTAAGTAAAAAAGATTTTTATATTGTTATCTAAACAGATGATGTAAAAAGTTAGAAAGATTAAAAAAGAGATTTATATATACTAAACTGACTATAATTAATTTAAGGGTATTTCAGGTTATTTCCTAATTTAACTATACTAATGTGAGCTAAGATTTTGTCCATATTTTGACATGATAAGCAACCTATTAAAATGTAAGTTTATTTCTTTAAAGTAAGATCCTTATTGCCTAATAATTCTTACTGTTTAAGATAAAGATTAGTTTTGGTAAATAAATTCACATTGTTGATTAAACATTAAGTATATTGAACTACTAACTTAAATCTCGATTTTAACAATTGTCCTTAGAGACTAAAATTGATTAATTCTAAGACACTGAGATACTAATTTTTACATACTTTGTTTGTTAGATAATTATAAAATTAAAAAAACATTTTATTAAGACTAATTTGCTCCAAATTAAAGTTATATATTAATTTTAAACAATAAAAGTTACAAACTTAAAAAAATTCATTGATATTATATAAGTTCTCTGACTAGATCTATTGTCCATAAAAAATACAGTAAGATTTATACACTGCTCCCTACACAAAAAATAACATTAATCATATTTTTTAAAGGCAATTAAGAGATAACTATTTAAAGGATAATCTCTCAAAAAGATTGAGGATTCTTTCTAAATTGTTAGGATGGATCGACTAGTCTATATTAAAAAATTTTAATAATCAATAAAAGGTAAATCTATTCTTAGTCATTTAAATACTTGTACTATTATCTATAACTTAAACTAATAACACTATGACTTATGCCAAGCCTTTACTCAATTTTATTAAATAAGGAAAAGGGGGAATACAGGATCCCAGAAAGACACTAGATTTTACAAAATACTTTAAAAGTTTTTTCTTAAATTGTAATATTGAGAGTCTTAATGTTACTGAACATGATTCAGTAAATTAAATCTGATATCAAAGGAGAGTTTAAACCAGTCATCATGATAATGACTGAGAAACCTGGCCCAGGAAGGTCAATTTCCAGCTACAGAGTTTATAGCCATGCAGCTCCACGAGCTTGTCAGGTAAATAAAAATTATGAAAAGGCTTGTATGGACCCATTTCCCAGGTCCACCTTTAATGTGTCTTGCAGTGTGGACTGGAAAGTCCACCCATGAAACTAGATTAATTGTCCTGACTGTAATGGTCAGTTATACCTATATATTGATTCTATGGCAAACAGACTGTCTGGAAGTATCTTTTGAGAAGAAGACAGTGTTGAAATAACGGATTGTTCTGCATCTGTATGGATGGCGGCTATGGACCAGATGTGAGTAACACCAATTATGGGCCAGTTCTGTATGAGGGATCTCTCTTCATCTGTCTCTCTCAGCTTTGTCACTATATTACTGTCTGTCTACGGCCTGTCTCCTTCCTTCCTGAACGCATCCCCACCAGCCAAGTGCTGTGAGCTGGGCCCTCCATGGAGAAGAATCACTAAAGACTTGCTGATCCTAGGGTAAATGCTAACGTGGAGGCCACGGGGGCATTATCTATCAAGGAGACAGAGAGCCCTCTTGGGGACAATGCCATGCACACTCCACATCACCCTGTTTGGCCCCAGAGAATGGCCGGTTAGCCAGTGACGGGTAAGATTCCTCAAGGGAGGGACAACCTAAGACAGGCACAGTCACAGAGGGGCCATCAGGAGAAAATTTGGGGGCCAACAGAGGTGAGGCAAAGAACCTCATCCCCCCCAACTGTGCAAAGGCCTAATTCTTCTCCCCTTCTGAGAGAGGTCTCCTGCCCCATGGCTGCTTTGCTCCCCACATCCAGCTCAGATCAGAACCCTAGTGACAGAGACCTAGTCAACAGTGACTGCCTGCTCACCACAGCAGGAGACAAATGCAGCTACAGGAATGGGCCATGTCTGGATGCTTTTCTCTTTCTTGGTTCTCATTTTTTTCTATGCTTTTTCTTTTCCTTTCTTTTCTCATCAGGGTTCTCCTTTGACAATAAAATTAATAGAAGAGGAGAAAATGTTAGAAAAGCCTTCAGTTGCAACTAACAGCTACGAGCATATAGAGTTTCCTCACAGTATGGTTACACTAGGCAGAAGATGATTGGCTTATGGATATTATCTTGCTTATGTAGATTGACAGGCACACCTCACTAAAACCCTATAATAGTTGTGTACATTCCAAAAAGAAATTGAGCTACTGGACATTGACTTGAGGTTTGTCACCAGCCAGTTATCACCAGCTCCCGGGACTGAGGTAGCCAAATAGCGGAGCAACAAATTGACCACACCAGTGACAGAAACTTATGCTAGACAGCAGATAAAAAACCTAAGCCAGCCAATTATGCTGGACTTTAGTGACTAAGACTACATTTACCTTTATGAACAATTGTTGGAAAGATTATTAAAATAGATTTTTCCAAGGGTATTTGTATTACTGACAGACCTAATTAACTCCTTAAATATGAGAGTAAAGAAAAAAAAATGATAAATATCCTGTAGCCTATAAAAATACAACTTATTGCCTCATTAATTATTGCCAGCTAATATTTCAGAACTATAATATGCTGAAGTTAATATTCAGGCTTTGAAACAGGTGTATGTCTATTAACCAGACCTAGACAAACTGCTGATCTCATAATCCCTAAAGTGACTACTTTAAATATTATTCCTTGCTTGTTCAATTTTGGGCTTTGTAGCTATGTCTTAAAACTTACAATGTATGGATTTTCTTAATGTTTGACTTAAATTACATCCAACTTCCTTCATGGTCAGATAAGTGCTGATGGAAGGATGAGAACTAAGTAATGATGTTCTAGAAGACAATGCAATGAATAATGTGCGTGAGCCCTTTTGCTCTGTGGTTTATGGAGAGGCCTAAATGCCATGGCAATGAAAATGTCTGTTACTATGGCCAAAAACAATGCGTCCCAATAAAATTGGGAAAAGATTAAAAATCTTCTGATGAGTGTTTGGCAAGGTAGTAATAATCCAGATTATTGTGTTGACTGTTATGAAGATAATATGTTTTCTACTAATTCTTTTTGTGTTTCAATAGCAGATTGTGATGACCTTGGACCAAGAGCCAAGTGACTGAAAGAAAATTTCCCATGTTTTTTTTTTTTTAATATTAAGAAAGGGGGAATATGTGGGAGGCTAACCTTACCGGTTACACTCCCCAGCTGGGTGCTGAGGCACTCAGTCACAGAAATGGGTGTGTCTTGCTACAGCCCCATGGGTGAAGCTATGCTCACCTGTTCCTTTTTAATATAACCCCTTGCCCTGTTTAGGATAGAATCTTCCATGGAAGTGCCTTGTGTGTGTCCCCTCCTCTTACTGTGCCCTTGGGTGTGGCCTACCCAGGTGTCAGTCAACCTGCTGACAGTGGACATCATGAAGATAGACTCAGCCCCCTGAAACCTGACCCCTTGCCTCATTTGAATAGCTTCTCCTCAATAAAAGGGGTCAGCATGTGCTCTCTCTCTCTCTCTTTCTGCGGACCCTTAAGGTCAGAGGAGCCGTCACAGCAACCCCAAAGAAAAAGGTATTTGTGTCTCTTGTGTGGCTATTTCATGCAGCCCAGTTAGCCCAGTTTAACTGGAGTGACCTCTGAGCCTTTTAGTCTCAAGAACAGAAACCTGGCACAGACCAATTCTCTTTTTGGAGACAAATAGAATAATCTGCACACAACATAGAAAACCTCAATAAAGATGGTGAGGAATTAGAGGAAGAGAACCCAGAATTTAAACCCAGAATTTGAATTTCCTTTTGCCTCAGGGTATTCTCTGATTAGGAGGAGATTGTAGTCTCATATTTCTATATCGTTATTTGTGTTTGCTTTTTTTTTTTTCTGAATGCTCATTCAAATTTTGAGAGAGGCATGTTAAAATCTCCAAATATGATGTTGGAATATCAGTCTTAATTTTGCCAGTTTTTCAATTAAATGCAGTGTCATTTGGTGAAAAAAAAGGTTTCTTTTGCTACTTTGGTGTAATTCTTATCAATAACTTTCATTTTAAAACCAAGTTTTTCCCATGAAGTGTGCTTTGATATTAATATAATCACTTCTGCTTCCTTTCTCTTTGCATCTGTTTGGTATGTATTAATATGTAACTCATTTATGTACCTCTTATAAACCTAATTGGGTTTTATTGCATCTTTTAATACTGATTCAGCTGATATGATTGGTCTTATTTCTTCCATTTTATTTTATACTTTTGGTTTTGTGTTTGATGATTTTTTTTTTGCCCACTTGGCTCTTTGTGGGATTATTACAATTTCTTTCTTTCTTGCTTGCTTGCTTTATATTAGCAGACTTTTTAGAGCAGTTCAGATTTACAGAAATGATGAACAAAGGACAGAGAACTCCTATTTATCTGCTTTCCTCCACTTTCCTTCTCTACATGAAGTTTAACCATTTTTAACATCTGGTGCTAATGTATTATGTTTATTAAAATTGATCAATGAATATTGTTACATTATTATTAACTAAAGTCTAAAATTTACCTTAGGGTTCACATAAAGGTATAGTTCTATAGGTTTTGATAAGCATATAATGTCCCATATTCTTTGCTACACTCTCTTACACTGTAGTTTCACTGCCTTAAAAATCTCCCGTGTACCACATACTCATCCATCCCTTCTCCCCACTCACAAAGACACTGGCAACCACTATTTTTTTTTTTGCCATCTCTATAGTTTTTCTTTTTCCAGAATGTCATACAGTTTGTATCATATATTATGCTTTTTAAAATTTCTTTTCTCCTTTTCTGAATGTTTGGAAATGATGCATTCTAAAATTATTCTACTAGTGCATATACACTTAAATAATAATTTTGGAACACATTTTTTGAGCAAAATAAAAATTTAAGCTCTATCTAAAACCTCCTCCAGTGTTATAAAGAGAAGAGGTTTAATTTTAATTACTTATGTCTTCCTCTGCCTGTCTCAGTGTCTGGGTTTAGTTGAAACGATCTGAATTTCTACATCCAGTTTGAAAATAAATTATTTAAGCATGGTCTCTGCTGGTTGAGAATGCTCCTGTCACAAGTCCATCATCACTCATACTGAGCAGGAGATTTCACTGGTTCCACAGCTCACTGGCTTTTCTTCTATCCTCATCTTTCTACTTCTTGAGGTCTTTATTCTGCTGCATTTGCTACTTCACCAGACACCTCCTTGAGCAATTTTGTTAATAAAGGTGTGTAGGTGAGAGGCTTTCTGAGTCCTCAGAAAAGGTCTGTGTTTTCTTTCACTGATGCAAAGCTCATTCGTGCCTCAGAGTCTTTACAGAAGCTCTTCTTTTCTCCATCCCTTCTCCCCCAAGCTGCCTCCTTCCCGTCATTAGGCCTCAATTCCAATCCATCAGATTCTCCTCTGGTCATCATATCTTAAAATATCCCCAGTTGTTGTCATTATCTGCCACATTTATTATCCTGTTTTATTTTTTGCTCAGCACTTATCATGGTCTGCTCTTATTGTACTTAATTATATGCTGATTATCTTCTCTGTCTCCCACCAGAATATAAACTCCATGAGGGCAGAGACCTTTCCTGTTTTACTGCCACATTTTTGGCTCTTATAAAATAATTCCTAGTAGAGAGGAGGGGATGAATGAATGAAGGAGAAAAATAGGAAATATAAGAAGCTGCTTTTCCACTTGCTAGAATTTTCTAAAAGATTTTCCATGTGATCAGTCCTCTTTTTCTATTTGATGGTCGACACTGCCATGGATACTTTTGGTCTACCTTAAGGCTTTTGGTGAGAAGTAAACACACAGGCTCACACTTGCAAGAGGGAATGCATACACCCAGAATGAAGTGAAAGGAACTCTACCACAGAGAAGAGCTGAATTATTCAGTTGATTTAATAAAGTTCACAAAAATCTCTGGAGTGTTTGTTAGAACTCTCTTTCTCTGTTTTCACATTATTTAAATTATCTGAAGCATTATCTCATACTTATTTCTGTTTACTGCCTACTCATACAGCCAGAAAATATTGAAAGTAGCTTCTGTTGTGTCTTGCAAATATGATTCTATAGATGATGAGATTAGAATTGTAAATGGATCTGTTTTTGTGAGAGGTTTAGCGCAATATGATTTGGTGTGCCAACATATCCAGGTTTTGGCAATGGAAGTTTCCCGTAGAAATCTGATACTAATACTAAGCCCATTTTCTTCAGCTATTGTATCTGGAACATTTGGGTAAGACTATAAACCTGAATTCTACAAACTGGGTTTTTGCTTTACTACACCATTACCTTGTTTCAAGAAACTGTTGAAATTATAAGCTGTTGTGCCAAAGTTATTGCAATTAGAAAATTTTATTCTGTTGGGACATAGTAAGTGTTCTATAAATTTATTAAGTACATGAGTTATTATGAATAACTAGTAAGGTGAGTTCAAACAAATGACTGACCATGCTTTGCTTTTTTTGTTATTAAATCTTTATTTCTGGGATGAGTAGGAATCTCACTGAAGAAACAGAATGAGAAGCAAAAGAATGGGAAGAGAAGAAAATATTTGTGGTTGGATAAAGTTAAGCAATGACTTCATGTTGAACTTCTGTAATAGTCTCATTGTTTATGATTTGTCCACTCTATAAAAATTAATTTGTAGGAAGTGTAATAGCTGCATCAAAGTCATTAGTCATTTGTTGCTGTCCACCAATATTATCAGTTCTGTGTCATTTGGACATTTGATAGAATCATAATTCCTGGTACCCTTGTGGTTGTATGGGGCTATGCAACTACTTGTGGCTAATGAATTGAAGGCAGAAACGACAAATGTCATGATCTGGATAAGTCAGAGAATCTCATTAGTGATGTCAGATCTCCCAAAATTCCCTTTTCTTTTGGTTTAGTGACTGTCAGGTGTCTCCATTGTGTCTCCTCTATAAGCCTGGGTCCTGGAGTAAGGTGGATATAGAGTTCCTAGCTGAACTCCACGAATCATGTTGTTAGTTGTGCATTGTGACTTAAAAACAAATATTTCTTTTTTAAAGACACTGAGATGTGGGCTAGATTGTCACTGCAGCATAACTTAGCTCATCCTGTCTCATACATAAACTTTAAGTAGACTATGTCAAGAAAAACTTAATTTTGATTCCTTGTTTTGAATGTTATTTCTGGGTCCTATACTCTGGCATGCAACTCTCTGTCCTGTATCTTACAACCCTCCATCAATATTTGTATTTCACTTCAGCATTCTACATTAAATCTTATTGCCTTGCACAACCAATAGACACAAATAAATCATATATTATTTTTATAACTTTAAGATTATTCTAGAAGGATAATAAAAGGATGAAAAGGTCTTGCAGAAAAATATCAGAGAAAACAGAAAAGAAGAACAATATTGTGTAAAAGTGAAGGCATGTTCTTTTTATTTCCTATTCCTTTTATTTCTTTATTTCTTCATTCAGGAAACAAAACATTGAACATTTGTTATCAGCCAGTTTTAAATGCCAGGATATAATAGCAACCCAAGAGTTATGGAAATTATATTCTAGCTGGAAAGACAAAATTAATTGCTGGGAGCCATTAGCCAAGTAGGTATGACAATTTCCTTGCCAGCGTACCCCATGTTGCTGACATGTTGCAGTGACATTGAATGTAAGTGACCTTGCTCAAGGACCAAGGCAGATTAGGGTGTTCCCGGTTTTAAGATAATCGTGTTTAGGGCGTTCCCAGTTTAGGTTCCAGGTTTAAGGTTTAAGATTATTCCTGCTGGGAATAGGGCGTATCCTGCTGCCTGAGTTCCCCTTGAGTTCTCACGGGATTCAGACAGTATATTTTGGACATAGAAGCCCAGTGGAAGTGGATTTGGGCAGAGAATGTGGATTTGGGAAGAGAACGTGGATTTCCCCAGAACGTGACTGTAGATGGCTGGTGTGAGTTCGGGAATAAAGAGTTGCTGTTTGAATCTACAAGCTGTGTGGTGGCTCGTGATTGTGTGCCCAGCCAGACTGCGGCAATTAATCAAATAATTATATAAATAAATATAAAATTAAAGTTGTGATAAGTGCTAAGAGGATATACACATTATGTCTAACATCCATTCATAGGAGAATGTTGGTATACATATGATAGTATATAGAAATTTTTTGTATCTATTATAATTTTTCTGAAGATATGAAATTACATCCAAATAAATTAAAAATACATCAAAATTACATTTTATTTATTTATTTTGAAAATCCACTTTAAATTGCACTTTGTTTTAAAACAAAAGGCAAAATACCCCCCCTTTTTTCTATTTGAAAAGAGTGATATATTATAGTAAAAAATATAAATATCTCATAATTCTTCAGTCACCATTGACATCTGGCAAATTTCCCATCACACATTTCTGTTTTTAATTTAGCAGCTATGTGTAGCAAATTAACCTGACATTTGGCTGCTTAAAACAATAAACATAGCCAGGTACAATGGTGTATTCCTATAATCCCACTAGTTGGAAGGCTGAGGTAGGAAGATCCCAAGTACAAGGCCAGCCTTGGCAACTTAGCAAGACCCTGACTCAAAACAAACAAACAAAAAAAATTTAAAAAGCTGGGGCTGTAGCTCAGTGGTAGAGCACCCCTGGTTCAATTCCCATTACTACAAAACCAACCAAACAAACAAACCAAACACTTATGCAGGATCAAGAGTCTGAGAGTGGCTTACCTGGTTCTGGATCTGTTTCTCATGAGGTTGTAGTCACATTGTTGGCTGTGGTTGAAGTCAGATGACAGCGCTGAAGAACTGGCTTCCAACTTTGTTCACATAGCTATTAGCAAAGAGGTTCAGTTCCTCCCCAGGCTTACCTCTCCTTAGAGCTGATCATATGACATGGAATCTGGCCTCCCCTAAAGTGAGGAAAGAGAGAGATATAGGGTTGAGGGAGGGTTGGAGGTGGGGAGAGGGAAAGAACAAACCAAGACAGAAGCTGCAGTTTTAGAATTTGATTTAGAAAGTGGTCATAACTATGTCACTATACATTCTACTAGTCATACTGCTGGTCATTGTGGGAGATGACACAAGGGTGTGAATACCAGGAAGCATTGGGGACTACCTTGGAGGTTGGCTATCATATAACATTCTATCATGTGTATTTTACCACACCGTAAAAAAATTCCTATAATGTTATTTTAATGATTGCATTATATTGCTGTAAGCTTTCAAACTCATCACATACGTACGAGAGTATTAAAAAATTATGAGTCTAGAGATATTGTACGAGAGTATTTTGTGTTTCTGTAGTCCTCAGACAATCATGGTCTGTGGAAGCCCTCTTATTTAATCTCATTTCCCATGGTGCCTGATGTACAGTAGGTACCTAGTACCTGTTAAATTAAGGATGTGTTGAAATTCTGGTGTCAGGAAAAAAAAAAGTCACTTAAGCTAATGAGTCTTGACTGGTAGTCCAAATCTTAAAAGCAATTATGCTGATGCTTGGTACCAAAATTTTCCTTTTTATAGTCCTATGTTGTGATGATATCATAGAATTTCTTCATTTTTCTTAAGAGTCCTCTGTCAACATCAGCTGGGCTAAAATAGAGAGCATGTTAAAAGATATGTATATTTCCCTATCCTGAAAGTCCCCAGCCAAAAAATGATCGCCACCAAAATAAAACAAACATTCCCATTCATATCAGAATTTTTCTACAACTGGATTCATATTCTAACATTTCTCAAAATTGTAATATGGTTAGTTGTGCCTTCCCTGTGCTAAAAACCATTGCAGTTATTGGTTTCTCCAAGACTTTCAGAAAGATGTATGTCTGCACCAAATGTGTAATCATAGTCTTTTCAAACTACTGCACAGGGGACAGGATGAGGCAGTGGGGAAATAAGCAAATTGCTACTGTTCCCCCAGAAAGCTAGTGTTATATTAGCAGTTCTATTTTGGAGAAGGAAAACAATCGAATTTCAAGGCTGGTGTAAGTATTATGCTCATCACTCACTCCCTTCCTTACATAAGTGGCAGAAAATTCTGTAATTTCATGCCAAGCCCTCCAAAAAAGACATGGCAAGGCTTTTTGATTTATCTTATTTCTTCCTATTGTAAAGTGATAAATTTTACTTCTGAAAAGAATTCGAGGCAGCTTCCAATGTCAAAACATTGAGATCAGACCCTTAAAAATAAAAACAGAACAAATTCTAATGAAAGGAATAGAATTCCCTATAGGAGTTCTATAATGAGAGAAGTCACTGGGTGCTCAGAAGGGTTTGAGTAGCAGGCATTTAATGAGATTCTGGTGAAACTGTGGGGAACTAGCCACTCTCTCGATATATATGAACAGTCTCTGTCAGCAGCATCTCATTTTTGGTTAGCTCTGCTTCTGTCCCTTAAAATGTAACTTCCTGTAGTCCTATTCTGTTGAAAACAGTTCTGTACTGTTGTTGGAAGATTAGAATGTGAACTCCTGAATAGTATTTTACACTTTTTCTGCATTTGCTTGCTTGAACATTCTCTCCATCCTTCTCCCCCTGCCCCACTTTTAAATATATATGTATATGAATAAATTGGAGACGTTGTGTCTTTTTTACTGTGAAATACTTCCAAGTGGATTTCCTTCCAACAAGAAAAGGACATTCTCTCACATAATCACAACACAATTACCAGTCAGGGAGATTAACAATGACACTGCACTTTTCTAATCTGTAGCTCCTATTCAGATTTGTCAATTGTCTGACTCATGTCCTATATAAAAATAAAAACAATTTCTGATCCAGCATCCAGTCTAGGAGAGCATGTTGTAGTTAGTTTTCAGTTCTGTTTAGTCTCCTTGAATGACTGTTCTTCTGTTATTCTTTCAGTCTCATGACCCTGACAATTTTGAAGAATACTTTGTAGAATGTATTTCGTTTAGGGTTTGTCTGATAGGATTTAGGTTGTGATCCTAATTTTGGTAGGAATATCATAGAAGTGGTACTGTATCCTCCTTTATGCAGTGTATCAGGAGGCATGTGATATTGGTTTGTTCCGACACTGGTGATGTTAACTTGGAGTAGGTTTTTGAAATCCTAACTTCTATTTTGTGTTGTGAAGAAACACTATACGTTTGGTGACTATTGGGGCACATAAATTGAAGGTGGTTCTGTACTGATTATTTTTCATCTGCCTGTCACCCTAGATCTAGTTTTATTCTCTCCCCTTCTTCACCCTTTTTGCTGAGAGGCAGATCCCTGGAAATTGGATCACCTGGGCTTCTGAATAGATTCAGCGAACAGGAAATACCAGCAGGAGACCAAAGTATAGGATGAGAGGCAATTTATTTCCCTGAGACCCTTCCTGTTTTGCAGGTGTTTTGTTGTGGCTGTGCTTTTTCATGGCCATACTTCTTTCTTTCAGTGTGACTTGTCTTCTCAGCCCCTGGGGTGTAGTTGCTGCCTGCTGTTGCTAGTATCTAGGTATCTCAACATGCTTTATTGGTTCCCTTAGCTCTGCTCACACATCTAAAAGTGGTCTTTTGTAAAAGATTCTTAGTTGTCTCTGCTTCCTGGTCACCGTGTCCTTCCTAAGCTGCTTCCCTCCTCCATACCCTTCCACCATGATATTTTGCTTTACCTTAGGTCCAGAGTAATGGAGTCAGTCATCTATGGACTGACACCTCTGATTACCAATGGAATGCTGGTGTTTGGGTCTTCAGGCATGGAGGGGACAAAAGAGAGACAAATAAACGGCCTGTAACTGCCTGGTAATGGCTACTGGAGGAGTCCTAGCACAGTAAAATCCCAGGGAAGTGTCACCTACCCTGCGTGGGACCCAATATCCCATCCTTTGTGTGCCAGTGGTTTGTCCCTGTGGTTTAGTGGGCTAGGGCAGGAGAGATGTTGCAGGAGGAGTCAGACATGTCTCTTAGTATTGCCCAGATAGTCCAAAATCCTCAGCTGGAACAGCAGACCAGGGCCAGTCTTCAGATACCTCAGATTAAACTTGAGTCTCTAAATAAGCTATTAAGGAATTCTTTAAAATATCAGGATGGAGAAGAAAATTCGGAATGCTGTTTATAGTGAACAGAGTGTCTATCTGATCATCCTGCTGCACCTTCAGAACATCTTAAAGGGTCTTTGGATACATGAGAAAAGCACATGTATTTACCCAAGGTAAAGCAAACATGTGTCCACAAAAAACAAATCAAAACAAAACAACAACAAAAAAAACTTGCTAAACAACATTCAGAGAAGCTTTATTCATATGAGCTCCAAGCTAGAAATAGCTCAGCTGTCTCTCAGTTGGGAGAATAAATAACAAATTGTATCCTTCACACAATGGACTACTATTCAAAAATAAATAGAAACAAACTATTGATAGACACAATGTACATGAATCCCTAAACATTATATTGGGTGGAAAAAACTTAAAGAGTATATGCTGTATTATTCCATTGATATGAGGTGCTAGAATAGGGAAGAATAATCATGGTAAAACAGGACAATTATTGCCTCTGGGAGCTTAACGGTAGAGATTTATTGAAAGAGATATGAGGGAATTTTCTGTGGGCTGTGACCATGTTCAATGTCTTGGTAATGGTTTGAATTATACATATGCACATATTTGCTAGACCTCACGGAATGATATACTTATATTTGTGCATTTTGTTTTATATAACCTTTCCCTCAAAAAAACCCCAAAATGAACCAAAAATATTAAACTCTAATTAGTGATGCATATTAAAGTATTTATGGATAATATATATAATGTTTGCAACTTATTTTGAAATGCCTGCAAAAATAAGATGGATTGTTAGGTGCAAAGAGAGGTGAATGGATGGTTAGATACATGATAAAGTAAGGATTGTACAATGTTAATAGTAGAATTAAGGTTGTGTGTATATGAATGTTCACTAAAATATTATTTTCACCTTTTATATATGTTTGGAAATTTTTATACTAAACTATAGGGGGAAAATCATAAGCAAATGAATTAACAACAAAAAGAATAGCTAGTGACACAGGAAAATTCTAGGAATAAATAAAATAAAATCTATTTTATTGGGGGAAAAAGATTCTTAGTTGACTTGAGTTAAATTCTGCTTCCTGCTCTGGCTGACTGGTCCATCTATCTCCATTTGTGGTGTTTTATGGGAACATTCATGGAGAAAGAGACAACCTTTAGAGAGTACGGACAGAAAGACCAGTGATATAACTTATTTCATTAAGAACAAAAATCAGCTGTTGAACATTTACCATGTGTAAGCTGCCAACCAAAGTCCTGAAGAACTGTAAGACATATTTCTTTTACCTCAAAGTGCTTGGAATGGAGTTGAGGAGACAGATGGTTTATGATAGAGGAACTTAGGAGGGAGAAAAAGTAAGTAGATCAATAGGCAATATTTCTTTGCCCACTACAGAGAAAACCAAGGGAATTAAAGTGTATCGACTCTTCTCTGTTCAGGTATATTACCCAGTGCTTTGCATTATTCTCTCTTAATTCTATCTCACCTCCCTTATCTCATAGTAGCAGCATTTTGTAGGTAAGGACACAAAGGCTTAGCATCTGAGCATGAAATCATAGATACAACTTTTAAACAAGCTGGCATTCAAACCCAGTTTTATCTAAAATCTAAAGCTCATGCTCTTTTAATTATCGGAGCAATAGGAGTGAAAAAGAGAGTTCCATTTAGGAGAGATGATGGAGCAATGTCAGGGAAGCAGAAATGTTTGGAGTCATTAATTTCTGGAAAACAAAGCAAAACAAAATATACAAGAAGAATCAGAATGTAGTGGAGGCTGTGTGGATTGAACAGGTCAGTTTCCTGTTAGAAATTAGGATGAGTGCTGTTGCCTAAAGTGAGAAGCCAAGGATCAACTGAGATGGAACAGATAAAAGATTATGCAGGATGAAAGTTGACCATCACCAGAATGGGATTATCCAGATATCTTATTCATCGTTAGCAAAAATACTAAATAGAATGAGTTGCCATTTTTGCAACCATCTAGTTAAAAATTTTTTTACTAATTAGGCAAGAAATAGTTACTTATTTCATCATCACATATCCTGAGTTAGTAACTATTAGATTGAAATTTAGTTGAAAGGATTATGTACTAAAATATTTCAATATGTAAATCGTAAGTGTTTGGATTTATACCCCATCTTTTCTCCAAAAATTTAAAGACTGGAAAACAAAGAGAGAGAAAATGACAAAGGCCAGTCTCAGCATTAATATAATCATTCCAATACAGATATAGCATGTCACAATTCAAGGTGCTTAGAATGTTTTCTTCCATCCCTACTTCATAACAATTTTGCAAGTGCTATAAATATTATCAACATTCTACATTCTGTAAGTTTCCGAGTTTACTTCTTTTTTCTTCCCCGTTGCCTTCCTCCACATTCCAAAACTGCCCCACAAGTCACTTTCTTCACTTTCCAACACCTTCCTCTGTGTCACACTTCCTTACTTTCATCTGACTCTTTCCCTGCTAATATTTAAGAGAATCACTGATGATAATTTAAAATATCTTTCCTAGAGAGTTCTAACAGACACACCTGGAAGGAAGAGGTCCCTAACATTCAAAGAAATGGGCTTTGACTGGTATGATAACAGGTGGTTTGGTTATCATATTCTGTAAGGAAACCCCATGTGCCCCCTACTTATAAGGAGAATTGGGACATGGCCTTCAGAGATACAGAGGATGTCATAGCAACCTTCTAAGAGGCAGAGGAGGTGGAGAGGAGGTACTTTGGGTTTGCTTCTTTCTTTTTTTCCTGAAGATCTATTTGCTTTTCTATTAAAGGACCAAGGATTTGGAGGGTGGTGTGTTGAAGCATCTGAGCTTTGCTGTGCTAATGGGCTTAGCCTTCATTCCCCACCGGAATGGTGACAGATAGCTCCAATCAGCAGCACGCTAAAAAGGAGAACCGTCACCCTACTTGCTGCTCCCAAAATGTAATATATAAATGAACATCGGAAAAGCTACCTCCAAAATTCCAATTACATCTCTCCTTCCCCTCTACAAAGAAGTCAAAAGAAAGAAGAAACCAATTGTTTGTAAAACCAGCCCTCTGTAAATGTGCAACTGTCCTCTTGATTATGGCATTGAATTTCCCCTAGGTTAGGAGCACAATGTTGATTTGTTGGTGTTTTTGTCATCTTTCTCATTGCTGTGACCAAAAGACCTGAAAAGAATAATGTAGAAGAGGAAAAGATTATTTTGGCTCACAGTTTCAGAGGTTCAATCCATAGATGTCTGACTCCATAGTTCAGGGCCTGAGGTCGGGCAGAACATCATGGCAGAAGGGCTTGGTGGAGGAAAGCAGCTCAGGACATGTTAACCAGGAAGGAGAGAGCTCTGCTCACCAGGGACAAAATATAAACCCCAAAGACATACCTCCAGTGACCTATTTCTTCCAACTGTACCCTACCTGCTTACAGTCACTGCTCAGTTAATCCATATCAGCAGATTAATATACTGATTAGGTTTACACTCTCATAATCCAATCATTTCCCCTCTAAACTTTCTTGCATTGTCTCGCACATGATGTTTTAGGGGATACCTCAGATCTACGCTAATACAGTGGGTTTAGCATAAAATTCTTGGAATGGACTAGAGGAAAAAGAATAGGTGGCTGTGTTTCCCTGCTTTGTTTGCAAGGGAATAGCACCAAAGTTCCTAGAAATAATGATATGAATTCTCCCCTCTCCCCTTTGCTGACCCAAGTAAAGGGAAGGCATTTCAGGGCTTATCTCTGTTGTCTGCTCTCAATAGTCTCAAAACACGAGACTCTCCTGAACCTTGCAGAGAACCAAAGGCATTTCTATGGAGGCAGGTTTTAACAACAGACAGCTCTAGGTTGTGTGTGGGAGTGTGGAGAGACTGCTTATCAGTAATCATAATTATCAGACAACTCCTTCCCCTTCCTAGATTGGACTCAATCTGAATATTTGAAATTTACACCCTTCTGGAAGATCTAAACCATGTAATTCCCATACTTATACAGAGATCAAACTTTTGAGAAGTAACTCCTATACTGTATTAATCCATTTTCTATTGCTGATGACAAAATACAACATACTAAATTAGTTTTAATGAAAAGAGGTTTATTTTGGCTCATGGTTCTGGAGGAACAAGGTTGGGAGGTTTTATCTGTTCCTGTGGTTGTGCAAGAGATCTCATTGCAAGAGACAGGGTGTGTGTGTGTGTGTGTGTGTGTGTGTGTGTGTGCATTCTGGTTTCTCCCTCTTGTAAAGACACCAGTATTCAGTCATGGGACCTCCAGCCTTATCTAACATGTGCCACCTCCTAAGGCCCCACCTCTAGACTCCATAGTTGAGTTTTTACCCTTCAAACCTCATCATGGGGATAAAATTTCAACCCGTAAAGCCTTGGGTTGCTGCAGTCCGGCTGCAGCAAAATAACAGGGGGGGGGGGCATCCTGACTTGTTTACAGACCCTAACATTGGGTGACCATCAAGCCACATCCAGACCATGACACTTACACAGGAGCATGAGATTCTTTCTTTGAGCCTAACAGGTTAAAGCACGAAATCACTCCCCACAGAGGTTTGCAGATGAAGTCTGTAGTTTGCTTTCTTTCCCTGTGGCTTGAGACTGAGGATAAATTCCTAAGTCAGATTTCATTTCTTCTGAGTGCTTAGTGCATGTTGCTTTGAAGCAATCTCACTCTTCAGCATGGTGAGTGAATCCTCATTTTTTTTTTTAATTTTAGTTGTAGATGGACGCAATACCTTTATTTTATTTATTTATTTTTATGTGCTGCTAAGGATTAAACCCAGTGCCTCACACATGCTAGGCAAGTATTCCACCATAGAGCTACAACCCTAGCTCCAAATGCTCATTTTTTTTTTTTTTGACATTGGTCAATCCAGTCTAAAATAGCCTGAGCCGTGTGCATTCCCAATCAGCGTTTCTTCATCTTATATTCAGTGGTGACCCAGAAATTGCTGTGTTCCAAATTCAGGCTCTACAGAATTTTAGTCCTTCCTTCTTTATGTTAAAGTAAAAATTTGAAGAACGGTAAAATGTAGAGAAAGATTAATTCAATACAAGCCTCATGCGTTGACAATGCTATTCCCAGCTTTGCCATCTGGAGTTTTGGTAAATTAGATTTAGATTATCTTTTACAAACTGTGGTTCACCTTCAAGGAGGCCACGTGCTATTTCCTGTCAGTTTTCTTAATTACCTGTGGAGCTCGATTCGTCCTCTCTCAGCCTAGAACTGATTGCAGTGAGGGAGGTGTAAGCCACAGCTGGTCTAGCCATCATTTACTAGCAAAGCAAGGTGGCTGAAATCCATGTGGTGCTGCCAACAGCTGAATTTTAGGGAGAAAAAAAAATGAAGTAAAAGCAGCTGTTCTTTGCTTCAGAAAATTGTATAGCTTTAGCAGTTCCTTATTGCCCGGGTTTTCCGGACCCTCCACCCCTAAAAATCCCTTATAAATGAACCAACTCCATCTATCTGCATGATGTGCAGACTGATGAGTCATGGAGCCCAGAAAAGCACAATAGTCCTTTAAGGGTTGAGAAGATGTAGGTGTTAGATGGGATCACAAAAGAAACTCCGCTCTTGCTTTCAGCTCAGCCTACACATCCTGGCTGTGAATTTCCGTGGTGCATTTGGGTTCTTGGAATGGCACTCATTTTAGTCTTATGAGTCAAGGTTTATGTGCATTCATTGAAATGCTCCAGGAACAGGTGGCATACAAAAACAGAAAACAAGAGCAGGTGCACAGAGCAGTCAAACATTTTTTTCCCCCTCCCAGAGAATGTGGGAGAAAGGAGAGAGAAAGAAATATGAACATCTTGGGAATTTCCTCTGGTTGTTTTGTGGACAGAGTGACATCCACAAATACAGGGCCAAATGGGAGTAATAAACCAGCGGCGCTATAAATCAATGTAGTCCCATTTGTCTTTTACTTTGAGGAGTTCCTGTGTTTTTCTATGGGAAAGTGATAGTACTGGTTTGGGGTCTCTCTCCAGTGTTAAATTACTCCACTCCCTCCCCGAGAAAACGTGAATCATTCTGCACCTCATTCCTCCATTCATCTACTCTTGAGAGAGGAGTATAAGAATAATATTTAGGAATTATGTATGTATGTACACATGATCATCAATGCATCAGGAGTCTGTTTCCTGACCTTTCCACTCACCTTGCACATGCTTGACTCTTGCCTTATTGGAAATGGGCTTCTGAGTCACCTGGTATACCAACATAAACATCCCAAATTCAGCTTGAATCCTTGCCTTCCACAAAGTCTTCTGACCCACACCTTTCAGACTCCTTTCTGTCTCTATGCATAGCTCATATGCATATGTTTTTATTTTCTATCTAGAACAAAAGCAATTCCAAGTTAGGACGATACCTTTCGTAAATGCCTTATAGTCACATGACAGCCAGCATAGAGTACACAGTGGGCTCCCCAGTAAACACTGATGTAGTGTGAGTTACAGAGAACAATTAGGGTTAAAAACATTGCTAGAGAGGAGGAGGGGAAAGCAGAAACATAGAAAAGTTGGGAAAAATTTAGCCTAAGGCTGTCCATGACCATTTGTTCATGAAACGTCTCCACCTGTTTTGGAAATGAGTGGAATGTGGATTTCTTTCTATGGCCAACAGCTGAAGGATAAAAATATCCTAGCAGAAACCTCTTTGTCAGGTGTCAGTCAAGTCTTTGACCATTTGGGCTGCCTCCTTTGGGGCTGAATTCTCTCTGGAGTAGGCTGGGGACACTTGTGCTCCTGCACTCAAGGAGCCCTGGTGGGGGAGGTGTGAAGAAGGAAGTCCAAGTTAGTATGGGACAGTTGTTCTCCATGATCATCCCTCTAAAGGCAAGTGTCAGAGGCTCCTGGACTCCTCCCAGGAATTTGGGGGATTGAGATGTCTTCCTTGACAGTGTGATGTTTCTGAAAGGAAGCAAGGGAGAAAAGTTCAGAGTCAATATCCAAGAGATATATTGTCACCCAGGAGAAACAGTTCCTGAGAAACAGTGGTCTGAACATTGCCCTTCATCCTGGAAGCTTTGGCTTTGACAGTGAATAAATTTTGCTCCATGATGAGAAAAGTCTGGGCACAAAATTGGTGGCAATTATGACCATGAGCAGTATCAGAAAACAGAGCAGTTATTGGATGTAAGAGATGTAGATGAATGTATATGTGTACATATATGTGTGTGTGTGTATAGTTGAAATATACCATATGTGTATATTATATGGTATATATCTCTTACACACATACACACACACACACAAACACATGCCTACAGGAAATTAAGTAGGAGAGTAGGAAATGAATCAGTCTATAATATTGACATCTCTCCTGGATGACCTGCATTGGCTTATGTGCCTCGAAAATAAATACAAAGGGGCAGGTGTCCAGATTGCCCTGCTCCTCACATTAGATTTTGATAGAGGCCCAATAGATCTTCATGGGCACATGTAGTGGTTCTGATCATGGAAGTTCGTCCTGCCAGCCATATTTCATGACATGTTGTCCTCCCTTGTTTTGTCATTTAAATTCCCCCTTTTCGAGTACTACAAGCCTTGATTGTCCTCCCTTGTTTTGTCATTTAAATTCGCCCTTTTTGAGTACTACAAGCCTTGATTAAAGGAAAAAAAGTAAGCATATTACTATAACCCTCCATGTTATTGTTTTTCAGGCTTTTAGAGCCTATTTTCCCCTAACATAATTCCCAGACATTATTTAATATTTCAAAATAAAGAAAATGTTGTGTAAAAACAAAACAATTATTTTACTTCAATCTCTTCATCCCCACACTGTTTTCTCATTGAGAACCACCACATATGGCAGAATAGGCCCAGCGGCCCGCCGGCGTGGTAGACAAATCACCCCAATTGGAGGAGGGGCAGAGCTGCTGCCCACGCCTGCAAGGTTGGCAGAACTGCAAACTGGAGAACAGGCCCAGTGGCCTGCCAGCATGGTAGACAGATCACCCCTATTGGAGGAGGGGCTCAGCCGTTGCCCGCAAGGTAGGCAGACCACGCAACCTGGAGAAGGGGCCCAGCGGCCTGCCGGTGTGATAGACAGATCACCCCAATTGGAGGAGGAGCACAGCCGCCGCCCGCCCCTGCAAGGGAGACTTTGCAACTATACAAGAGCAATATAAATATATAGGGGGAAAATTCAAGAACACAACAGTTTCACCAAGTAGAAAGAAACGCGAGCAGTATGAAAAGACAAGGAAAGAAAGGACCACAAGCAATGCAGGTCAACTCAACCTTAGAAGAGGTAATAGCTGCAGCAGATGGAATGTCAGATAAAGAATTCAGGATTTACATGCTTCAGATGATCTGAAGTCTCAAGGAAGACATAAGACAGCAAAATCAGACAATGAAAGATCACTTCAACAATGAATTACATAAACAAATCCAAGAAGCAAAAGATCAACTATACAGGGAGATAGAGGTTATAAAAAACAAACAAACAGAAATCCTAGAAATGCAGGAAGCAATAAACCAACTTAAAAACTCAAATGAGAATACTACCAGCAGAATAGAACACTTAGAAGATAGAACATCAGACAATGAAGACAAAGTATTTCAACTTGAAAAGAACATAGACAGCTCAGCAAGACTCTTAAGAAACCATGAGCAGAATATCCAAGAAATATGAGATAACATAAAGAGACCTGCACGCGGCCCCCATGTCAGGGCGGATAGCCTCCGAGGCGCAGCGCAGCAGGAGCGGTGCAGGGACTCTAGGAAGAGGTCTCTCGCCAAGCCTTCATGAAATAGCAAACCAGGAGCTGAAACCAACCAGAGACAGACCAGTCCCACCCCTCCCTTTGGACACTCCGGCAAGGAGCCTGGGGCCCGCCATAGCAGAGAGGTGACATCACCAGAGTTCCGCCGACAGAACTCCTTCCCAGCGGAATCCACGTTAACAGGTGTGTGACTCCCACCCCCTCCAGATACAAGCAGCCAGGAAACCTCGGGAATCTCTCCGGGGGCGTGTCTGTAGGGAAGCAGAGGGGATTCCAAATCCCCACCTCCCCTTAACACCAGCGGCGACACCCAAGATCTTAGCCGCCAGTTTCTGGGGGCGTGCCCACCAAAGGGGTCCGGAAAAATTAAACTGTTGGTTCCCAGATCACCCCACCACAGCACTGGGGCTTAGATGAATGACAGAGAGGGTGTTCATTGTTCGGGATATAGGACACGCGGTGGGGCTGCAAGTGTAATCAGATCCTTGGGGAACCGCCTCCGGTGAACAGGACCTGGCTGGCTGGCTGGGAGGAGGAACAGGGGGAGGGGCCGGATAAGTGAAAGGGCTCTGGACTAACAGGATTGAGAGACTCCCAGGAGCCACCTTACAGGGATTTCTGTCAGCACATAGAGGGCAGAAGCTCGGCTTGGAGGGCACAGCTCTGCCTATTGGAAGAGAAGAAAATGGGATTCAGCCATAGAACAGGGGATGCCAGCATGGCAGAGATCTGATGTCATTGGAGAGCGGCCGAGGAGAGAACTTCATCGGTGCCAGCGGCGACGGAAACAGTTGGTCTCCTGGTAGGGAGAGTGAGTCACAGATACCCGAGTCTCTCTTGCTTTGTCGTCGAGCCAGAGGGGAGGAGCGGGGCCGCCGCCCGCGCCCGCAAGGTAGGCAGACCTGCAACCAATCTGCAGATCAGGCCCGGCGGTCTGCGGGCATGGTAGGAGGGGCAGGGCAGAGCCGCTGCCCGCGCCGGCAAGGTAAGCAGACCTGCGACAGACCGGTGGATCAGGCCGAGCGGCCTGCCAGCGTGGTACACACTTCACCCCAACTGGAGTAGGGGCAGAGCAGAGCCTTCGCCCACGCCCAGATCAGGCCCAGCGGCCCACCTGTGTGGTGGTCAAGTGACCCCAATTGGAGTGGGGGCGGAGCGGAACTGCCACCCATGCCCGCAAGGTGGGCAGACCGGCGACCAACCTGCAGATCAGGCCTAGCGGTCCCCGGGCATGGTAGGAGGGGCAGGGCAGAGCCTTCGCCCCCACCTGCAAGGTAGGCAGACCTGCGAAAAAACGGCGGATCAGGCCCAGGGGTCTGCGGGCGTGGTAGACACCTCACACCAATTGGAGGAGGGGCAGAGCAGAGCCCTCGCCCGCACCTGCAAGGGAGACTTTTCAACTATACAAGAGCAATATAAATATATAGGGGGGGAAAAATTTCAAAAACACAACAGTTTCACCAAGAAGAAAGAAACGCAAGCAGTATGAAAAGACAAGGAAAGAAAGGACCACAAGCAATGCAGGTCAACTCAACTTTAGAAGAGGTAACAGCTGCAGCAGATGGAATGTCAGATAAAGAATTCAGGATATATATGCTTCAGGTGATCTGGAGTATCAAGGAAGACATTAGACAGCAAAATCAGACAATGAAAGATCACTTCGACAAGGAATTACACAAACAAATCCAGGAAGCAAAGGATCAACTATACAGGGAGATAGAGGTTATAAAACACAAACAAACAGAAATCCTAGAAATGCAGGAAGCAATAAACCAACTTAAAAACTCAATGGAGAATACTACCAGCAGAGTAGAACACTTAGAAGATAGAACATCAGACAATGAAGACAAAGTATTTCAACTTGAAAAGAACATAGACAGCTCAGCAAGACTGTTAAGAAACCATGAGCAGAACATCCAAGAAATATGGGATAACATTAAGAGACCAAACTTAAGAGTCATTGGGATACAGGAAGGTATAGAACTCCATACCAAAGGAATGAGCAATTTATTCAATGAAATAATATGAGAAAACTTCCCAGACTTGAAGAATGAGACAGAATCCCAAATCCTAGAAGCCTACAGGACGCCAAATGTGCAAAATTATAAGAGATCCACACCTAGACACATTATAATGAAGATGCCCAACATACAGAATAAGGAGAGAATTTTAAAAGCTACAAGAGAAAGGAAGCAGATTACATTTAGGGGTAAGCCAATCAGGATAACAGCTGATCTTTCAACACAGACTCTGAAAGCTAGAAGATCCTGGAATAACATATTTCAAACACTGAAAGAAAATGGGTTCCAACCAAGAATTGTGTATCCAGCGAAATTAAGCTTCAGGATGGAAGATGAAATTAAAACCTTCCATGACAAACAAAAGTTAAAAGAATATGCAGCTAGAAAACCATCTCTTTAAAACATCCTCGGCAAAACATTACAGGAGGAGGAAATGGAAAATAACAATGAAAACCAACAGTGGGAGGTAGGACAGTAAAGGGGGAAAAAATAATCAAAGAGGAAAACAAACCATGTTTAGTAACATAAATAAACAAATATGGCTGGAACAACCACCCATATCTCAATAATAACCCTAAATGTTAATGGCTTAAACTCACCAATTAAGAGACACAGGCTAGTAGAATGGATCACAAAACAAGACCCAACAATATGCTGCCTACAGGAGATGCATTTGATAGGAAAAGACATATATAGGCTGAAGGTGAAAGGTTGGGAAAAATCATATCACTCATATGGACTTCGGAAACAAGCAGGAGTGTCCATACTCATATCAAATAAAATAGATTTCAAGCCCAAGTTAATCAAAAGGGATAAAGAGGGACACTACATACTGCTCAAGGGAACCATACACCAACAAGACATAACAATCATAAATATATATGCCCCAAACAATGGTGCAGCTATGTTCATCAAACAAACTCTTCTCAAGTTCAAGAGTCTAATAGACCACCATACAATAATCATGGGAGACTTCAACACACCTCTCTCGCCACTGGACAGATCTTCCAAACAAAAGTTGAATAAGGAAACTATAGAACTCAATAACACAATTAATAACCTAGACTTAATTGACATATATAGAATATACCACCCAACATCAAGCAGTTACACTTTTTTCTCAGCAGCACATGGATCCTTCTCAAAAATAGATCATATATTATGTCACAGGGCAACTCTTAGACAATATAAAGGAGTAGAGATAATACCATGCATCCTATCTGATCATAATGGAATGAAACTGAAAATCAACGATAAAAGAAGGAAGGAAAAAGCATACATCACTTGGAGAATGAACAATAGGTTACTGAATGATCAATGGGTTATAGAAGACATCAAGGAGGAAATTAAAAAATTCTTAGAGATTAATGAAAACACAGACACAACATATTGGAATCTATGGGACACATTGAAAGCAGTTCTAAGAGGAAAATTCATTGCTTGGAGTTCATTCCTTAAAAAAAGAGAAAACCAACAAATAAATGATCTCATACTTCATCTCAAAATCCTAGAAAAAGAAGAGCAAAACAACATCAAAAGAAGTAGAAGGCAAGAAATATTGAAAATCAGAGCTGAAATTAATGAAATCGAAAAAAAGAAACAATTGAAAAAATTGACAAAACTAAAAGTTGGTTCTTTGAAAAAATAAACAAAATCGACAGACCCTTAGCCATGCTAGCGAAGAGAAGAAGAGAGAGAACTCAAATTACTAGCATACGGGATGAAAAAGGCAATATCACAACAGACACTTCAGAAATACAGAAGATAATCAAAAATTATTTTGAATCCTTATACTCCAATAAATTAGAAGATAGTGAAAGCATAGATAAATTTCTTAAGTCATATGATCTGCCCAGATTGAGTCAGGAGGATATAGAAAACCTAAACAGACCAATATCAATTGAGGAAATAGAAGAAACCATCAAAAGCCTACCAACTAAGAAAAGCCCAGGACCGGATGGGTATACAGCTGAATTTTACAAAACCTTTAAAGAGGAACTAATACCAATACTTTTCAAGCTACTTCAGGAAATAGAAAAAGAAGGAGAACTTCCAAATTCATTCTACGAGGCCAACATCACCCTGATACCTAAACCAGACAAAGACACTTCAAAGAAAGAAAACTACAGACCAATATCTCTAATGAACCTAGATGCAAAAATCCTCAATAAAATTCTGGCGAATCGGATACAAAAACATATCAAAAAAATTGTGCACCATGATCAAGTAGGATTCATCCCTGGGATGCAAGGCTGGTTCAATATACGGAAATCAATAAATGTTATTCACCACATCAATAGACTTAAAAATAAGAACCATATGATCATCTCGATAGATGCGGAAAAAGCATTCGACAAAGTACAGCATCCCTTTATGTTCAAAACTCTAGAAAAACTAGGGATAACAGGAACATACCTCAATATTGTAAAAGCAATCTATGCTAAGCCTCAGGCTAGCATCATTCTGAATGGAGAAAAATTGAAGGCATTCCCTCTAAAATCTGGAACAAGACAGGGATGCCCTCTTTCACCACTTCTGTTCAACATAGTTCTCGAAACGCTGGCCAGAGCAATTAGACGAAAGAAATTAAAGGCATAAAAATAGGAAAAGAAGAACTTAAATTATCACTATTTGCAGATGACATGATTCTATACCTAGCAGACCCGAAAGGCTCTACAAAGAAACTATTAGAGCTAATAAATGAATTCAGCAAAGTGGCAGGATATAAAATCAACACGCATAAATCAAAGACATTCCTGTATATCAGCGACAAATCCTCTGAAATGGAAATGAGGACAACCACTCCATTCAAAATATCTTCAAAAAAAATAAAATACTTGGGAATCAACCTAACAAAAGAGGTGAAAGATTTATACAATGAAAACTACAGAACCCTAAAGAGAGAAATAGAAGAAGATCTTAGAAGATGGAAAAATATACCCTGTTCATGGATAGGCAGAACTAACATCATCAAAATGGCGATATTACCAAAAGTTCTCTATAGGTTTAATGCAATGCCAATCAAAATCCCAATGGCATTTCTTGTAGAAATAGAGAAAGCAATCATGAAATTCATATGGAAAAATAAAAGACCCAGAATAGCAAAAACAATGCTAAGCAGGAAATGTGAATCAGGTGGTATAGCGATACCAGACTTCAAACTATACTACAGAGCAATAGTAACAAAAACAGCATGGTACTGGTACCAAAACAGGCGGGTGGACCAATGGTACAGAATAGATGACACAGAAACCAATCCACAAAACTACAACTATCTTATATTTGATAAAGGGGCTAAAAGCATGCAATGGAGGAAGGATAGCATCTTCAACAAATGGTGCTGGGAAAACTGGAAATCCATATGCAACAAAATGAAACTGAATCCCTTTCTCTTGCCATGCACAAAAGTTAATTCAAAATGGATCAAGGAGCTTGATATCAAATCAGAGACACGGCATCTGAAAGAAGAAAAAGTTGGCTACGATCTACATACTGTGGGGTCGGGCTCCAAATTCCTCAACAGAACACCCATAGCACAAAAGTTAATAACTAGAATCAACAAATGGGACTTACTCAAACTAAAAAGTTTTTTCTCAGCTAAAGAAACAATAAGAGAGGTAAATAGAGACCCTACATCCTGGGAACAAATCTTTACTCCTCACACTTCAGATAGAGCCCTAATATCCAGAGTGTACAAAGAACTCCAAAAATTAGACTATAAGAGAACAAACAACCCAATCAACAAATGGGCCAAGGACCTGAACAGACACTTCTCAGAGGAGGACATACAATCAATCAACAAGTACATGAAAAAATGCTCACCATCTCTAGCAGTCAGAGAAATGCAAATCAAAACCACCCTAAGATACCATCTCACTCCAGTAAGATTGGTAGCCATTATGAAGTCAAACAACAACAAGTGCTGGCGAGGATGTGGGGAAAAGGGTACTCTTGTACATTGCTGGTGGGACTGCAAATTGGTGCAGCCAATTTGGAAAGCAGTATGGAGATTTCTTGGAAAGCTGGGAATGGAGCCACCATTTGACCCAGCTATTCCCCTTCTTGGTCTTCTCCCTAAAGACCTAAAAAGAGCATGCTACAGGGACACTGCTACATCGATGTTCATAGCAGCTCAATTCACAATAGCAAGACTGTGGAACCAACCCAGATGCCCTTCAATAGACGAATGGATAAAAAAATGTGGCATTTATACACAATGGAGTATTACTCTGCATTAAAAAATGACAAAATCATAGAATTTGCAGGGAAATGGATGGCATTGGAGCAGATTATGCTAAGTGAAGCTAGCCAATCCCTAAAAAACAAATGCCAAATGTCTTCTTTGATATAAGGAGAGTAACTAAGAACAAAGTAGGAACGAAGAGCATGAGAAGAAGATTAACATTAAACAGAGATGAGAGGTGGGAGGGAAAGTGAGAGAAAAGGGAAATTGCATGGAAATGGAAGTAGACCCTCAGGGTTATACAAAAGAACATACAAGAGGAAATGAGGGGAAAGGGAAAAATAATACAAAGGGGAGAAATGAAGGTCAGTAGAGGGGGTAGAGAGAGAAGAGGGGAGGGGAGGGGAGGGGAGGGGGGATAGTAGAGGATAGGAAAGGCATCAGAACACGACAGTCACTAGTATGGCAATATGTAAATCAATGGATGTGTAATTGATGTGATTCTGCAATCTGTATATGGGGTAAAAATGGGAGTTCATAACCCACTTGAACAAAGTGTGAAAGATGATATATCAAGAACTATGTAATGTTTTGAACAACCAACAATAAAAAAAAAAGAAACAATAAGAGAGGGAAATAGGGATCCTACATCCTGGGAACAAATCTTTACTCCTCTCACTTCAGATAAAGCCCTAATATCCAGAGTATACAAAGAACTCCAAAAATTAGACAATAAGTTAACAAATAACCTAATCAACAAATGGTCCAAGGACCTGAACAGACACTTCTCAGAGGAGGACATACAATCAATCAACAAGTACATGAAAAAATGCTCACCATCTCTAGCAGTCAGAGAAATGCAAATCAAAACCACCCTAAGATACCATCTCACTCCAGTAAGATTGGCAGCCATTATGAAGTCAAACAGCAAGTGCTGGCGAGGATGTGGGGAAAAAGGTACACTTGTACATTGCTGGTGGGACTGCAAATTGGTGCAGCCAATTTGGAAAGCAGTATGGAGATTTCTTGGAAAGCTGGGAATGGAGCCACCATTTGACCCAGCTATTCCCCTTCTTGGTCTTTTCCCTAAAGACCTAAAAAGAGCATACTACGGGGACACTGCTGCATCGATGTTCATAGCAGCACAATTCACAATAGCAAGACTGTGGAACCAACCCAGATGCCCTTCAATAGACGAATGGATAAAAAAATGTGGCATTTATACACAATGGAGTATTACTCTGCATTAAAAAATGACAAAATCATAGAATTTGCAGGGAAATGGATGGCATTAGAGCAGATTATGCTAAGTGAAGCTAGCCAATCCCTAAAAAACAAATGCCAAATGTCTTCTTTGATATAAGGAGAGTAACTAAGAACAGAGTAGGGATGAAGAGCATGAGAAGAAGATTAACATTAAACAGGGATGAGAGGTGGGAGGGAAAGGGAGAGAAAAGGGAAATTGCATGGAAATGGAAGGAGACCCTCAGGATTATACAAAATTTCATACAAGAGGAAGTGAGGGGAAAGGGAAAAAATAACAAGGGGGAGAAATGAATTACAGTAGATGGGGTAGAGAGAGAAGAGGGGAGGGGATGGGAGGGGGGATAGTAGAGGATAGGAAAGGCAGCAGAATACAACAGACACTAGTATGGCAATATGTAAATCAATGGATGTGTAACCGATGTGATTCTGCAATCTGTATATGGGGTAAAAATGGCAGTTCATAACCCACTTGAATCAAAATATGAAATATGATATATCAAGAACTGTGTAATGTTTTGAACAACCAACAATGAAAATTAAAAAAAATACTCAATAAATTATATCTGACACTAAAAAAAAAGAGAGAGAGAACCACCACATAGATGCACATGGAATGCTCTATGTGGGGAGGGACTTTATCTTGTTTGACACTGTTTCCCCAACTTCTGGAAGTATCTGGAGCCTAGGAAGGGCTCCCTTTTGTTCTTTGTCCTGGATAACATGGCTGTGACTGTGACTCTGAATTAACATGCAGCATGATGAAAAAAATATTAAGGGACAAAATCTTTGGGGATATTTTAGATATAAAGAAGCAGAAGCAGTGGTGCAGGGCAGTGTCTTAGAAAGTCTTTTCTAGTCTTTGCCGATTGGTATTTTCCAGGTAGGGCTCAGAAAGCTGCTCTTGGCAAAGGAGGTATGAAGTCCATACGTTTGCAGAGAGCAGGAGGGAGGGAAAGAGTAATGTGCCATCAATGGCCACATAGCTGTACGACTGTGGTCAAGGAGTAGGTAAGGGGTCAAGAGTCAGTCATGGGCAAGCAAGAGGGGAAATATCTACTATGGGATGGAAGTGAATCAGAGGACATGACTTTGGGGTGAAATCCAGCATCTGCCCCCCTGCTCAAAACATCTCCAGTTGTTTCTCATCTCCTTACATTGGAATCCAAAGCTTCTTCCAGCTGGCTCTGCCTCCAGCCTCACGGTCCATTCTTCTCCCTCTGCTTGGGTTCCAGCCATGCTCTGTGCTGTTGATTAAAAACACTGAATCCCTCCCACCTTGTGGCCTTTGCTTCGGTACCTCTCTCTGCTCAGAAAGATCTTTCCCCAAACACCTGCTGGGCCTCTCATTCACTCTGGGCCTTGATCAGACAGATGTCACCTTCCCAGAAAGATCTTCCCTTGGCACCACATCTAAACTACTCCTCTTCTCCTATTACTCCTCTCAGTCTGCTATTTTTCTTTGTGCTAATTCTCACTCCCTGACTATGAACTATCTATCTATCTATCTATCTATCTATCTATCTATCTATCTATCTATCTATCTATAAATAACACACAAGCAAGCACACAGTCATACATTCCTGACAGGGATACAGCCTGAAAATTGCATCGTTAGGAGATTGAGTCATCGTGTGAACATCACAGAGTGTGCTTACCTGAGCCTGGATGCTGCAGTCCCTGGCATACATATGTGGTCCTCTCCTAGCTACAAAACTGTTCCGCAAGTGACTGTACTGAATACAGTAGGCAATTAAACTGCATGGTGAGTATGTGTGTATCTAACATAGAAAATGTGTATGTCAACATAGAAAAGGTCCAGTGAAATGCTAGATGATAGTAATTTTTCAGCCCCATTATAATCTTCTGGGACTCTTCAGGTATACTGCCTGTTGTTGACCAAAACATGTCTTTGTATGTTTGTTGTTTCTCCCCTGCTTCAATGTGAGCTCCTTGCTATATTGCCAGGTCCTAGAAAAGTGCCAGACTTATAGCAGCCTTGTGCTAAGAGCCAAGTATATGATGCATGGCATTTTTGGTCGAAAGGTGACGCCAGCTAGCCATTGAGATGATATGATTATGTTAAGATTTGCATTCATATGGATATTGGACTCCTGCTGTTCACCTAGGCCGGCTATGGGATTCCTGGAGAGTTCCCATTGGTTGGGGAAGTACAGTAGGAGGGAGTTCCGGGGGAGGAGCTCTCTCTGTGGCTCCGAGAGGAGGCCGCGTGTGTGGAAAAAATCTTCCCGGGTGCGTACCGGACATTGGCGGCAGTTTCAAAAAATAATAAAGTTTGTTCCTGCTTGAGTGGCTCGTGATTTTGTGCCCAGCCAGACTGCGGCAACTGGCGGCCCGCACGGGGAACGCCTGAAGCTTGGAGGTGAGTAAAATTGCTCGCCCCTGAGGGAAGGCAACAAAATGGGTGACCATTTCAAAAAACAATGTGTTCTCGTTTTGATTTATCTTGTTTTTGTTTCAAGCTGCCTATCCCTAGAATTTTCTCAGGCAAACTGGGAAAAATGGTTGGCTCAAGGTGTGAAGTTGTTCGGCCCTGAGAAAGAGAAAATTGATACAACTATTCTTTGTTCGGTTTTTGTTTCATTCTGTTTCGGTTTTGTTTTATGCTATCTTATTGGGTTGCGTTACCTTTATAGTAGATTAGAAACTAGTAAAAAACAAACCGAAAGACTGTTAAGTAAATTGTTAGAGGTCCAGACTATGGTAGAAAACATGTTAGGTCAAGCAAAAGAGAAGGTCTCTCAAGCTAGTCAGACAGAGGAAGATTTGAAGAAAGAAAGCTTAGAGGAAAAACAACCATCAGGTGGGGAATTACAACAGGAGGTTGCTACTAACCCCATTCTATCACCAGAGGGCGTAATTCAACCAACAGCTCCATCTACAGCTGAGTGGCCCTCACCTCCCATAGTTGATGGACAGAATCCTGAGGCAGGACCCCAAAGATTAGCATGCCCTGTACTTGAGCAGGCAGAAGGGCAACGAATTCACCGTGCTTTAGATTTCAAAACAGTGAAGCAATTAAAGGAGGCTGTAACAACCTACGGGCCACAAGCACCCTTCACTGTGAGCATGGTCGAATCCATTACTAACTTAGACATGACGCCAGCAGATTGGGCTAACATGTGTCGATCTGTGCTAAATGGAGGACAATATTTGTTATGGAAGGTTGCCAATGAGGAATTTTGCATGGAGACAGCTAGGCAAAATGCAGCAGCCGGTTACCCTCAAAGAAATCTAGATATGTTATTAGGAAAAGGACCTTATGAGGGTCAACGGCAACAAATTGAATATTATCCTGGTGTATACACACAAATTGCTGCAGACGCAGTTAGGGCATGGAAAACTTTACAGGGGCATGGAGATTTACAAGGACAATTATCTAAGGTAATACAAGGAGCTAATGAACCTTACGCTGAATTTGTAGATAGGCTTATTCAGACAGCATCTAGAGTATTTGGAGATACAGAACAGGCAATGCCATTTATAAAACAACTGGCTTATGACCAAGCAAATCATTGCTGCAGAGAGGTCATCAGACTATGGAAACATGAAGATTTAAACACATATATTAAATTATGTAGAGACATTAATGAACAAGGGCAAGTCTTAGCAGCAGTACAACAGGCTTTAGATGCCAGGCCAAAAACATGCTATAATTGTTTTTGGCCTGGCATCTAAAACAGGACATTTTAAAAGGAGTTGCCCCATAGGAGGAGGGTTTAACAAGGCTAGGTATCAAAGGAATAGAATACCGGGTATTTGCCCATGATGCCGTAAAGGGAAACATTGGGCTAATGAATGCCGTTCTCAAACCACCATAGAGGGTATTCCGTTATCAAAAAACAGACAAGGACCAAGTGTTTACCCACGAAATCATGGAGAAAGACATCAGGCTCCATTGCCAAAAAACGGACTGGAGGGCCCAATGCTCCGGGGCCCAAAACCACAAATATACGGGGCAGTGGAGGAACCCAGCAACACCATCAAGGTAGTGCCCAGGACGCATTATCCATTAAATCCCTCATCAGACAAACTAGAGGGAGCGCAGGGTTGGACATCTGCGCCTCTGCCAGAGCAGTACTAACTCCAGAGATGGGAGTTCAAATCATTCCCACAGGAGTAAAAGGACCTCTTCCCCAAGGAACAGTAGGCTTATTATTGGGACTCAGTTCTTCAACACTAAAAGGACTTATGATAAGTCCTGGGGTAATTGATCCCGATTATGAAGGTGAAATAAAAATTATAGCTAGTTCTCCAAGAGGTATATCAGTAATTTCACCAGGAGATAGAATAGCACAGTTATTAATAATACCCAGCCTACATGATAAATTTTCCAGTCGTACTGTAGAAAGAGGTTCCAGGGGATTAGGCTCCACAGGTGTAGATTGGGCTATGCTGTCTTTAAATCTAGATTCTCTCCCAATGCTAAAACTAAATATTCAAGGACATGACTTTAATGGGCTACTTGATACAGGTGCAGACCTTAGCATCATATCTCATCAAGAATGGCTGAAACATTGGCCATTACAACAAGCCACTCAAACGCTTCAAGGCCTAGGAGTGGCAACTAATCCCCATAGAAGTGCAATGGTATTAGATTGGAAGGATCCTGAAGGATGTGAAGGAACTATACAGCCCTATGTATTGGATCATCTTCCTATAAATTTATGGGGACGAGATGTCCTAGATCAATTAGGTTTGACATTAACAAATAACATCAATCCTAATGCGCCCACTACTAGGGCTAGACAAGGCTTTAGGAAAGAAGAAAGATTAAGAGAACAAGAACAAGGTATGACAGCACCAATTCAAATAGATCAAGAAACAAATAGACATGGGTTGGGTTTTCAGAAAGGGCCACTGAGACAATCAAAATTACTTGGAAATCAGAAAGACCAGTGTGGGTTCCTCAGTGGCCCCTGATTAAAGAAAAGATACAAATAGCCCATGACCTGGTCAAACAACAATTAGCGGAGGGACATATACAACCTTCCGTATCTCCCCATAATACTCCCATTTTTGTCATTAAAAAGAAATCTGGTAAATGGAGATTATTGCAAGATTTAAGAGCCATTAATAATGAGATGGTTATTATGGGACCTGCTCAATCAGGGATTCCCCAATTGTCTGCTTTACCAAAAACCTGGTATGTTTTAGCTATATATATTAAAGATTGTTTTTTTTCAATTCCAATTCATCCCGAGGATAGTCCACATTTTGCATTTACTATCCCTGCACTAAATCATGAAGGTCCTGATCAGAGATATGAATGGAAAGTACTCCCTCAAGGCATGGCTAATAGTCCAACTATGTGTCAAATTTATGTTAACAAAGCAATCCAGCCACTTAGAAATCAAAATCCTGAACTACAAATATTTCACTATATGGATGATGTGTTATTGGCACATAAAGATACAAACACATTGCTAGAATGTTATGCCACACTTACAAATTTATTAAAAAATTATAATCTAGAGATAGCAATAGATAAAGTACAATTAAATCTTCCAATTAATTATTTAGGGGTTTTATTATCCTCAACCATGGTCCGTCCACCTAAAATTCAAATACGAGTAGATCAACTCAAATCACTTAACGACTTTCAAAAGTTATTAGGAGACATAAATTGGATAAGGCCTTATCTAGGCATACCAACAGGAGAGTTGGGACCTTTATTTGATATTCTAAAAGGTCCATCAGATCCAAATTCACCCCGCATGTTGACGCCTGAAGCAAGAAAGGCATTAAAAATCATTGAAACATATATGGAAAATATGCATTTGGATAGAATTGATATAAGTTTGCCTTTATTATTTATTGTACTGCCAACAAAAAATATTCCTACAGGAGTATTCTGGCAAGAAGGTCCATTATTGTGGATGCATTTATCTTATTCTCCTAACACTATTCTTACTAGGTATCCTGAGGCTGTAGGACAATTAATACTCAAAGGAATAAAAGCAGCCAAGGGAGTGTTTGGGATTTCTCCCAATAAAATTATTACTCCATATACTATGAATCAAATTGATGAGTTAGCTAATGAGTTAAATACTGGGGCAATAATCATGTGTAAATCTAATGTTTCATTTGATAATCACTTACCGTCTAATCCTTTGTTGTCTTTTTGGTCTAAACATCCTGTAGTTTTTCCAAAGATGACAAAAAAAAAACCCCTATCATGAATGCTCCAAATATATTCACTGATGGGTCAAATAATGGTACAGCAGCAGTAGTTACCCCTGATCAAACTTTTACATTTTTAGTACCCAAACAATCAACTCAAAAGGTAGAGCTTAGTGCAGTATTACAAGCTTTTATGATGTTTAAAGATTCTGTATTTAATTTATTTTCTGATAGTCAGTATGTAGTTAATGCTATAGTATCCCTTGAAGATGCTGGTAGGATTTCTCCTTCTTCTACTGTTTTCTCTTTGTTTTCCACTATACAAAGTCTAATCTGGGACAGAAAAGATCCATTCTTTATAGGACATATCAGGGCACATACAGGATTGCCTGGAGCCCTTAGTTTGGGCAATGAGTTAGCAGATAAATCTACACATGACATACATATTTTCTCCACAATAGAAGAAGCTGTAAATTTTCATAAAAGGTTCCATGTCAATGCTAATACTTTACAAAAGCGTTTTAAAATAACTAAAGAACAAGCCCGACATATAATAAAACAATGTCAAAATTGTGTGACATTTTTACCACAAGTTAATCTTGGAGTCAATCCTAGAGGACTGATACCTAACCATATTTGGCAGATTGGACGTCACACACTTGCCAGAATTTGGAAAATTAAAATATTTACATGTTACAGTTGATACTTCTTCTGGATTTCTGATGGGCTCCCTTCATGCCGGAGAAAAAACTAAAGATGTTATAGCTCATTGCTTACAAAATTTTGCCACTGTGGGCGTTCCAAAACAGTTAAAAACCGATAATGGTCCTGGTTATGCGTCCACCTCTTTTAAACAATTTTGCTCATCATTTGGCATTACTCACATAACAGGAATTCCATACAATCCACAAGGACAAGGCATAGTTGAAAGAGCTCATCAAACTATTAAAAGGTACTTATTAAAACAAAAGGAGGGAATTGGAAAGGGGTATATATCCCCCAAAGATAAACTTAAAATAACCCTTTTTACTCTAAACTTTTTAAATTTGGATTCATCAGGGCTTAGTGCTGCAGAAAGACATTTGTATCCAAAAAATGTACATAAGCCTAAGGTACTTTGGAAAGATATTCTAACAGGACAATGGAAAGGTCCTGACCCAGTGATAGTCTGGAGTCGGGGCTCTGTTTGTGTTTTTCCACAGGAAGAACAGCAGCCGATTTGGATTCCAGAGAGACTAACTAAAACAATTTCTACAGACCAAAAGGAAGATGATTCAACTCAAATCCATAATAGCTGATATCCAGATCTCCAGCTTGGCTATTCTTACATCTGTGACAGTGATTAACCAGGATGCTTTTTTCAATATCTATTTTATTATTGCTTTTTCCCACATCATAAAGTTCTATTTTATTTTTGAGCTCATACAGACCTAGGTTAATGTTTTTTCTGATCAGTTTTATTTTTTGACTGTGGAGTTTTTGAACATTGCAATGGAGATTTCACCTAGATAAAGCTACAAGGCCTTTACTATTGTCTTATGTGTTATATGTTACCTGTGCACACTTCTGTTTTGTGTTGTATGTCTGTATGTGCGTATGTCCATATATCACATATGAGGAGTGCTCATGCACATGGATCCAAAATTTTTTTTTTTTATTATTCACGTGATTTTAATAGTTTAATTTAATTTGGGTAAACAGCTGTTGAGGATTGTTTTAATATATGAACAAATAGAAGGTTAACAGATCTGTTTGTTTACTTTCACCTTTCCTTTTCATTATATTTAATAATTCTGTTCAGGATAATGTAAATTGTTCTAAATATTGTTTTCTTAGTACCTGTTGAAATGTTACATATTTTTTTTTAGCATCATTGTCAAAATTCCTATTTTCATCCCAGTGCTGGTGAAGACAAAGATAAAACCAAACTAGAACTTCTTCGAGAGTTATCACAACAAACCATGTAAACTGATACATCAATGATTTATAACTCAACAAGTAATGCTCAATCAATGAGTCGATTTATTTTGGAAGGATATGGACATATTGATAGATTCCTCTGCTTTGAACTGCTTACAAAACTTGCCTGGACTATGTATCACTTGTATGCTTTATTTTGGGAGGATATGGACATATTGATAGATTCCTCTGCTTTGAACTGCTTACAGAACTTGCCTGGACTATGTATCACTTGTATGCTTTGTGATCTATTTGTTGATGCAGCGAATTATGGTAGTGCTAGCGTATCTTTGCTGATGTGTCACCAGTGATGCAATTTTTCCTAGGAGCCGTTAATTGACTTGGTGTCATGACATTTCTGTATCCTCCTCCCTTCTACTAGTGATGGTCTAAATTTGGGGGCCAACAGAGGTGAGGCAAAGAACCTCATCCCCCCACTGGTACATAGGCCTATCCACAAGTATGGCTATATGCTGGACCGGTAGTCAGTGATGGGTATGATCCAATTGCAGTGGTATCAACCTAAGACAGGAGGCTGACGCCTAAAAGTCAGTTTTCCGATGACGGGTAAGAACCATATGTTGAATTGGACAAACCTAACAGGCACGGTCCCTAGCCAGATTGCTTGTTACTTAAACAGAAGGGGGGAGATGCTAAGAGCCAAGTATATGATGCATGGCATTTTTGGTCGAAAGGTGACGCCAGCTAGCCATTGAGATGATATGATTATGTTAAGATTTGCATTCATATGGATATTGGACTCCTGCTGTTCACCTAGGCTGGCTAAGGGACTCCTGGAGAGTTCCCATTGGTTGGGGAAGTACAGTAGGAGGGAGTTCCGGGGGAGGAGCTCTCTCTGCGGGTCTGAGAGGAGGCCGCGTGGGTGGAAAAAATCTTCCCGGGTGCGTACCGGACATTGGCGTGGGTGGAAAAAATCTTCCCGGGTGCGTACCGGACATTGGCGGCAGTTTCAAAAAATAATAAAGTTTGTTCCTGCTTGAGTGGCTCGTGATTTTGTGCCCAGCCAGACTCCGGCAGCCTTGTATTAAATGTTTGTGGGACAAATGACCAAAGCAGATACAGTTTAGAATGCAGGCCTGGCTGTTTATGGGTTGTGTTTTCTCAGGGAGATTACTTACTCTTCCTAACCTGATATTTGTTGTCTGTAAACTGAGTTGATTTCACCTATCTCAATACGGTATACCAAGGACAGTGTACATACAAGCCACTGGAACAGTGCCTGGCACACAGGAAATGTCCAATAAATGATGGCTATGTTTTTGGCTTGCTTTAGGATATTAAAACGCCTGCTCTTTGCTTTTTATAGTTTTGAAGGGTTTTGCAGCCTGAAGCCTATTCTGTGACTTTTTCCTGAGCCAGGAGTGCAAGACATAGTGATCTCCTATTCACAAGAATGATGGAAATGCCAGTTTTGGTGAGATACTCAGAGAACAAAACAACAATAGTAAAACCAAGTCTTTGGTTTTCTTTAATAATAGCACACCATTTTTTTTTCCTAGTAAGGAGACCTTACTATCCTTATGGAAAGAACATGTGAGTGTGTATTTCATCTCTAATCATTCTCTGGAAGATCTGGCCTGTGATACACCTTGTTCTTTTTGAGAGCAAACTCTTCCCAAGGAAAATGCAATTGGACATGTATTTATTTCTGTCTTACTTGATACTTGGTTGGGTTGGAGGATAGTAACAATTGGGAAGTATGAAGGAAAAACATTTAAGAATAAAAATAACTAAATCAATCAATAGTGCATTTTTTTTCTAAAGAAACAGTGCTTGAAATTATGATTGTAAAGACCTAGTTTATGTAAACCACCATTTCTCTATTAAAAAAAAAAGGCTCATGAAGACAGTCTAATGGATAAGTAAAGCAAAATTTATGTCCCTAAATGTACCAGTATGTGCCAGAGAAGATTAGTTGTTTCTCCTGAAAAGATCATGTAGCATTGCATAGTTTGTGTTTGTTTATGTGAGAGTGTAGATCTTGGGACACTAGCACATCAGTCATGAGAGTTACTGCTTTCTTTTAGCATAAATGATAAAAAGAAAATCTTTAGTGAAGTAGTTTTGGGAAAAACAAAGACAAAATAAATAACAAGGGCAAGCTTGCTGTAGGAAACAACATTATAAATAATTGATCTACAAACCCCCTTTTTTTCCCCTTGCTTTTGTTAACCCAGAGTCTCTCTACCTTTGAGCTATATTCCCAGCCCTTTTTATTTTATTTTCAGGCAGGTTTTCAGTAAGATGCCCAGACTGACTTTGAACTTGGGATCTTTCTGCCTTGGCCCCCTAAGTTGCTGGGACTATAGGTGTGCAGCACTGTGTCAGGCTTAAAAATCTTGCAACTAGAGAAATAACTGTGCATGAGATTCATGCTTTATTTAAAAAGTGTGTACATTATTTGCTAAAAGTATTTTCACGTAAGTGGATGATGGTTTTCTGGATGATTAACCTCTTGATGATTAACCTCTTCACTTATTTCATTTTTCCTTCTCATGTTGTCCAATTTTAACATTGATTTTATTTTGTTTTTCTTCTGCTTCTTGTATCCCAAAAGGTAGGATTCATTTATCTTTTGCTTATGAAAATGATATCCGGGTCGAGTCCTGGATTGAAATTCAATTATTCACTAAGCATCTGCTAAGTGAACGAGGTGTGATGTTGGCTGGACTGGGTTGGATGTGGTGTGTGACTTTAGGTAAGCCACTGCTTCTGTAAACCACCATTTCTCTATTTTTTTTTTTTTTTTTAAAAAGGCTCCTGAAGAAAGTCATGCTTCTCCATGCTTCCATGATTTGCTTTACAGGAATAAGATTATTGCTGATGAAATTATACATTGAAAAGCATCTGTGTAGCCAAAAATGCTATGATACTAATGTAGCAAATTACAGAACAGATGATTCTTGATTTAGTATATGCCATAGAGAAAGAGGTTAAAGGAAAGAATTGCAAATTGGATTCTGTTCTACAATAAAAGGGCAGCTGTCAGGCTAATCCCTGGAGCCCTCAGAAAATGAAAAATGAGTGCCATGGACCTGGCACAGTGGAGCTTTCTCACAGAGGCCTTGTTCCTCCAAGCCTCTCACCCTACTGGCCTTCAGAGAATGTGTGTCTGATTATCAAGCAGGGCCTCTTGCCCTTTTGGTTACCTGCCCAGGTCCTGAGAGCTTTCAGTATGGAAGGTGCCCTGAGTTAAGGATAATAATTCTCAATGTTAAGTGCTAAATTTTTATTTGGGGTGATGTCATTGTGAAAAGTCAAAGCTATTCATGAAAGGTAAACTAATAGATGACACTTGCTTATGGCACAGTTGAGACTTGAATCGCAGCAACTCTAGAGCCCTACCCTCAAGCAGCACATTACACAACTTCTGCCATGTCAGCAGGGCTTATGTCCCTGTGGTGAGACCTCTTCCCCACCTACCCAGTCTGGCTGTCTGATGGACTCTGCCTGAGTTCTGGGAATGTGGAACCTGAAGCCAGGACATGACCGGAGAACTATGCTGCCTCAGTCCCCTCAAGTCACTTTGGAGGAAGCACTGGAAAAATACAGTGCAGCAGGGATCAGTCACACACCAGTGTTACTTAAGCATGGATAACTCAAATATGGAGAAATTTTCCGAGGACACTTGTGTCCATCTTATTTGATCCATCTGATTTTACATTTTTTGAGGGTAGATGGCAGGAATTTGTTTGTAGGTGTTGATTATTTCTACTATCAATCAAATTTTTTTTTGTGGAAGATAATCCCAAAATGTGCATTTGAATAGGTAAGGAAATTTTTTATTTGGGAGGGATACTGGAAGAGTTGAACCTAGACACATATACATGGAGATTTGGGGGCATCCGTTTGGTGGAAGCTGAATTAGCTGACCTCTGAGACCTTGGTAGATATTGAAGGAGTGTGTTGGGCTACTGGACTCCAAGATCAAACCTTTCTGTTAGCAATAATAAGTAAATCTGTTGATTGCATTTTTTTTCTTCCTTAATCTTTAACCTTCAGCAAAGACTTATTAAGGGTCATGGTTAGGGATGATAGCTCTTCTCAAGGACAGAGAAACTATGGCAAATGCCCCAACTGTCTTCATTTGTTCCTGCTGCTCTCCATACAGAACAATTGGATTTCCACCCAATCCAACACCTTTATTCAGGGACTTGGAGACCCTGTCATTGAGCTCCCAAGCCAGTTCTCTTTCAATTATACCTCACAATCTACAGTCAGAGCTTGTATACTAACAAAGGTTTTCTTCATAGCAATGCTTATTAACAATGAAAACTAACAACCCAAAGAGATTTTGTTTTTGAATAGTCTTTCAACATAAATAATACTTGAAAGTGCATATCTAACAAGTGATTTCAGAAAAAATATGTAGATTATCCTGCTGGCAGCCTCTTCCCAGAGGTTTTGGCAATGTAACTCTTTGGTTCTTTGAACATTTGCGCTCAACACCTGCTGATCAAGTACATATTATATGCTGGGGATGGCTTAGATGCTGGGGCTACAACAGTGAGTAAGACACTGAAATCTCTGCCTTCATAAAGGGGGAGAAGCAAAGAGTAAATAAATAAAAAGATAGTATGCTAAGAAGAAAGGCATTTTTGTATAGTTATCTAGGTTGTACACTGCACAGGGTGTCACAGGCTAAGGGAAGGCATGACATTATAAACATCAGCTTTGTGCAAGTATTCCTATAGTGTTCTTGCAGCTGTTCTCGGGAAAGGGTGTCTTTTTAAATTTGTACAAAGACACTTTATGAGTTCATGGTAGGTCTGTTAGTCATAAGTGAGCCTGTGAGGAATCTAGTGTAGTCATTCAGGTAAAAGATGATGGTGGCTTGAACTGGGAAAGTAGAAGTGGGAATGATGCAAAATCTGGTTTAATTTCTGTATATACTTTGAGAAGAGTTGGAAGAATTTGCTATGGATTGGATGCAAGATGAAAGAGAAAAAGTATAGTTACAATTGCTACCAGCTACAACTGCCTAAGCAACCAGAAGAATTGGGCTGTCCTGTACTGAGGCAGGAAAGCCTTGGCAGGAGCTGGTGTAGGAGCAGCGCGCTGGACAAGTGAAGGTCGAGATGTCAGCTGGGGATCCATGTGGAGGTGTTGCAAGGCAGATGGATAAATGGGTCTGCAGGGCAGAAAGTGGTCCATGCCAAAGATAACAAATTATATAATTTTATGAAAGCTATTTTGAGCTCTAGTTTGTCTTTTAGTGGATGACAGTGTTGGCAAATAGGTATATTTTTTCTTTGCAATGATGGGCATGGCACCCAAGATTGCTCTACCACTGAGCTACATCCCCAGCTCATATTATTTTTTTTTTATTTTGAGACAGGGTCTTGCTAAGTTTCCCACACTGGCCTTGAACTTGTTATCGTCCTGCCTCACCTGAATGGGTGGGATTATAGGCATGCATCACTGTTTCTGGCCAAATTGAACTTTTGTAAAAGAAAAAAATAATCCTATTTTCTTTTTTTTTTTTTTAATTAAATTTTATTTTGGTACTCGGATTTGAATCCAGAAGTGCTTTACTACTGAGCTACATTCCCCAATATTTTTTTTTATTTTGAGACAGGGTTTGAGTTGCTTAGGGCCTCACTCAGTTGCAGGGCCTGGCTTTGAACTTGCTATCCTCCTGCCTCAGCCTCCTGAGTCACTGGGCTTATAGACATGCACCATTATGCCTGTCTGGTTTTCATTTTTATAAATCCAAGTGTCTATATATTGATTAACATCATTATTCTCTTATTTTCAGTGACAGTTCACCTGTACCTCAAATTATAATGTGATATGTAAGTAGTCCTTAGTCAACCTTAAAAAAATAGAAAAAAAAAAAAAAGCTTTAGCTGGACATGGTGGTACAGATTTGTAATCCCAGAGACTCAGGAGGCTGAGGCAGGAGTATCTTAAGTTCAAAGTCAGTCTAGGCAATTTAGAAGACTCTGTTTTAATATAAAAATAAGAAGGGCTGGGGATATAACTCAGTGATAGAGAGCACCCGTAAGTTCAATCCCCAGTACTACAAATAAATAGTTAAAAAACAGTTTTATTGAGATATAATTCACATATCATACAATCTACCCAGTGGTTTTTAGTATATCCACAGAACATTTTAATCTCCCCCTAAAAGAAACCCTATATCCACTAGCAGTCATTCCCTAGCTTCTCTTCCCTCCATCAGCCCTAGACCACTACTAATCTATTCTCTGTTCCTAGGAATGTACCTGTACCTATTCTGGATATTTCAATAAGTAGAATCATACAACATGTGGTCTTTTGCCACTAGCTTTTTCCATTCAGTATAATGTTTTCAAGGTTCATTGGTATTGTAGCACTGCGGGCTGGGGATGTGGCTTCCTCGTGGTAGAGCACTTGCTTAATGTGTAGGAGGCCCTGGGTTCCATCTACAATCACTATAAAAACACAAACATATTTTGGCATCTATCAGTTCTTTGTCTTATATTATTGCTGAATAATATAAGACATTGCAGGGTATACCACCTTTCGTGGTATACCCTGAATTAATATAATTCCATTGCAGGGTATACCACCTTTCATTAATCCATTTATCAGTTGATGGACAATTGTGAGATTTCCTCTTACGAGTAATGCTACTACAAATATTTGTATGCACCTTTTTATGGATACATGTATTTTAATTTCTTGTGGGACTATACCTAGGAGCAGAATTTCTAGGTCATATGGTCACTAATTTTTAAAGGAATTGTTAAATTGCTTTCCAAAATACAAGTTGATTTTTTAAAAAATCTTATCTATCTTGCCAGGTGTGTTAGTACATGCCTATAGTCCTAGCTATTAAGGAGACTGAGGCAGGAGGATCACATGTTAGAGGCCAACCTGAGCAACTTAGGGAGACCCTGTTTCAAAACAAAAAGAGGCACAGAGGTGTAGCTCAGTGGTAAAGTGCTTGCCTAGCATGTGTGAGGCCTTGGATTAGATCCCCAGATCTTACTCCCCGCCAAAAGCAACCTGCAATGCTTCCATTCTCTCTTATAGTTTGTCAATAATTTATACATTTCTCACTAACATATTTTTGTTATATGCACACACATACTCTTTGCAAAATTCTCACCTTAATCATGTTTCAAAAATATTAGAATGGCAAAGTTGTCTATTTTTCCCAGTCAAAAGAATCTTTAGAGAACTATTTCTTTTTTTTTGAGATTACACAAAATTAATGTAGTTTAAAATGTTTAATTTAATTTTTATTTTATTTGCTTTTTGAATAGACAAGAGTCCTGTGGTTCAAAATTCTAGAAGTACTAAAGATACATGGTGTATTGTCTCCCTCCCACCTCTGCTAGAAGTTTCTCTGGAGGCAAACAGCATTACCTATGTCTCCCATAGAAGTTTCCATGAAAGATGTTTTAAATGCAATTTTAATTTGAAGAGAATAACTTTAAAAAACGAGAACAGCAGTTCACAAGGGCTTTGTTTGGTTAATGAAAATCAGCATAGCAAAAGCCTCAGTGATGGCTTTATTTCAAGGCTGAATGGCAATGAAGAACTTAGAGTTTAATGATTGTCTTAAGTAGCTTCGAGACATATTCGAAACAGTCTATTTCTCTTTAACTTTTATTTTCGCTTGAGGAATCAATCCTTGACCCACCACTTTCTGCTTATTTCACTTTGTCCACGTTCCAGACACACAGAATCTGCTGATTTTATCTTCTCTAACTTTTCTGCTTCAAATGTCTTACTTTATGGAAATCATCTTCAAAACTCTCAAAGGCTGGCACCTGTCCCACATCTCATCTCACACGCTGTTTTTGCTTGTGTGTGTATGTGGGGGAGCATACTGGGGATTGAACCCAGGGGCACTTACCACTGAGCCTCATCCCCAGGCTTTTAATTTTTTATTTATATTAATATGTTTTTATAGTTGTAGTTGGACACAATACCTTTATTTTATTTATTTGTTTTTATGTGGTGCTGAGGATAGAGCCCAGGGCCTCACATGTGCTAGGTGAGTGCTCTACCGTTGAGCCACAACCCAGCCCCTAATTTTTTAATTTTGAGACAAGGTCTCACTAAATTGTTGAGAGACTCACTAAGTTGCTGAGACTGGCCTCGAACTTGTGATCCTCCTGCCTCAGCCTCCTGTGCCCAGCTTCTTGTTGCTCTCTTCTCCTTCCATCGCATTAAGCAGTTTCTTCTTTCAGGACTTGCTGTAGTATGTGTGTACTTACTAGTTCATTGTCTGGAATAATTTGTTCTAGAATAGTGTACCATCTAAAAATAAGCTTGAGCAAACTAGAGCTCCAGTCTTATTTTTGAATGGCCTTGGAGCTAAGTATCACTTTATGATTTTAAAGGATTGTTTGATTTTTTTTTAAGCAAAGAAAAACAGGCTGCAGAGACTCTGTGATGTGTAAAACCTTAAATACTATTGTATGGCTCTTTACAGAAAATTTGACTGATTCCTGATTGTAATAGTCTCCAAAGCGTGGTGTGTATATCTTCCAAGTAGTGTTCAAGACAATCTGCTAGGATCTTAATTATTTATTCCTTTTCAGTTATTTATTGTGTATGTTCATAAAGTATATAAATTTCAGTACAGCAGTGTTTGTATATGATTTATAAGTTAGTATATACATACATTAGGAATGAAGCTCAGACTTTTTAAATAATGAGCTTTTTGTGATAAAAACTGTGGAAGCAACTGGGTAATATTTATTAGGGTAAGCACCATTTTCTTCTCCTATATTCCCATCACACAATACATAATAATTATAGTATTTTTTTAAAAGATGATGGCAGCAGACTTATAATATTTATTAAATGTCACCAGCTGGCTGGGCTGGCAAGATGAACTGGGTTCAAAGGAGCTGGCTGCAGCAATAACTAAGAAAACCGTGAAGAAACCATGCAACACACAGGTCAAGGATGGGACTACTCAGTGACCCCTTTACAGCTGTTCTGGTTGGGTCCTTTAGTTACAACGGCAGAAAAGCTGACTAAAACAGTAAGTTTCCTTGAAGGGTTTCTTGTGAACTCTTGGAGTCAGAATTGGTATACATGAATTTACATATCTTACTAAGCAAATCATTTCAATTCAATGAGCTCAATTTCTCATCTATAAAATGAGAAACAACAGTATCCTAGGAGGCGGTTTCCAATATGACATGCATGTAAAAATGATTCACACTCTAAGGTCTATAAAAGACTAGTCGTTCTTCTTTGGTCACATGTAACTATGTAGGGACATGCTTCTTCTGTTCTCATGGTTTTGACTATGACTTTATCATGGTTTGCTTATCATGATTTGCTTGGCTATTTAAAGGATGTACCTTCACTTTGGCATAGAAAGGAATCAAAAGCCAGATCTAAATTTGACATTCTGTTTCTAGGCTTCTATAAATCTTAATTTATTTGGTCCTCATCAAAAGTACACCTGACTGTTACCTGCAATACAGATTTAAAACAGAAAAAAAAAAAACTGTAGTATTTTTCAGTCTCTCCTGCACACATATGACTGGAATGTTGAAGAACACGTTGTATAAATTGTCATCCATCAACAGTAGAACTAGAATGGATGTTACTGTTCAGATTTTTTTTTTTTTGGTATCAGGGATTGAATCCAAGAATGCTTAACCACTGAGCCACATCTCTACCCCTTTTTGTTTTTAATTTTTTAAATTTTTTAATTTGTTCTAATTAGTTATATATGACAGCAGAATACATTTTGATTCATTGCACACAAATGGAGCACAACTTTTCATTTCTCTGGTTATATGTTTTTCATTTTGACACAGGGTCTCTCTAAGTTGCTTGGAGACTCACTAAGTTGCTGAGGCTGGCTTCTAACCTATGATCCTCCTGCCTCTGTCTCCTGAGCCGCTGAAATTACAGGCATGTGCCACTATACATGGCTACTGTTCAAGATTTCTTTTTAAAACTATAGCTCTTTAAGCTTATTTTATATTAAATTATAAAATAAAACCTAAAGCATATATCACATTTTCATTTTAAATAGTATCATTCATATAAAAATACTAGGACCTCAAACTAAATCTGAGGTCGAACGTTTTTAAAGAAAACAAATCACATCAAATCATTCTTACAGAGTCCTGAAATTTTTGCCATGGACGCTTGGTCTTCCTCCCTCCCTACAAGTGACTTCTGGCTTTTTTTCCTACTGCTTTTTGCAGGAGAAGCAAGGTCATATTTTTCTATTAATGTCTGTCTTTGTGCTACCTCCAGTTTTAGGGACTTATTTAGAAATTCCCAATGTATGGACTGCATTTACCGAAGCTTGTAAATATTTATAGATCTCCCTTTCCTCTTTGCCGATAGTCCATTTAGCAATGAATCATGCTTGCCTTGTGACAAACGTTCCCTTTTGACTTGAGCCATTATTTCAATATTTCATCGATATTTAATTTTACATGAATCTGACTTGTTTTTTTCCAGCCTCATTTTAGGGACTTTAAAGACCAGGCGACTTGCTCATTTTTGAATCCCACCACAGGGAGCAGAATTCTTGACCATAAGCAGCCTTGAGTTTTAAATCCAGCTCTGTTCTTTGCTCCTTATACGATACTGGCTAGTTTAGTTACTCTGATGAGCCTTTTTCCACATCTGCACATGAAGATGATAATATTACCTTATGTATTTTTTTAAAGTATTTTTTTTTAGTTGTCAATGAACCTTTATTTTCTTTATTTATGCGTGGTGCTGAGAACTGGCTCAAGGCTTCAAGGATCCACCCAGGTCCTAACCCTTCCAAGGAACAAGTCAACTATATTATGAAGCTATGGCATTTGTTGTCTCAGTAAATTTCCTTTAAGTAACCAGTTCTAATCTCTCTTTCTTGTAATAAAGAGATTGGGAGGTGAAGGTGAAATGGGATCCTATGTCATCCTGATTCTTTGACTCTAGGGATTCTCTTTAGCCTGAGGGTTTTGTGATTTCAGCCAGTGCTACTGAGCAGAGAGGGATATGGGCTTGCAAAGTGTTTGGGACACTTTCAGGCATTTTGGAATGGGATTGATACCCATATTCTCAATGCAGAAATAGATATAGTTTGCAACAAAAAAGTATGTAATTTGAATGGGATTAAGGAAAGAAACAGATGAATTTAAGACCTGGTGAATGAAAATCTGAAACTCCAAGTAGATTTTTAGTGAGTACTGAGCATATGACAAGAATTGTTTTTAAAACCCTAAGGATGGTCTTTGGTTGTACAAAAGGTAGGATTTTTGTAAGATTATTATTTTTTTAAGTAGGTTGCACTGGCAAAATCTGAACAGTAGCTAAACGTGATGGCAACTCAGGAGGCTGAGACAGGAGGATCACAAGTTTGAGGCAAGTTTAGCAATTTAGAGAGGCTTTAAGCAACTTAGTAAAACCCTGTGTCAAAATAAAAAATAAAAAAGGGCTGGGAATATAGCTCGGTGGTAAAGCACCACTGGGTTCAATTCTCAGTGGGGGCGGGTGGGTAGGTAAGAATGTGTATTTGAATAAATGGTCAGTGTCTCAGTAATGATGTTGGTGGAACAGACAGAGTGGATATGTGGTATTAGATCAATGTCATATCATTGCATCGTATAGGAGAAGTTATAATATTATTAGACAGTTGCTAAGAGCACATTACAGGAAAAATATTAACTGGTTAATAGAATCAAAAGAGCTGAAGGCACTTTCAGAGATGATCTGGCCCAACTATCTGTCTTCAGGCAAGGCAATGTCTAAATCATCCTGGACAGGGGTCATTTACCTTTCAAAGTACTCACAAAGGACAGAGTCCTCCACCTTTTTGGTAGCCTATCTGATTGTTTAATCATCTCAAGAGTCAAAAAGAAAAGAAAAGGAATGAGGAAAGAAATAAAGAAACTCACTGGGAAAGCCTCAGATTGAACTTTAGATTCTTATTTTCTTTTCCTTAACCAATTGGAAATTGGTGCTTGAGGTGGTGGCGTCATGTTGATGAATAACAAAGAGTGAGGACAATTTTTCCCTCTTCTTGCACGTCTTCTCTGTCTAGGAGGACCATGGGGGTCCACATTCTCTACAAATACTGAGCACCAAGCTCTGTGACAGGAGCTGAGGAAGAAGTGATGGATAAAATGAATCCCTGCCTCCTTTAGTCCATTGATAAAGTCTAGCAGGGGGAGCAGACAACTAGAGACAGAGATGGTATTTACCAGGTAGGATGGCAAGTGCAATGATGTTTAGTATAAACACGAGAGTGTGCATCACATGCTGGAATTGTGTCAAATGTTTCAGGCATGTTATCTCATTGATTCTCACAATTCCCCCCACAAGAAACTCCCCTTAATCATTAATTTCCATTATTATTTTTTAATTTTTTATTGTTGGTTGTTCAAAACATTACATAGTTCTTGATATATCATATTTCACACTAATTTTTTTTTGTACAGGGGATTGAACACAAGGGAGCTTAACACTGTGATTCATGTCCTCAGCCCTTTTAATTTATTTTATTAAAAAAATATTTTTAGTTGTAGATGGACATGATACTTTTATTTTATTTTTAAGTGGTGCTGAGGATAGAACCCAGTGCCTCATACATGCTAGGCAAGTGTTCTACCACTAAACTATAACCCCAGGCCTTATTTTTTTTATTTTGACATAGGGTCTTGCTAAATTGCTTAGGCCCTTGCCAAATTGCTGAGGGTGGCTTTGAACTTGCAATCCTCCTGCCTCAGCCTCTGAGGCTGCTGGGATTACAGGTGTGGACCACTGCACCCAGCCAAATTTTCAATCCTACACATAGTAAAATTAAATTGCCACAGGTGCATTAAAATTATTTTTTTTTAAATTGGAAATCATAATCCAGAGCTTATATTTATTTTTCAAATAAATTCAAATGCTCCTATAATTCACCTATTACTTTTCTCTAAAGAATAGAACTCTAAGAACAAGTAATTTATTTCAAAAGTTACTGTAAGTGCTGTATTTCTTGTTCAATATAAGATTTTACATGTGTCCCACATCTGGGACCATGGGACTTAATAGGTTAAGTGCAAACTTTTCTTTCTGGTTGGAACTTTCTTTGGCTGCAAAAAAACACCTTTCTTTCTGCCGATAATTTGGAGCAAATTTATGATCAGTCTTACTAGTCTTGTTTTTGAGATGTGTTAAATAAAAGGAAATCACAAAGAAAGCAACATTAAGAGAGCTTCTAAAATGGAGTTAGGATCTGGGCGTGGTGGTACACACCTGTAATCCCAGTGACTTAGGAGGCCAAGGAAAAAGGATCATACATTTGAGGCCAGTCTCAGCCATTTAGCAAGACCCTGTCTTAAAATAAAAAAATAAAGAAGAGATGGGATTTCAGCTCAGTGGTAGAGTACCCAATGGAACAATCCCAGTAGCACAAAGTCAATCAATAAATAAAAAATGAAGCTGTCTGCTCTGATTCTTCTGGAGCGTCTGAGTATCTTGTAGCTCCAGCCTCTACCTATCAAGAGTTTAGTCAAGTAACTCTTTTAGTCAAACTAAGAAAGAAAAAAGAAAGGAGGTGGTAAGGAGGTAGTTGAGAAAACAGGACTTATACATGCCTCAGGCTGCTTCCTGGAATGTGAACTTCGGTCCTGTCCACCCTTTTACTTGTAGGTGTCTGAAGCAGCCAGATGATGACATTGTGCCCAGAGACTGAAGATACAGATCAAGAGGTTTTAAGACTCTTCTGAACATCTATACTAAGTAATCCTTTTCCTTTTTTATCTTCTATCCTCAAGTAGCCCTATTTTTTCTCAATATTTAATAGTGCAAATAACCTCCCATTTTCCCTACCTTCCTCAGAACACTGATCCAGAGTTATCGGAACCTGTGTCTCCTGAATTGCAATTCCTAAGACCCCCCAAATAAAAGTTGTTTTGTTTTTCACCTTTACAATTTTGGAGTTTGAATTAATTGATAAATATTAAGGAAGTATTTAAAGCTTTAGAAATCCCTTTTTCCCCTCCCCCCGCGCTGACAAGGTAGACGGAACTGTGACCACCCACAGAACAGGCCCAACGGCCTGCTGAGGGGCAGAGCCGCCCCCCACCCCCCGCGCCTGCCAGGTAGGCGGAACTGTGACCACCAACGGAAAAGGCCCAGTGGCCCGCGGAGGGGCAGAGCTGCCAACCACACCTGCAAGGTAGGCGGGCCTGCGACCCACCGGCAGAACAGGCGCAGCGGCCTGCTGAGGGGCAGAGCCGCCCCCCACCCCCCGCGCCTGCAAGGTAGGCAGAACTGTGACCACCAACAGAACAGGCCAGACCTGCAACCGACAGACAGAACAGGCCCAGTGGCCTGCAGAAGGGTAGAGCCGCCCCCCCCCTGCGCCTGCAAGGTAGGCGGACCTGCGACCCACCGGCAGAACAGCCCCAGAGGCCTGCAGAGGGGCAGTGCCGCTGCCTGCGCCTGCAAAGTAGGCAGAACTGCGACCATCGACAGAACAAGCCTAGCGGCCCGCAGAGGGACAGGACCGCCGCCCGCGCCTGCAAGGTAGGCGGACCTGCTACCTACTGGCAGAACAGGCCCAGCAGGCCTGCCGGCGTGGTAGGCACATTGCCCCAATTGGAGGAGGGGCAGAGACGCCGCCCGCGCCTGCGAGGGAGACTTTGCAACTATACAAGACCAATATAAATATATAGGGGGAAAATTCAATAGCACAACAGTTTCACCAAGCAGAAAGAAATGCGAACAGTATGAAGAGACAAGGAAAGAAAGGACCACAAGCAATGCAGGTCAACTCAACGTTAGAAGAGGTAATAGCTGCAGGAGATGGAATGTCAGATAAAGAATTCAGGATATACATGCTTCAGATGATCTGGAGTCTCAAGGAAGACATCAGACAGCAAAATCAGACAATGAAAGATCACTTCAACAATGAATTACATAAACAAATCCAAGAAGCAAAAGATCAACTATACAGGGAGATAGAGTTTATAAAAAACAAACAAACAGAAATCCTAGAAATGCAGGAAGCAATAAACCAACTTAAAAACTCAATGGAGAATACTACCAGCAGAGTAGAACACTTAGAAGATAGAACATCAGACAATGAAGATAAAGTATTTCAACTTGAAAAGAACATAGACAGCTCAGCAAGACTGTTAAGAAACCATGAGCAGAACATCCAAGAAATATGGGATAACATTAAGAGACCAAATTTAAGAGTCATTGGGATACAGGAAGGGACAGAGTTTCAAATCAAAGGAATGAGCAATCTATTCAATGAAATAATACGAGAAAACTTCCCAGACTTGAAGAATGAGACAGAATCCCAAATCCTAGAAGCCTACAGGACGCCGAATGTGCAAAATCATAAGAGATCCACACCTAGACACATTATAATGAAGATGCCCAACATACAGAATAAGGAGAGAATTTTAAAAGCTACAAGAGAAAGGAAGCAGATTACATTTAGGGGTAAGCCAATCAGGATAACAGCTGATCTTTCAACACAGACTCTGAAAGCTAGAAGATCCTGGAATAACATATTTCAAACACTGAAAGAAAATGGGTTCCAACCAAGAATTGTGTATCCAGCGAAATTAAGCTTCAGGATGGAAGATGAAATTAAAACCTTCCACGACAAACAAAAGTTAAAAGAATTTGCAGCTAGAAAACCATCTCTTCAAAACATCCTCGGCAAAACATTACAGGAGGAGGAAATGGAAAATAACAATGAAAACCAACAGTGGGAGGTAGGACAGTAAAGGGGGAAAAATAATCAAAGAGGAAAACAAACCATGTTTAGTAACATAAATAAACAAATATGGCTGGAAGAACAACCCATATCTCAATAATAATCCTAAATGTTAATGGCTTAAACTCACCAATTAAGAGACACAGGCTAGTAGAATGGATCACAAAACAAGACCCAACAATATGCTGCCTACAGGAGACGCATTTGATAGGAAAAGACATACATAGGCTGAAGGTGAAAGGTTGGGAAAAATCATATCACTCATATGGACTTTGGAAACAAGCAGGTGTGTCCATACTCATATCAAATAAAATAGATTTCAAGCCCAAGTTAATCAAAAGGGATAAAGAGGGACACTACATACTGCTCAAGGGAACCATACACCAACAAGACATAACAATCATAAATATATATGCTCCTAACAATGGTGCAGCTATGTTCATCAAACAAACTCTTCTCAAGTTCAAGAGTCTAATAGACCACCATACAATAATCATGGGAGACTTCAACACACCTCTCTCACCAATGGACAGATCTTCCAAACAAAAGTTGAATAAGGAAACTATAGAACTCAATAACACAATTAATAACCTAGACTTAATTGACATATATAGAATATACTACCCAACATCAAGCAGTTACACTTTTTTCTCAGCAGCACATGGATCCTTCTCAAAAATAGATCACACATTATGTCACAGAGCAACTCTTAGACAATATAAAGGAGTAGAGATAATACCATGCATCTTATCTGATCATAATGGAATGAAACTGAAAATCAACGACAAAAGAAGGAAGGAAAAAGCATACATCACTTGGAGAATGAACAATAGGTTACTGAATGATCAATGGATTATAGAAGACATCAAGGAGGAAATTAAAAAATTCTTAGAGATAAACGAAAACACAGACACAACATATCGGAATCTATGGGACACATTGAAAGCAGTTCTAAGAGGAAAATTCATTGTGTGGAGTTCATTCCTTAAAAAAAGAAAAAAACCAACAAATAAATGATCTCATACTTCATCTCAAAATCCTAGAAAAAGAAGAGCAAAACAACAGCAAAAGAAGTAGAAGGCAAGAAATAATGAAAATCAGAGCTGAAATTAATGAAATCGAAACAAAAGAAACAATTGAAAAAATTGACAAAACTAAAAGTTGGTTCTTTGAAAAAATAAACAAAATCGACAGACCCTTAGCCATGCTAGCAAAGAGAAGAAGAGAGAGAACTCAAATTACTAGCATATGGGATGAAAAAGGCAATATCACAACAGACACTTCAGAAATACAGAAGATAATCAAAAATTATTTTGAATGCTTATACTCCAATAAATTAGAAGATAGTGAAGGCATAGATAAATTTCTTAAGTCATATGATCTGCCCAGATTGAGTCAGGAAGATATAGACAATCTAAACAGACCAATATCAATTGAGGAAATAGAAGAAACCATCAAAAGCCTACCAACTAAGAAAAGCCCAGGACCGGATGGGTATACAGCAGAGTTTTACAAAACCTTTAAAGAGGAACTAATACCAATACTTTTCAAGCTACTTCAGGAAATAGAAAAAGAAGGAGAACTTCCAAATTCATTCTATGAGGCCAACATCACCCTGATACCTAAACCAGATAAAGACACTTCAAAGAAAGAAAACTACAGACCAATATCTCTAATGAACCTAGATGCAAAAATCCTCAATAAAATTCTGGCAAATCGGATACAAAAACATATCAAAAAAATTGTGCACCATGATCAAGTAGGATTCATCCCTGGGATGCAAGGCTGGTTCAATATACGGAAATCAATAAATGTTATTCACCACATCAATAGACTTAAAAATAAGAACCATATGATCATCTCGATAGATGCGGAAAAAGCATTCGACAAAGTACAGCATCCCTTTATGTTCAAAACTCTAGAAAAACTAGGGATAACAGGAACATACCTCAATATTGTAAAAGCAATCTATGCTAAGCCTCAGGCTAGCATCATTCTGAATGGAGAAAAACTGAAGGCATTCCCTCTAAAATCTGGAACAAGACAGGGATGCCCTCTCTCTCCACTTCTCTTCAACATAGTTCTCGAAACACTGGCCAGAGCAATTAGACAGACGAAAGAAATTAAAGGCATAAAAATAGGAAAAGAAGAACTTAAATTATCACTATTTGCAGATGACATGATTCTATACCTAGCAGACCCGAAAGGCTCTACAAAGAAACTATTAGAGCTAATAAATGAATTCAGCAAAGTGGCAGGATATAAAATCAACACGCATAAATCAAAGGCATTCCTGTATATCAGCGACAAATCCTCTGAAATGGAAATGAGGACAACCACTCCATTCAAAATATCTTCAAAAAAAAATAAAATACTTGGGAATCAACCTAACAAAAGAGGTGAAAGACTTATACACTGAAAACTACAGAACCCTAAAGAGAGAAATAGAAGAAGATCTTAGAAGATGGAAAAATATACCCTGTTCATGGATAGGCAGAACTAACATCATCAAAATGGCGATATTACCAAAAGTTCTCTATAGGTTTAATGCAATGCCAATCAAAATCCCAATGGCATTTCTTGTAGAAATAGAGAAAGCAATCATGAAATTCATATGGAAAAATAAAAGACCCAGAATAGCAAAAACAATGCTAAGCAGGAAATGTGAATCAGGCGGTATAGCGATACCAGACTTCAAACTATATTACAGAGCAATAGTAACAAAAACAGCATGGTACTGGTACCAAAACAGGCGGGTGGACCAATGGTACAGAATAGATGACACAGAAACCAATCCACAAAACTACAACTATCTTATATTTGATAAAGGGGCTAAAAGCATGCAATGGAGGAAGGATAGCATCTTCAACAAATGGTGCTGGGAAAACTGGAAATCCATATGCAACAAAATGAAACTGAATCCCTTTCTCTTGCCATGCACAAAAGTTAATTCAAAATAGATCAAGGAGCTTGATATCAAATCAGAGACACGCCGTCTGATAGAAGAAAAAGTTGGCTACGATCTATATACTGTGGGGTCGGGCTCCAAATTCCTCAATAGGACACCCATAGCACAAAAGTTAATAACTAGAATCAACAAATGGGACTTACTCAAACTAAAAAGTTTTTTCTCAGCAAAAGAAACAATAAGAGAGGTAAATAGGGAGGCTACATCCTGGGAACAAATCTTTACTCCTCACACTTCAGATAGAGCCCTAATATCCAGAGTATACAAAGAACTCAAAAAATTAGACAATAAAATAACAAACAACCCAATCAACAAATGGGCCAAGGACCTGAACAGACACTTCTCAGAGGAGGACATACAATCAATCAACAAGTACATGAAAAAATGCTCACCATCTCTAGCAGTCAGAGAAACGCAAATCAAAACCACCCTAAGATACCATCTCACTCCAGTAAGATTGGTAGCCATTATGAAGTCAAACAACAACAAGTCCTGGCGAGGATGTGGGGAAAAGGGTACACTTGTACATTGCTGGTGGGACTGCAAATTGGTGCAGCCAATTTGGAAAGCAGTATGGAGATTTCTTGGAAAGCTGGGAATGGAGCCACCATTTGACCCAGCTATTCCCCTTCTCGGTCTATTCCCTAAAGACCCAAAAAAAGCATGCTACAGGGACACTGCTACATCGATGTTCATAGCAGCACAATTCACAATAGCAAGACTGTGGAACCAACCCAGATGCCCTTCAATAGACGAATGGATAAAAAAAATGTGGCATTTATACACAATGGAGTATTACTCTGCATTAAAAAATGATAAAATCATAGAATTTACAGGGAAATGGATGGCATTAGAGCAGATTATGCTAAGTGAAGCTAGCCAATCCCTAAAAAACAAATGCCAAATGTCTTCTTTGATATAAGGAGAGTAACTAAGAACAGAGTAGGGATGAAGAGCATGAGAAGAAGATTAACATTAAACAGGGATGAGAGGTGGGAGGGAAAGGGAGAGAGAAGGGAAATTGCATGTAAATGGAAGGAGACCCTCAGGGTTATACAAAAGTACATACAAGAGGAAGTGAGGGGAAAGGGAAAAATAATACAAGGGGGAAAAATGAATGACAGTAGAGGGCGCAGAGAGAGAAGAGGGGAGGGGAGGGGAGGGGAGGGGGATAGTAGAGGATAGGAAAGGCAGCAGAATACAACAGACACTAGTATGGCAATATGTAAATCAATGGATGTGTAACTGATGTGATTCTGCAATCTGTATATGGGGTAAAAATGGGAGCTCATAACCCAGTTGAATCAAAGTGTGAAATATGATATATCAAGAACTATGTAATGTTTTGAACAACCAACAATAAAAAATTAAAAAAAATAAAACCATGTTTCAATGTTTTATAAAATGAAAAAAAAAAGAATTGATGATAATGTTTCTTTTAAATTTTAAATTTTAAATAGCATTAACTAGTAAAGGTATCTGGTGCTGAGGAAAAAAAAAAGAAATCCCTTTTCTCTCTCAAACTTGCAGGCCTTTTAAGACCGTTAAGTTTGTGTGGGTTTCAAATTCTATTCTGAAAGTCAAAAACTTTCTTCCTCTTTCATGCTAAGTAATTTTAATTCTTTCTAAGGCAAATGGGGTCCGTGGGTTGATGAGGGGAAATGTCCTACGGAGAGTAAAGAAAAAAAAATTAGCACTGGTCTCAACATGTCATCTTTCTTTTACAAAATAAATGGATAGACATAGATACTTACATAATTATTGACTTTGGGTCAATGCACATCCTCATCCAAAGATTATATTTTACCTAGAGTATATTCTGCCCCTCCTCCTTCCTTCTCCTCCTCCTCTTTTTGTTCTTTTTTATAAATATTTATTTAAAGTTGTAGATGGACACAATACCTTAAATTTATTTATTTATCTTTATATGGTGCTGAGGATGGAACCCAGGGCCTCATTTGAGCAAGGCAAGCACTCTGCCACTGCGACACAATCCCAGCCCCTGGTTCTTCTCTTGTTCTTCCCCTTTCCCCTTCCCCTCCTCCCCCTCTTCTGGGGTTGAACTGAGGGGCACTGCAACACTGAGCTACATCCCCAGCCCTATTTATTTTTTATTTTGAGGCAGGGACTTGCTTCATTGTTGAGATTGGCCTAGAACTTGTGATTCTCCTGCCTCAGTCTCCTGAGTCACTGGGCTTCTAGGTGTCGCCACAGTGCCCAGCTAGAAATGATTTTTAAACCTGAAAAATATAGATTACTTCTAACTGTGAAATTTCAGGCATCAATGTATTGAAAAAATTTTTTTCTATCAGTTTTTCTACTCTATTGAATCTGTTGAGCTAACAATATCCCACATAAAGTTGTTACTTTCTGTGAATTATTTTTCAATACGAATTACAACTTATATACACCATTAATAGGCAATCCTTGCTTTTCTACATTTCTGCATTTGACTCCCTAAGTATCTATAGCATATATCTGTATGATTATTGTTTTCTAAAGGTAGTAGTTATGCCGATGCTAATGATCCAGAATGCTCATCTCTGATTACATTTCATAGCAAATACAAAGCCATACTTCTTTCTACTTGAGTGTATTGAATGGCAAATGGTGTGAATGGTAGGGAAGACAGCTGGGATGACAAGTGTGGGCAGTCTGTTCCCAGAGCAGAACAGAAGTCCACCACTGGGGAAAGAGATGCCTCTTCATTACCTTCACTGTGTTGCTGGTTGTCATACAGCACTCAGGCTCCTAAACTGAGAATACACCAACATACTATCAAAAGATAGTTTGTTGAGTTTGGATCCTGAAACGTCTATTTAGTGTAAATGCAAAAGTTATTGAAGGTGTGTTAGTTAGCTGGATGGCTGTCTGTTGGGACACCCTGGGCCAGGTGACCTCCCTTCCCCTCCTATCGTGGTTTTAAGTGGCACTTGCTGTGCTGGCTGCTTTAGTCCTTCCTCTCCTGAGCTTGGGCAGAGGGTGTTGAGAGGGCCAAGATGGTTGTTTGGAAGTATTCATTGCTCTCTCTCAATCTTTGATAGAATTTTTTTACTTCCTGGAGATTGGGCACCACTTGAAGTGACCCAATACAAAGTCTGAGACAGCTGTATCTTTATACCTGGAGATTTTGTTAGGGAGAGCACAGATAGGCAATAGCTTGCTTTTTCTCAAAACCCAGAATATATATTTGTATATACATATTTCTCTCTGCTTCACTGCCTCCTGTCTTATCTTTTTCTATTTATCATTCTCCCCCTCTCTATCTTTTCCCTTTCCCCCTCTCCAAAACCTGAAAACCACATTATAGGATGCAGTGAATATATTTGCATGCCAGGCAGCATGAGAAGCAGCAGATGTGCTACAGGGTGAGGAGGAGAGTTACAGTGCACACTGTGTCCTGCTGAGTAGGATTGAGAAAGTTTACTATTATCAGTTATAATGTGCTCTACCTACAAGACAGTCTGCTTCATCATCGACCTGATTGGTGACTTAATTTCAGTGGGACAGGCAGGATACTTTAGAACTGAAATAGCAAGCACTTTAATAAAAGCACCATTCTGAGACATTATTCACAGACCTGGGGGGAAAAAGCAAAACAAGAAAACACACAAACAGAAAACCCTTTAGTTTCCTCTCTGAAGTTTCCTGAATTTGTTCTGTCTTCTTTGGTGGGTGATGGGGGTGCTACATACAATTAGCTATGCCTGACTCCCAGTGGGGTTTCTAGGATCTTTTGATGATTCACTTAAGATCCTTGAGGTCCCTGGCACCTGAAGGCTCCTTGGTGTGAATTGCATTAGGAAGAGAGGGGAGATAGAGATGGAGAGGGAGATTTTTTTCTCTGTCATCTGTACCTCTATTGAGTCTAAAGATAAAGCAGCCATCCTGGGAGGGAATTTTACAAAAGGGACTGACGTCATCGTTGCTTGGAATCACAAGGTACAGCTTTACCAGTCTGTAGCGTAATTCCATTTGGGCCAGGTAATCACCATGATGACACCAGGCTACAATTTCTCTTCTAAAGCACAAAAGGAAACGAAGGCTCTAACAATATATCAAGGCTTGAGTTTTCCTGAAATGTAATTGTGACATCCAAAACCGAGAACACAGCGTGCTGCAGAACAGCACAGTCTAGGTGCTGGTGTTTCAGTTGGCAAAGCTGCCACCTCTGCTTCCGACTCTCTGTTCTTGCCACCCTGACTCCAGACAGTGACAACGACATGTTGTGCTGCATGGTCATTTGTCCACAACTGTGCAATCTTTATGGTTCACTAACTGGGACATTTAGGCAAAATTTGAATTGTTTTTTAAGATATATGCTATGGAAAAAATGACTTAGCAAAATCCAGTTTCAGAATAGTACCACTCACCATATGGGAAACAAATTCAGCTAAAGGGAAGGCAAGCCTGAAATTCACCTTCAAAGCCCAGCATATTCTAAGCCAATCTTAACCTCTTGGTCATTGGATGTTGAATAATCTCCTTTATGTCTGGTTAAATCTGAAGTGGAGTGGTCGGCAGAAAGTCTTGTTAGAGTGTTTTTCTTTCCTTGTGTATTAAATTTGTATAAATAGAGATGAGTTTCAGTGTTTCCCACAACCGGAACACTGTTTTATTTGTGTTAGCTTGGAAAATTATGTTCTCATGACGAGGAGGAAGGAGTCAATCTTCACAGTGGGTAGGGTGGGAAGAAGGAACGGGGGGGGGGGGGGGCCGAGGAATGGTGAGAAGGGTGTGGCCTTGAACTGAGCAACCCAGATTGGCCCCAGTCAGGGCCAGGCAGAGTGGGATGAAAGAACTGGCCAGACCATGGGATCTTGCAATGGTTCTGCCCAACTACTTCATTTTGCCCTAGGGAGCTATAAACCTTCAGAAGCAAATATTTATCAAGCATTTCCTATGTGCAAAACAGAGAGAGATGAAGAGAGGCAACAAGGAATAAAAATAAGGAAAATATGTACATATTTGGCAATGATCACTTACAAGGTCATATTTTTCACAGGAATGGTACAGAATAAAGTGCTTTCCAATGTTTTTGAGCAGGAGCCACATTTATTATCCTGTTGCATTTAAATTTATTAATTCAACTGTATTAAATGTATTAACATACTAATTCATAAAGTTAAACTACCCATGCATATGCACATATTTATTTAATAAGCCATTACATGGTTTTATGTGACATAATTTTTATATTACCTAACTGCAATTAATATGGGGAATGGTTCTAGAATTAGCTTAAATAACCTTTCTAAAGCCTTAGTCAGACATTGCTATGAAAATCATGTCTGCTTCATCCCTTCATGTCCTCAATTCCTTTTGTCCAGTTGGCAATATGACATTTGCTGATATGCTCTACTGGTACCTGTCACATAACATGTTGAGTGACCCCTAATATCAATACTTAGGGAGATCCTCATGTGTAATAGTTACTTGAATCATTTTTTTAACTGAGGAAATAGATATTTATATAAAGCTATTATGAAGCCAAGAATGCTTTTCGTGATCAAAACAATGACATATATTTGAAAGTAGCAGAAAATGTATGGGTAACACTTATCTGATATAGCTTGAATCTGGAATTTCCCTCAGAAGTCAACGTTTTAAAAACAGTCCACACCCAATGGCACTTTGGGAAGGGGGTGGACTGTTGGAAGAGGTGGGGCCTAGTGAAAGGAAGTTAGGCCATTGTGGGGTATGCCCCTGCAGAGGATATTGGGACACCCACCTCTTTTTGATTCCTAGCTACCATGAATGAGCAACTCTTCCACAGTGTGCTCCTACCATGTTTTTCTGCCTTGCTACAGGCAGAAAAGCAGTAGAGCCAATGGACCGTGGACAGAAACCATTAGCCAAAATAAATCTTTCCTCCTTGTAAGATTATTATCTCATATATTTTGTCACATCAATGATAAACTTACATAATATCATTTGGCTTAATGATCATGAAGGGGGGTGTGTTGATTCACAAACTACTGTAACGTCAGACTGCACAGAACAATTGCTCCTGAAAAGTTTTGAGAAGGGATTTTACATTCAGCTGGAGACTGAGGGATCTCTTCATTGGATCATGAAGAATTCCTCCATCTGGAACTCTGGAATGCTTATATTAATTTCTTCTTGAATAGAGATTTGTATCCCAAATAAGCTTTCTACTCTTTTTTTTAATAATTTTTTTTGAGAGAGAGAGAGAGAGAATTTTAATATTTATTTTTTAGTTTTCGGCTGACACAACAGCTTTGTTTGTATGTGGTGCTGAGGATCGACCCCGGGCCGCACGTATGCCAGGCGAGGACGCTACCGCTTGAGCCACATCCCCAGCCCAAGCTTTCTACTCTTAAGGTAGTACCTTACCCTGCCCCCTGCCCATTATAATTATACTTAACCTAATAAAATGGCACAGTGAAAAGAATTCAATATAAAATGTGTTTCCCAGGGCAAGGCAGAATTCTTTCCTAAGCTTAGATGATTGTTGACGCCTTGGAGTTCCTGTCCAGCTTCCAAGAAGCATCTAGCATCCATGTGACCTGACCTAGCCCAAGCTGGTTGGTACAAGTTAATGCTTGATCCAAGAGAACTTTCTTAATTTCCTAACTTGGAGTTTTAAATTTGGGCCCAAGAAGCACAGAGTGTGGGAGTGTTGGGAGCTGAATCACATTGATGGCAACTTTCAAAAGAAAAGGACCCTGGACTCATCTTGGAGTTATGTGGACTACTCCAGTATCATTCCAATAACTCTCCACTCCTCACCCCCTTTTTTCCTTAGGGTAGCCAGAAGCAAGTTCTTCACAGTCCCATGAACCTTAATTATGTAAGTTTTTGGGGGTAGGGGAGTGGACTATCCTGTTTTGGACTCTAAGTTATAACCACTGAAAATTTTAAGGATTCTTAAGATTGAGAGTTGTAGTCCACACATGTCTTTGTCTTAGGCAATTATAGAAGTTGTATTAACCCAGGGGGAATCTGAATAAGTACAGTCTCTGACCAACCTTGTTTTTGTTTTTTTTTTTTTAAGAGGTGGGTACGAAATTTTGACCACTCCTAACTTTCATTAAACTTTCCTATGTGCAGAAAATTCCTTCTCTGTCTTCATAGAAAACCCATTTAGTGACTTTGACCAAGTTTATCTAGCTAAATGCCATTTTATAGGGAAACATGCTTCTTGTTTCCTCCACTAACCATCATGCTATCATAGTTAGTCTTAGAAGGGATGAGTAAAATAAATAATAATAATTATTATAATTGCTCTGTTTAAAGCACTAATGTTGGTGAATGTTACAATGTACATAAGTGCAATTTTTCAAAACCAGTATGCAGTTGCATACATATCATAGTGATAACCATATAATAAAAATAAAACAAGTATTTATGCAAAAAGATTAAAAGGAAATGGATCAAAGTGATACAAATTATTGTGAAAGAGTAGTAGGATTGCAAATGCTCCTCTTCATAATTTCCTTCAGTTTTCAAAATTTACATAATGTGGTATCATTATGTCTATAATAATCTTTGAAAGCATAGAACTCAGGAAAAGTAAGTAAATACAGCTAATCTACTTTGAGATAAAAAAAAAGACTATAAAGAAAAAAAGCCTAGAAAAAAAATCTAACTAGGGATGTGAAAGACCTCTACATCAAAAATTATAGAACAGGAGGGGAGGGGGGATAGTAGAGGATAGGAAAGGCAGCAGAATACAGCATACACTAGGATGGCAGTATGTAAAAACGTGGATGTATAACCGATGTGATTCTGCAATCTGTAAACGGGGTAAAAATGGGAGTTCATAACCCACTTGAATCAAATGTATGAAATATGATATGTCAAGAGCTATGTAATGTTTTGAACAACTAATAAAAAAGAAAAAAAATATAGAACACTAATGAAAGAAATTGAAAAAGACACTAGGAGATGGAAAGGCATTCATTGTTTAAGAACAGAAGGTATTAACATTGTTAAAATGGCCATATTACTAAAAGAAATCTACATATTGAATGCAATCCCCATCAAAATACCAATGATGTTCTTCTCAGAACTAGAAAAAAAAATCTTAAAATTTATTTGGAATCATAAAAGGTCCAGAATAGCCAAAGAAATTCTAAGCCAAAAAAGCAATGCTGGAGGTATCACAATACCTAACTTCAAACTATACAACAGAGCTGTAGTAATAAAACTGCATAGTACGGCATACAAACAGACACATAGATCAATGGAACAGAATAGAAGACACAGAGACAAACCCTACACATATAGACATCTGATCATCGACAAAAGTGCCCAAAAAAGCCTTTTTGGACAGGACAGCATTTTAACAAATGGTGCTAGAAAAATTGAATATTATATGTGGAAGAATGAAACTAGATCCCAATCTCACACCCTACACACAAGTCTATTAAAATGGATCAAATAACTAGGAATTAGACCAGAAACTTTGCAGTAGCTAGAAGGAAATATAGAGTCAACACTCCAACATATAGGTGACAGGCATAGACGTCTTCAATAAGTCTCAGGAAATAAGGTCAAGAATGAATAAATGGGATGATATCAAATTAAAAACCTTCAGCAAAGCAAACAATTAATAGCATAAAGAGAGAAGCTGGGGTTGTGGCTCAGTGGTAGAGCATTTGCCTAGCACGTGCAAGGCCCTGGGTTCTATCCTCAGCACCACGTAAAAATAAAAATAAGTAAATAAAAGGTATTGTGTCCAACTACAATTAAAAAATAAATATTAAAAAAAGAGCATAAAGAGAGACCCAGGATGGGAGAAAATCTTTGCCAGTTACTGTTCTGCCTGAGAATTAATATCCATAATATAAAAAGAACTAAAAAAACTTAACACCAAACAACAACAAATAACCCAATCGATAAAAGGACAAATAAACTAATTTCTCAAAAGAAGTACAAATGTCCAACATATATAAGAAAGAAGACATTCAAGATCTTTAGTAATTAGGGAAATGGAAATGCAAATCAAAACTACACTGAGATTTCATGTCACTCCAATTAGATTGGCTGTCATTGAGTATACAAATGACAATAAGTGCTGGAGAGGATGTAGGGAAAAAGAAACTATTGTGTACTGTTGGTGAAATTGTAAGTTAGTACAATCTCCATAGAAATCAGTAGGGAGTTTTCTCAAGAAACTAGGAATGAAACCAGCCATACCAATCCTCAGTATTCATTCTAAAGAACTAAAGCCATTATACTATAGAGAGATACATGCATACTCATGTTTATAGCAACACAATTCAGCAATAGCCAAACTGTGGAACCAGTCTAGGTGTCTGTCAGTGGGTGAATGGATAAAGAAATTTGATATATATATATCATGCTCTCTCTCTCTCCATATATAAAGAGAGGATATATATATATATATATATATATATATATATATATATATATATATATCTCCCATAGAATTTTATTCAGCCATAAAGAAGAATAAAATTATGTCATTTTCTGGTAAATGGATGCATCTGGAGAACATAAAGCTAAGTAAGCCAATTTAGAAAGTCAAGGGTTATATGTTTCCTCTTGTAACATACACGAGGAAGCTAGAGAGTTCAAAGTGGGGAATAAAGGTGGGGGTGATCTTATGAGTATAAAGGGAAAACCAGTAGAGTAAAGGGATTGGGGAAAGAGGAGGGGAGGGAAAGAGGAAATGCCAGAGAACGAGACTGACCAGATTATGTTGTTATATCCTGTGTGCATGAATGAATACCTAACAATGAATTTCACTATTATGTATAGTTACAATAATAAAAAAGGAAAAGAAAAAGCAAAAAATAAAAAATAATAATAAAAGTAGAGAAGAGGTAAGGGGAGGGAGGGAGAGAGAAGAAAGAGAGGAAGAAAATCAGAAAAGTGAAATTAGATATTCTCAGGTATTGTCAGATTGTTAGTAAAAAATTAAACCTGATATACCTGTCTTGAAAACTTTGACTTTTTGTCTTGCAGTACTAGGAAATTTTGTGCTTATTTTCAGTTTAAGAATGACTGATGTGGAAAGGAACAGAAACTAATGTACTCTTTTTTTTTTTTCTTCAACATAACTGTTTGAAATGCCAGATACCCCCAGGGATGAAGCAGCTGCTTCTCAGAGAACTGATACAGGTTTTAGATTGCAAGGTTGTTTGGCAGATGTGTCCAGTTTACCTACTTGTCTAAACTGGAATTAGGTTCCATGAATAATAAAGATATGTAAGAGAGTGCTTGCCTAGCATGTGCAAGGCCCCAACCCCAACACACACACACACACACACACACACACAGAGAGAGAGAGAGAGAGAGAGAGAGAGAGAGAGAGAGATGCAAGAGAAAGCTTCCAGGTTCAAAAGGAAGTGAGAAAAAGTTGGTATCAATATGGATCCTCTCCCTAAACATATTAAAGGATCCTTCTTTGAGAGTTTTAATGGAAATATGTCACCCCAGGAAATGTTTTAATTGGAAGATTTAAAAGTATTCAATGAATGTAATGCACCAAGTTTTGTCCACAAAACCAATACTTTCTTTGACATGATGTATACATATATTCACATACTAGTGCTAGAGGACCTAGCTCAAAGCATATAAGAAACAATGAATGAGGTTAAACAATTCAATAGGAGTTAGAGCTGACTGGTCTTTACAAATGATGTAGCCCAGCACTGTACATCTTGAGATGAAAATACTCTCAGTAGCCACTGGCACATGTAACCACTTGAAAAGTAGGTAGTGTGATTGAGGAACAAAATTTTAATTGAATTTCAGTTAAATGGCACACATGTCCTGTTCATAATATGGTAGGGATGACAGAATTGAGGATAAGTTGTAATGTTATAGGTTTTTACATTCATGTACAATTAGCTATTTGCATGTATTATTATAAGAATATTGTTACATGAAACATCAGTTAGATATTTGGTATGGAATTTTAGGCCACTTTATATGTGTGTATATATATATATGTATATAATAGTGGAAGAGAAAATATTATCCCTACCTTATATCTGAGTTCTTAACAGACCACGCGATTAGCTCAGGCTCATGTGACTAATAATACAACTGCTGCAAAAGAAGGTTTTGACCGTTGTTTCAACCTTTTTTTGTTACACTTAGTTTTCATCTAAGTCCCTGAAAAGGGTTAAACAATGGGCAACTGCCTTATTATTTAGGGCAAATTAGAGCAGTCCCCTGTTAAAGAAACATCTTTGCTTTGGCAAAAATCTAGTGGGAGATGATACAGCCCCCAGAATCCAGGAGATACAGGCTTTCTAACAGTCTGCCAACCTTGATGGAAGTATCACTTGAGAAATTCAGTTAGTCTCTTTAAATGTCACTTCCTCATTGATAAAATGAGGACAATGGAGGTACTCATTCAATGAAATGAGTTATGTGACATGTTTTACACAGGGCATACAGTAACTACTGGGAGCATATTAGCTATAATTCTAAATATTAATATAGGAAGAAGAAAGTTGAGTTTTGATTGTTTCATGAGTCCATTTCTAGATTCAGAACTGCAAGGCGGTGGCTTTCGTTTTGATCTGCTTTCAAATGGTACTGAATCTTTTTGTATTTTTCCCCAAATTCTTCTTTTCCTCTATAATTCCCTATTTTTTCTCTCCCACTATTACACTATCAAGAAAATAAAATTGAGTTTCTATCCCTGAAAACCCTTCTATATTTGCTGTAACCTTGTGGGGTTCTAGGTTTGTGAACACTTGGAAACATTGATTGACCCTCTGATGTTCAACAGCATCTTGGGAGCAGCAGTGTAAAACTGTGAGCCCAGGTCAAAGGAATATATTTTGACAATGTTTCTAAAATTAAACTTTTTTTTTTCCACGTAAACATCCCTCCATCCACAGTCCTCTCATCCTACCACTATAAAAATTAAGTCATTATCAAAATAGATGGGAGAAATTAGCTTTATGTACAGCCAGATGTTGTTTTAGGTAACCTTCCCTTCTCCTCTAGGCATTCCATGGAATGTTCAAGATGGATCCAAGAAATCTTGTATCAAGAGTATCATTTGCATTTACAGATTTGATCTCTAAAGGTCAGAACTAGTGTGTGACAACAATATCAAAATCACATAAATCCTACATATAAAGTAGGACACAATTGAAAATCAGTATTCTAAGTTTAAATGAAATGCAAATGATAACCTGTTCTCTGTCTGGTGAGAGGAAACACACAACACTAGAAAACGAAAGTTACCATCCAGGGAGGTAAATCTGCTCCGTAATCTGGGAAAACGTGGTTTATCCCCAATTCCATCAATTACCACGGTTTTAAGAGCAGTGCAAATCAATCCATCTTCCCCTGTGGACTGTTTAAATGCACAGCGTGGCTGTAAAATACTTTGGCTAATTATGTACGGTGACAAGAGAAGAGTGTAGTACCATTAGCACCCCACTCTCAACAGAATACCACCAATACTTAATAATTATTGTAGCCAGTGAAATGCCATCTCCATTCTGATCAGAGATTATATTTTTGTTCTTGTTAAAAATTTACATCATAGCAGGAATGTATATAGATACCTATACAACTATTTTAGCAGTATTGGAAAAAAAACCATTAAAACACTGTACTAAATGTAACCCAGATCCCAGTTTTGATCTCCACGTAAACCTATTAAATAAAAAGTCTAGTTCACATTTACAGATTGAATCTCCAACTGGGAATGTCCTTTTAAATAATGTGCATCACCGGATATCGGATGACTGGGTTACAGAACGCTTATGGCTTACACTGCCCATAAAAAAAATGCTGGAAAAAAGCAGGGCAAAGACCTTGGCATTGAGTTTGAAGGACGACACATTATTAATATAGGGAGAAAGTGCCACCCTAGGCTCCAGATCTTGCTGTTCACCATCTGTATGACCTTCAATCTCTAACCCATGCTCACACCATGTGGAAAACAAAAATAATCATAACTTTTTTTATGGCAAGGTGTTGTGGGGAATAAAGAATGGAAGAGAAATCTGTCATAATGGTGAAGTAGAAGATGTTATTAATAGCATAAACACTAAGGAATGATTTATAGTTGCTCTTGTGTGTTTGTTTTGTTTTCCCCTGAGGTAGCTTTAAAAAAATTGTGGCCTGCATTTTTGTTATGGTGGCATTTAGACCTGTACTGCAAAAGTGGGGGGATATATATGTAAGTTCTTCTTCCATATGGAAATAGAAATTCCCTATGTCTCCAGAGGCACATTATCACCAACAAATACTCAGTTATGATGAATTATCATGAAACCAGGTTGATGGCCACTGAATAATCAGCTTTCCACATAAATTACGCTAAAAACAACATTTTGTAACCTCCGCTAGGCAAGGCTGGCTTTTAGAGAAGTTATTTGTAGTTGAGGGGGTGGAAAGAAGAAGAGGTGGTCGGGGCAATGCTGCTGCCTCCCAGTGATCCTTGAAACATCAACAAAAATAGAGCCAAGCAATGCCCTGCTTCCTGTTTGACACCTGTTCCTTCAAGGTGCACAGCTGAGTGGTAAATACTAAAGCTGCAAACACAGAGAAGCTCTTCATTCTTTCTTCTCTTTCCTTGAATGAGGCTTTAATCTGAAATTTTCACAAGAGCTCAGATATTTTCTCCAAAAAATGAAGTTGGGCTGGGTGCTGAGGTGCACACCTGTTATCCCAGTGGCTCCGGAGGCTGAGGCAGGAGGATTGCAAGTTCAAAGCCAGCCTCAGCAAAAGCGAGGTGCTAAGTGAGACCCTGTCTCTTAATAAAATACAAATCAGGGCTGGGGATGTGGCTCAGTGGTCGAGTGCCCCAGAGTTCCATCCCCGGTATCCACCTCTACCAAAAAATGAAGTTGGGTGCAGAAGAAAACACTTCAGGTAGCATGTCCTGTGGAAGGAGTAAATAATTCTGTGGCTCTGTATTTTAAACACTGACACTGTTGAATGAATTCCTCAACCATTTCAGTATTGAGGGGGAAATACCACATTCAGGAGAAATACAGGATATAAAACACTTGGATGAGTGGCTAAAAACAGAAGAAACATTTGGGTCAACCCAGGTAGTTTAGATTCAGCTGGGGTTGGTGATAAGCAGGTAAGCTAAACCAAGAAGACAGACAGTTTTACTCTGCTAAGGATTCCTGCCAAATCTGAATCTATTGTGCCCAGGAAAATCTCTAATTTCTTTTATTATTTATTTATTTATTTATTCTAATTAGGTATATGTGACAGAATGCATTCTGATTCATTGTACACAATTGCAGCACAACTTTTCATTTCTCTGGTTGTACACTGCGTAGCATCGCACCTTATGCACAGTCATACATATACCTAGGGTAATGATGTCCATCTCATTCCACCATCTTTCCTGTCCCATGCACCCTCCCTCCCCTTTGCCCCATCATTATACATTTAATTAACAAATATATGAATGAAAAATATACAAATGTAAAATTTTCTCCATTTTTCCCATGTCTCCCACTCCCCCTCCCCTTATGGATCAGCATCCACTTATCAGAGAGAACATTTGGCCTCTGGCTTTTTGGGATTGGCTAACTTCACTTAGCATGATATTCTCCAACTCCATCCATTTACCTGCAAATGCCATAATTTTATTCTCTTTTAATGCTGAGTAATATTCCATTGTGTATATATACCACAGTTTCTTTATCCATTCATCTATTGAAGGGCATCTAGGTTGCTTCCACAGTTCAGTTATTGTGAATTGAGCTGCTATAAACATTGATGTGGCTGCATTACTGTAGTACATTGATTTTAAGTCCTTTGGGTATAGAACAAGGAGTGGGATAGCTGGGTGAAATGGTGGTTCCATTCCAGGTTTTCTAAGGAGTCTCCATACTGTTTTCCAGATTGGTTGCAACAATTTTCAGTCTCACCAGCAATGTATGAGTGCCTTTTTCTCCAGATCCTCGCCAACATTTATTGTTGTCTGTATTCTTGATAATTGCCATTCTGATTGACATGACGTGAAACCTAAGAGTAGTTTGGGTTTGCATTTCTCTAATTACTAGAGATGTTGGAAATTTTTTCATGTATTTATTAATTGAATGTATATCTTTTTCTGAGAAGTGTCTGTTCAGCTCCTTAGCCCATTTATTGATTGGGTGGTTTTTATTTTATTTTATTTTTTTTGGTATTAACTTTTTTGAGTTCTTTATATATCCTTGAGATTATTGTTCTATCTGATGTGCATGTGGTGAAAATTTGCTCCCAAAATGTAGGCTCTCTTTTCACCTCATTTATTGTTTCTTTTGCTGAAAAGAAGCTTTTTAGTTTGAGTCCATCCATTTATTAATTCTCGATTTTATTTCTTGTGCTTTAGGAGTCTTATTAAGGAAGTCAGGGCCTAATCCAACGTGATGAAGATTTGGGCCTACTTTTTTCTGTATTAGGCGTGGGGTCTCTGGTTTAATTCCTAGGTCCTTGATCCACTTTGAGTTGAATTTTGTGCGTGGTGAGAGGTAGGGGCTTAATTTCATTCTGCTGTATATAGATTTCCAGTTCTTCTAGCACCATTTGTTGAAGAGGCTATCTTTTCTCCAATGTATGTTTTTGGCAGCTTTGTCTAGTATAATATAACTGTATTTATGTGGTTTTGGTTCTGTGTCTTCTATTTTGTACCATTGGTCTACATGTCTATTTGGTGCCAAATACTATACCATTTTTGTTACTATATCTTTGTAGTATAGTTTAAGGCCTGGTACTGTGATGCCTCCTGCTTCACTCTTCTTGCTAAGGATTGCTTTTGTGATTATGGGTCTCTTATTTTTCCAAATGAACTTCATGATTGTTTTTCTATTTCTATAAGAAGTGATGATGGGATTTTAATTGAAATTGTATTGAATCTGTATAGCACTTTGGGTAGTATGGCCATTTTGACAATATTAATTTCACCTATCCAAGAGCATGGGAAATCTTTCCATCTTCTAAAGTAGTCATCTTCAATTTCTTTCTTTAGTGTGCTGTAGTTTTCATTGTAGAAGTCTTTCACCTCTTTTGTTAAGTTGATTCCCAAGTACTTTATTTTTTTGAGACTATTGTGAATGGAGGAGTTTCTCTTTCAGAGGATTCATCACTGATGTATAGAAGTGTATTTGATTTATGAGCATTGATTTTATGTCCTGTTACTTTGCTGAATTCATTAATTAATTCTAGAAGTTTTCTGGTGGAGTTTTCTGGATCCTCTAAGTATAGAGTCATGTCATCAGCAAATAATGATAGTTTGAATTCTTCTTCTCCTGTTTGTATCCCTTTAATTTCTTTTGTCTGTCTAATTGCTCTGGCTAGAATTTCAAGGACTATATTGAATAGAAGTGGTGAAAGAGGGCATCCCTTCTTGTTCCAGGTTTTAGAGGGAATGCTTCCAATTTTTCTCCATTTAGAATGATTTTGGCCTTGGGTTTAGCATAGATAGCTTTTACAATGTTGAGTTTTTTTTTCTTAATATGCCTAGTTTTTCTAGGTTTTGAACATGAAAAGGTGCTGTATTTTGTCAAATGCTTTCTCTGCATCAATTGATATAATCATATGATTCTTACCTTTAAGTCTATTGATGTGATAAATTATATTTATTGATTTCTGTATGTTGAACCAACTTTGCATCCCTGGAATGAACCCCACTTGATCATGGTGCACTATTTTTTAAATATGTTTTTGTATGCTATTTGCCAGAATTTTATTGAGAATTTTTGCAACAATGTTCATCAGGAATATTGGTCTGAAAATTTCTTTCCTTGGTTTTGGTATCAGGATAATATCAGCTTCATAGAATGAGTTTGGAAGGGTTCCTTCCTTTTCTATTTCATGGAATAATTTGAGGAGTATTGGTATTGATTCTTCTTTGTAGGTCTTATAGAACTCAGTGGTGAATCTCTCTGGTCCCTGGCTTTTCTTGGTTTGTAGGCTTTTGATTGGTAGGTTTCTAGGTTGGTAGGTGTCTTCTATTTCCTTGCTTGAAATTGATCTCTTTAAATTGTATATATCCTCATGACCCAGTTTGGGTTGATCATATGCCTCTAGAAATTTGTCAGTGTCTTTGAGGTTTTCTATTTTACTGGAGCATAAATTTTCCAAATAATTGTCTTCTGTATTTCAATAGTGTTTGTCATGATATTTCTTTTTTCATCACAAATTTTAGTAATTTGAGTTTTCTCTCTCCTTTTCATTAGGGTGGCTAAGGGTTTGTCAGTTTTATTTATTTTTTCAAAGAACCAGCTTTTTGTTTTGTCAATTTTTAAAATTGTTTCTTTTGTTTCAATTTCATTGATTTCCACCCTGATTTTAATTATTTCCTTTCTTCTACTACTTTTGGTGTTGGTTTGTTCTTTACCTAGGACTTAGATTTAATGTCAGGTTGTTTATTTGTTGACTTTTTATTCTCTTAATGGATGAGCTTAAGGCAATGAACTTTCCTCTTAGCATTGCCTTCGTATTGTCCCAGAGAGGTTGATAATTTGTATTGAAGTTCTTATTTACCTCGAAGATTTTTTTTTATCTCCTCCCTGATGTCTTCTGCTATTCATTTGTCATTCAATAGCATATTGTTTAGTCGCCAGGTGTTGGAATAGCTTCCCTTTTAAATTTTATCATTGATTTCTAATTTCATTCCATTATGATCAGATAGAATGCAGGGTAGTATCTCTATTTTTTGGTATTTGCTAAGACTTGCTTTGTGGCATAACATATGATCTATTTTGAAGAAGGATCCATATGCTTCTGAGAGGAAAGTATTCACTTGTTGATGAATGGAATATTCTATATGTGCCTGTTAAGTCCAAATTTTTGATTGTATTATTGAGTTCTATACTTTCTTTGTTTAGTTTTTGTTTGGAAGATCAACCCAGTGGTGACAGAGGTTATTAAAGTCACTCAGTGTTATTATTATTGTGTTGTGGTTTATTTTGTTCTTATATTTGAGATGGGTTTGTTTGACACAGATAGATGCCCAATTGTTTAAGGCATAGAGACTTATGAATGATTGTTATGTCTTGTTGATGTGTGAATCCCTTAAGAAGTATGAAATGTCCTTTTTTATCCCTTTTTAACTTGACTTGGTTTCTCCTTTGATTGGCATTTCCTTTAGTGTAGTTTCTCCCTTTGCTGATTTTCATTGATGTTTTTCATTTCCTCTTACTGAAATATTTTGCTGAGGATCCTCTGTAGTGGAGGCTTTCTTACTGTAAATTCTTTCAACTTTTGTTTATCATGAAAGGTTTATTTCGTCATCAAATCTGAGGCTTAATTTTGCTGGATATGATTCTTGGTTGGCTTCCATTCTCTTTCAGAGCTTGGTGTATGTTGTTCCAGGATCTTCTGGCTTTGAGGGTCTTAGTTGAAAAATCTGCTGAGATCCAAATTGGTCTCCCCTAAATGTGATTTGATCCCTCTCTCTTGTGGCCTTTAAGATTCCATCATTATTCTGTATGCTAGGCGTTTTCATTATAATGTGCTTTAGTGTAAATCTGTTGTAGTTTTGCATATTTGGTGTTCATTCTTCATGTTTGGAAATTTTTACGATATTATCTCATTGAAGAGTTTGTTCATTCCTGTGGTTTGAAACTCTGTGCCTTTCTTTATTCCAATAAATCTTAGGTTTGGTCTTTTAATGCTTTCCCATATTTCTTGGATGTCTGTTCATGGTTTCTTACCAACTTCACTATGTGGTCGATTTTATTTTCCAGATTGTATACTTTGTCTTTATTATCTGATGTTCTGTCTTCCAAGTGATCTAGTCTGTTGGTGATGCTTTCTATTGAGTTTTTTATTTGGTTTAATGTTTCCTTCATTTCAAGTATTTCTGATATTTTTTTCAGAATCTCTCTTTTTAGTAATTTTTTGCTACCTGTATTTGTTCCCTTATCTCTTTGTTGGTGTGACCAATGTTTGATTATATTTTCTCTCTTATCTCTTTGTTGGAGTATTCCATTTTTGCTTGTATTTGCTCATTTAGGTCATTCTTTAATTCGTAGATCATTTTAATTATGTATATTCTGTACTCCTTCTCTGACATTTCATCAACTTCGTTGTCCATAGGTTCTGATATTGTTGTATCCTGTTTTGTTTGGGGCACTTTTCTCTCTTGTTTTTTCATGTTGTCTCCGTGGTTTCCTTTCTTACAGTGCAGATCTGAGGTTTTATGGTTTCTACCCTATAATCTTGTAGTCTCTGTGCAGATTGTCTGTACCTCACCTTGGTGTTGAGTTTCCAGACCCTGTCGGCATCACATGATGGATACTATTGCAAAGGTGGTAGCAGCAATAGTGGAGGTAACTGGAGGTGTCCCAAGAGGGATGCAAACTCTTTCAGAGATGGGGCTGAAAGGTTTAGGCCTTACACTGGCTTTGGGATGCCTGTTCCAAGATGCAGCTGCTTCTAGACCCTGTCTGTTGTCACAAGGTGAAGGCTACTGTACAGGGGAGGGCTATGGTGATGGCCTGGGCCTGGGCTCTGCTGGTTGGCGGGGGCGGTCTTGGGCCTAACCTGGGCCTGGGCGGAGGTGGTCAAGTTTCTTGGGATACAAGGTAGAGTGGCTGCATAAACTGCTATAATGCAAAGAAAAGAATGGGAGGAATCTTCCTGCTATTGAAATCTTTAGGAAAAACATCAATACTGATCAATTTTCATGGGGAAAGAGGAAGACCCTTGACTGCTTGTTTTGTTTTCCTGGTTAGCTGTGCTCATTAAATCTGTGATAGTTTTGATTCAAATATGGCCTTAGACCCCAGAACCTGGGGAAAGACAAAGAAATAGAATTTCAATTTATTTAGAATAAGGTTCTTTTGCTTGGAGTAACTATTTTAACGTGTTGAAACAGGTATACGTGTACATATACAAATATCTGTACCACTTAAGAATATACATGTGTAGTGTTCATGCAAATGCTCACAAATACCTAATAACCTTTTTAAATAGTTTTAGAAAAATTTATTCTTTTTAGTTATGCATGACAATAGAATACATTTTGACATCTTACACATACATGGAATACAACTTCCTATTCTTGTGGTCGTACATGATGTGGAGTTACACTTGTTGTGTATTTATATATGAACATAGGAAAGTTGTATCTGATTCATTCTACTGTCTTTACTATTCCTATCACCCCTCCCTTCCCTTCATTCCCTTTTATCTGACCCAATGAACTTCTATTCTCTCTCCCTCTCCTATATGTGTTAGCATCTGCATATCAGAGAGAACATTCTGCCTTTGATTTGGGGGGATTGGCTTATTTCACTTAGTGTGATAGTCTCCAGTTCCATCCATTTACTGGCAAATGCCGTAATTTCATTCTTCTTTATGGATGAGTAACATACCATTATGTATATATACCACATTTTCTTTATCCATTCATCTGTTGAAGGGTAACTAGATTGTGAATTGAGCTGCTATAAACATTGATGAGGCCATGTCACTATAGTATACTGATTTAGGTGTATGCCGAGGAGTGGGATAACTGGGTCAAATGGTGGTTCCATTCCAAGTTTTCTGAGGAATATCCTTATTATTTTCCAGAGTGGTTGCACCAATTTGCAATCGCACCAACAATGTATGAGTATACCTTTTCCCCCACATTCTCACCAACATTTATTACATGTATTCTTGATAATTGCCATTCTGATTAGAATGACATGAAATCTCACTGTAGTTTTAATTTGCATTTCTCTAATTGCTAGAGATGTTGAACATTTTTTCATATATTTGTTGACTGATCGTGTTTCTTCTTCTGTGAAGTGTCTGTTCAATTCCTTTGCCCATTTATTGATTGGGTTATTATTATTATTATTTTGGGTGTTAAGTTTTTTGAGTTCTTTATATATCCTGGAGATTAAGACTCTATCTGAGGTAGAGGTGGCAAAGGGAACCGCTTCCCTCCCATTCTGTAGGCTCTCTCTTCACATTCTTTGATTGTTTATTTTGCTGTGAAGAAGATTTTTAGTCTGATACTATCCCATTTATTGATTATTAATTTCACTTCTTGTGCTTTAGGAGTCTTATTGAGGAATTTAGTTTCTAAGCTGACATTATGGAGATTTTGGCCTATTTTTGCTTCCAGTAGGCATAGGATCTAATGCCTAGGTCCTTGAACCACTTTGAGTTGAGTTTTGTGCAGGGTGAGAGATAGGGGTTTAGTTTCATTTTGCTATATATGTATTTCTGGTTTTCCCAGCACTTTTTGTTGAAGAGGCTCTTTTCTCTAATGTATGTTTATTGCCCCTTTGTTTAGTGTAAAATAACTGCATTTATGTGGGTTTGACCTAATGACATTTAATAACAAAGAAATGATTGTGTGTGTTTGGTTTGAGATTTCTAACTTTTGTGGGGGAAAGTGGATAAATCCAGGGGCACTTTACCACTAAACCACAACCCAGCCTTTTTTTATTTTTTATCCTGAGACAGCATCTCTTTAAATTGCCCAGGCTGGCCTCAAACTTGTGATCCTCCTGCCTCAACCTGTTAAGTGGCTGTTATAGGCTTGTACCACTGCAACTAGATGAAATTTCTATCTTAATCTAGTGTGCTAGTAAATTAATAGTTTATGTTTTACAAAGCAGCATATCTCAAATTGATAATTATGTTTGTGTCTATTTTCTGTAACCTGAATTAATGGTGAGGTCATTTTAAAAGTCATAAAGCCATTTAAAAGTTATTTTGCAAATAGTTTCAATACAGGCCCAATTTTGGGCTTTTTTTCCCTGAGGCTTTTAGGCATGATATATGTTAATAGAAATAGTGCAACTGGGCATGGTGACACATGCCTATAATCTCAGCAAGGAGAGAGGCTGGATACAGGAGGATCATAAGTTCTAGGCTAGCCTTGGCAACTTAGTAAGACCCTGTCTCAAACTAAAAAATAGAAAAGGCTGGGAATGTATCTCAGTAGAGTGTCACTGTGTTCAACCCCCAGTACTGCAAAAAAGAAAAAAAAAGATTGTATGATTTTATACTAAAGTAATATCAGCTCTATGATGAGATAGGGTTAGGAACTAAGTATTCATAGATGGTGTTTAGCTAGATGCATCCTCGTATGAGGTTTTCAAGAGAGCTACTCAAACACAGAACAATATTCAATAAGAAATGGTATGTTTGCTTTAAAAAAAAACATTTTTGAGTCTGGTCTAAACATGGTACCTGTCCCCTGTACACATCCATATGGATAATGTCATTCAATAGAAGTTTTTTTAAAACTTTTTAAAAATTATTATTATTATTTAGCAGTGCAGTACTAAGGATTCAGGTAACTTTAGAGGTTCTTATCTATAAAACAGTTTATTACCAGAAGATCCCAAGGTCATAAGCTCAAAGAGTGAGACAATATTGAAACAAACCACAAGAGAGAGTTGTTGGATCCACAGATATTTTCCAGCTCTTCCTATGGTATACCACATACACTGCAAAAATAGAAAAAGTAAACCATTTGGTCAGTGGCTATGACAGAGGTGAAAGAATCTGGACTCTAGGATCACATTTTTTTTTGGTCCTGTTGTAATGATTTGGATGTGTGGTGTTTCCCAAAAGCTCACGTATGAGACAATACCAGGTTTAGAGAAGAAATGATTGAGTTATGCGACCTTAACCCAACCAGTGAATGAATCCCCTGTTAGGGATTAACTAAGTGATAACTGAAGTGGCAGGGTGTGGAAGGAGGTGGTGGGTCCCTGGGGCTGTGCCTCTGGGGTATATATTTTGTATCTGGAGAGTGAAGTCTCTCCCTCTGCTGCCTGATCATCATGTGAACCACTTCCCTCCACAACTCTCTTTCACCATGATGTTCTGCCTCACTCCAGCCCCAAGGAATGGAGAAGCTATCTATCAACTGAGACCTCTGAAACCACGAGCCTTCAAATAAACATTTCCTCCTCTATGATTGTTCTGGTTGGGTCTTTTGGTTATAGCAGCGAAAAAGCTGACTAAAACATGGTCCCATCAAGGTGACACTTCATTATTATCCATGCTTCTAGAATGGAGTATGTGGCTTAAGTTTAGAGGGAAATGCATGGCTTTTACTTATTCATTATCTTAGCAATTGAAACCCTGCAATCTATACCTCTGGATAGCTATATGAAACCTGAGAGATGATCGCCCAGCTTAGGTGACCATGCAAAAAAGAAAGAAATGCTTTCTGGTTCCCAAGACTGGCTAAAATAATTTCATTTGTTTGCAGATATACTTATTGTCTCTTTCTGGAAGCTCCAGAGTCAACTCACTGCTTTATCCCCAGGGCCCAACATAGTGTTTGAGTTATCCAGTAGTTTCTCAATATATAGTGCTTGAATAGAAGAGTGATTTTTAACAGTCATCTTCTCAGAGGTAATTGTGGCCCATCTAATGTTTGGCAATAGAACCAATTAATTTGGCATCTTTGCATTTTGGAAAGAAGTGACAAGGAAGGTGGACAAAGATGTGAGCAATGAATGAACTTTAGACAAAGCAGTTAATAAGAAAGTATTGAGTTCCTATAATGCATCAAGAAGAATGCATTAGGTGTGATTAAGATGTATTAAATAAGCTCTAAGAATGTATTGCCTAGTGAGGGTGGGAGGTATGACATGAATCAACCAGAGGAGAATTATATGAATTAAATGCAATAGGATTTAAAGAAGGGAATAACCAATATGAAATGCAATAGTTGTGCTAAGCTTCATGGAAGAAGAAAGGTCTGTTACACCGGGGGTCAGAGAACCTAAAAAGACGTAGAAGAGGAGAAGAGCTTTATAGACAGCTGGATGGGCATGGGTGGAGGAAAAGAGAGGGAGCAAGTACTAATTTGGGTCAGATTTTGCCCTCTGATAGCCAGAGAGAAGCTGGATTAGTTTCTGCTCAAATCATGCATATTTAGAATGTTAAAAAATGTAGAGTCCAAAAGAATTCAAGCAGTGCCTACAGAAGTTAAGTGGGAGACTTCTAAATACATTCCTTTCTTCTCTAAGGATCTGATGGGATTTTTCTTGTGAACTGGATTTTATTCATTAAACAAATATTTGTTACTGTCTAGTATGTACCAGGCACTATGCTTATTGCTGGAATTCAACAATAAACAAGATATCACAATCCCTGTCCCTAGGAGCTTGCAATCCCTCCAAGGATGTAAATAATATATGAATAAATTCATAATCATGAATTAAGCATCATCTATAAATTATATATTTCAGGAAAATTATTTTATATTAGTAACTAGGGCAGGGACAGAGAAAGAGGAAAGTTTGCAGAGGAGAGGACACTACTAATAGGTTATTTTGCAAGGCTATTTGTACCACAGTGTGTTTAAAAGAACAGTAATGTGTCCTTTTGCATCCTGTGACATAATATAAAGTTCCAGCTGTGGAAGCATAGTTAAATGGTCCAAAGAGACCTTCTCCCTCTTTCTCGTTTTCATTTCCTCTCTCTCCCTTTTTAGATGTTGTTATCAAATTTTTCACAGAGGTCTTATATATCAACCAAGAACAATGTATGACAAACACCAAGGGTTGGCAATGTGTGCTATCAGGATGCATGCTAGTATGTGAAAATGACTGTATACACATTAGAGGGCAAGTATTAGAGTGAGATAGCCTTGTGCAGTCTGAAGAGGTACAGAATGGCTAGTCTATAGCTTCCATTGTTAGATGAACGGGAACTTTAAAACGGGTGTCCACAACCTCCTTCAAGATAGTTCCAGTCACAGGCAATTACTAAAAGATCAATGATCTGGTTCTGAAAGAAGGAGCTGTCTTAGAGAACTATGGGATGTCTTAACTTATACTTTGTTCTCTTTCTTGTGGTTTGGAATTCTGTGAAGAGGTACAGATTTGGGCTGGGGATGTGGCTCAAGCGGTAGAGTGCTTGCCTGGCATGCGTGCGGCCTGGGTTCAATCCTCAGCACCACATACAAATAAAGATGTTGCGTCCGCTGAAAACTAAAAAATAAATATTAAAAAATTCTCTCTCTCTCTCTCAAAAAAAAAAAAAAAGAGGTACAGATTCAAATCTCCTTTGGTAATATAGATTGTTTTATCCTGGAACATTACCTTAAAATTTTCAGTGTAGTCCTTGAAGATATAGTTTCATAAAAATATATAGTGTATTCAAATATAACTTATTATGTATTTTTTTTTTTTTAGTCTGAGGCAGGGAACTTGCTGAGACTGGCCTTGAACTTGCCATTCTCCTACCTCAGGCTCCTGAGTTGGTAAGATTACAGGTACACCTCTAAAATATAAATTAAGTATAAAATCAACTATAAAAAAAGCCAGACACACCTCATAAATTATTGAGAAAGTATCCATTATGAGATGTCTGTTCCATAATTATATCCTTCCCAGTCTTAGCCTAATTGGGTTACCATAATGAAATATCACAGACATGGCTTAAACAACAGAAATTAATTTTCTTACAGTTTTGGATGCTATGAGTTCAAGATCAAGGTGTTGGTAGGTTTGATTTCTCTTGATATTTCTTAGATTTCAGATGATCATCTTCTAGCTATGTCCTCACATGGTCTTTCTTCTATGTACACATTCTTATCTTTGTGTTTCCAAATTTCCTTCTCTTAGATTGGATTTAGGCTCATTCTCATTTCATTTCTCCAAAAACCTTTTCTTCAAATACAGTCACATTTTGAGGTACTGAAGATTAGGGCTTCAACATAGGCATTTTGGGGAAACAGTAAATCGCCCCATCAGCACTTCCTAATCCTAATATATGGTTTTTGGTCCCAAGAGGCCATGACTAGCAGTTTTGTGTTTTCTTTCTGTTGTTTCTGGGGAATTCACACAAAGAAGGGAACTGAGCTCTAATCTTATACAGATTTAGATAAAGATGATCCACTGCCAGACTGTACTTAGTGGGTCACCAAAGTTTTGTGTGAAAGGTGACACTCCTGCTGGGCCTTGGAGACTGGGCAGCAGGTAGAAGGAATCAGAACATCAGGGGCAAGACAAACGCATGGAGTGGGAGAGGTGGCACACGTGTGTATTTTCTGGCGAGTCCATTGTACGTGAGGCATTTTATATATATCCTCTCACTGAATTTCTCTAGAGCTGCTGTGAGCTAAATCACATAGGAATTTACAGTCTTTTTTAACAATTAGGACACAAAAGCTCAGAGAGGTTGAAAAGCTCATAAGTGACAAAGAGGGTCGGAGCACACCTGTCTGACTCCAGTGTTCTTCCCACTCACAGGGACTTGGGTTATTTTCTGTTGCTGCCATTAACAAACCACCATAAACCCAGAGGCTTAAAACACGGATTTATTAGCTCACAGTTCTTTAGGTTAGAACTGGTGGGTGGGCTCCCCTGATTTTCTTCTCTGGCTCTAACAATGCTGAAATCAAGATGCTGGCTGGCCTGGGCACCAGCAGGGAGAGAAGCTGCCTTCAGCTCAGATGGATTGTTGACAGGATTCAGTTCCGTGTCTTTATAGGACTGAGGTCATCGGAAGGCCATTTCCAGCTTCCAGGAACTGCCTGCACTCTCTGTACCCATCATCTTCACAGCAAGCAATGGCAGGTCAAGGCCTTCTTATTCTTTTTTTTTTTTTTTTTATCTCTCTCACCTCCCTTTCTCTGCATTATTTCTTCTGCTTTAAGCTGGAGTGTTTTAATTTTTTATTTTTTAAGAGTTCATGTAATTAGTTTTGGCTCACCCGATAATCCATGATAATCTTCCTATTTTAAGTGCATAGCTCAAGTTACGTTTTGCAAAGTTGTATTTACCATGAAAGGCAATAGGATAGAAGAAAAAGGAGGAGGAGGAATAAAAGGAAGAGAATAATAATAATAATAATAATAATAATAATAATAGGAGGAGGAGGAGGAGGAAGAGGAAGAAAGGAGACATAAAAGAAGGCAAGGAAATATAATTTTAAGCTGAGGTTCTGCATACCTTCCCAGGGCTATCACTACCCCCAGTCTCTCCTGCAGGCCTGTCACTTCCACATTTCTGGGAAATCTGTAAATCTTGGAGTTACCATACATTCACCTACTTATGAAAATTACCACATGCACTGTTAACTAGCCTACCAATAAACCAATAAGTAAGAAGAAATAATATTTTAAGAAGCTTATAATTTAGGGGACTTTCCAATGTTGTCAACTGATCAGATAAAAGAGACAGTGTCAGCCTAAGGCTCTGGAGTATGAGGACACCAATGTCATCTCCACACACCTTCCCAAGTCCACCTCGCACAAATTTCTTTAAAAAGAAGATCTGGAATCCAGGAACTGCATCTCTCACTCTCCAGATGATCTGAAATCTTCTTTGAATGTATATTCCTTGCTTTTCTAAATAGCTTTCTGAGTCTCTACTGACGTGTGCTGAAACTTTCCTAACTGGTATGTCAAAGACCCCATTAGTCCTAAGTTGAGTCCTCTGGGAACTCCTTGGGACCCTCTTCTGGAATATTCTCTTCTTTAGTGGCAGTAAATTATTCACAGGTTCCAGGATTAGGGTGTGGGCATTGGGGGCAGGGGTGGCATTCTATCCATCATAGCACTGGTGGGAGGGACAACATCTCTGGAGACTTGAACTCCAGCCCATGCTGAGGAGTTTAGAATTTCTTACAGGAGTCATGAAATTCCATTAGTGCTGTTCAGCCACTGGATAACTATAAGCAAATGAAAACATGTTGAACTTGAGTTTTTAGGGAAGATATGAATGTATATATAAAATGTCATATAAATGGGATCATACAGTATGCAACCTTTTAGGATTTGCTTTTTTGACTCAGTACACTTCCCTTGAGATCCATCCAGACTGTTGTATGCATCTTTCCTTTTTTTCTTTTCTTTTTTTTCCCCCAGTGCTGGGAATTGAACCTAGGGCCTTGCTCTTGCAAAGCAAGCACTCTACCACTAAGTGACACCCCCAGCTCTTTTTATTTTTTATTTTGTGACAGGGTCTTATAAGTTGCCCATGCTGATCTTAAACTTGTGACCCTCCTACCTTAGCCTTCTGAATAGCTGAAATTACAGGTGTGTGCCACTGCACCTGTTCGAAATTCATCTTAAAAATATAATAAGAATTGACACAAAACCTGTACATAAAGGTTTACAGCAGCTTTATTTGTAAAAGTCCCAAACTAGAAACAAAAATGGGTGAATGGTTAAATAAATGGTGGTACATGGAATGCCACTCAACCATAAAACAGAGGGCATGCATACAACAGTCTGGATGGATCTCAGGGAAGTGTATTGAGTCAAAAAAGAAAATCCTAAAAGGTTGCACACTGTATGATCCCATTTATATAACATTCCTGAAATTGAAAAAGCAAACAAACTGGCCTTTTGTCTGCCGGCCATACTTTTGCATAACTCTCCATAAGAAAACTCAGATATTTCTGTTTCTTTAGAACTGTAATAAGGACTGACACTCTTCACTTTTGCCTGCAAATGTCCTATAGGTGGCTCAAAGCAGGATTAAAGATTTGGCATCTCTACCTCCATTTGCACCCATTTTATTTGCTCAGAGATTCCTTGGATTCCAGAAAGGAAATCGAATCCCAGAAACATCTTGTGATGAGTTGAAATTACCCCCGCCCCAAGCAACAGTAAGTTTTTAATTCTGGACTAGGACCCTCTGACCAATCCTGGGATAATGATGGACAGATCAGATCACACCTGGTCAAGGTCACCTGCTTTGGCAGCTGTGAAAAGCCTCCAGCTATGCAAACCCCCAACACTTGCCCTCATTTCCCTTTAGATAAAACCTCAGGGCCATTGTTAGTACCTCAAAAACAGGGTTAAGGATGTGGGTCCTCTTGTCTTTTCTTTCATGGGTTTCACCATTACCTTTTCTGTTTTGTTTGTGGGGCAATGGCCAGTGTCAAGCCTCTGGCCTAGTACTCTGGTAATAGAATTCATTTCCGAAAGTTCCCATTTCACTTCAAACTAATATTAAATAAATTTTGCATGATTTTTTCTTTCGTTATTTATTTATTCATTTTTTTGGTTATAGGGGTCTCAGTCATGAGCTTCACATCAGATGAAGAAAATTTCTTTGTTTCTTTCCCCAATCCCTGCTTCCTCCTTTATGCATTCCATGAAAACAGAAGAGAGTTGCCTGCCACATTCTCTCATCTGCTAGAATTCCTTCTTCCCTGGTTCCTTCTTCTTCCTGCCTTCTTTCCTAGGGACCTAAGGGCAGTATGGAGCAGGGAGAGAAACTGTCAGAATAAGGGAAGATACAGAAGGTCTGTTATGCTCAAGTTCAGGACCCCCAAAAGACCACCAGAGACCAAGATTGATGTAAGCAACAAAGAGGTGTTTATTGTGAGCTAGCTCGGTCCTCCGCACACACACAGCAACTGGTGACGCTGAGAGGCCCCAAACCCAGGGTTTGCAGCAGTTTTATTCATTCTTTGGGGAAGGCAGGGACTTCACATACATCATAGCATCTCTTAGCAAATCATCACACACCGCGGGAAAATCAAACAACAACTCTAAAACATGATTAGCACATTCACTGGCGGGAACAAGTTGGGAAGGGGTGATTGGTCAGTACAAGAGAGGGATTCGTTTGAACTGATTGGTTTAAGCCATGAGGGGACTACGTGCTGAACTACTTGGTTTCCCAACACGTTATCTACCACCATAAACTACTGGGAGGGTTATCTGGCATCCCAGGTATTTCCCTGTCTCATGCTGATTGGTGGCTGCTAGGGGGTTGCTATAGGTCCCCACCTAGCCTGACTGAGTCAGGGACACCTGGCACCACAGATCTCTCCTGTTATTTGTAGATAAACAACTCAGCTGGATGGGTATGTGCCTAGGAGTGCTCTGTGGGTCTTTCCAAGGACAAGGGTCACACCCCCTTCCTTGGACAGGCTTTGCTCTGAGGTAGAGGCTGGTTTCTCAGGTCTAGTCTTCCAGTCTCTCCCTCAGTATCTGAAGGGGATTGGTTTCAGGACTTCTGTAATGCCAGATTCATGGGACCCTAATAGACCTCCAGGAGCCGAATCTGATGCAATCACACAAGAGTCTTTATTGCAAGCTGGAGCCTGGACTCACAACCGTTTTGATGCAACAGTACTGAGGAGTGAGTCCCAGCCCTTAGTTCAGTGAGGATTTACCGTTTTTTGGGGGGGATACTCTATGCATCACAACATCATACAGTAAATCATTTCATACCGCAGGAAAAATCAAACAACAACTCTTAACATTGATTAGCACATTCACTGGCGGGAACAAGTTGAGTAAGGTTAGATCAAGAGGTGGATACATTTGAACTGATTGGTTTAGGCCTCAAGGGGTTTCAAGAGTGTATATGCTAAACTGCAGGGTTTCTTAATCATGTTATCAATCACCAAAACTGCTGGGAGGGTCACCTGGCATTTCAGATATTTCCCTGTCTCACTTTGATTGGTTGTTGCTATGGTCCGAATTAGGCCTCAAGTATTCTTTTGGTCTTTTCAGGAACTTGCATTGCTGAGTCAAGGACATCTGTTACGACAAATGACTCATAGGTTTTCCAAGAACAAGGGTCATCCCCCGCACCCCGCTTTGGACAGGCCCTGCTCTGAGGTAGAGGCTGGTTTCTCAAAAATGGAGTCACATCAGTTTCTCACTCCCACACAGGTAGCAAAATCCTCAGATGCTCAAGTGCCTTACGTGGAATGTCATAGTGTTACCAGAAGCAAGCTGTCTGCTGCTTGGTGAAAGCAGTATTCTGGAAACAAGTGTTGGCAGAAATAAATCAGTTTTATTCAATAGCTGACCATGAAGATAGAGGGGCTTTTCACTTCAAAATTCTATCTTGGGAGGCTCAGAAGCATGAAGGACATTTATGAGGAGGGAAGGAGGAACAGCAAGGCTGCAGCTGGCAGGATCTTGGTCAGCTGTTGTGGCTTCTCTAGAGTTTCCCAGTGGACTTGGACCTCCTGTGGCTAGTTACTAAGGAAGTGTGTTCCAAAGGCTGTCTGGGTTCTGGGCCTCACTCTATCCAGATAGGTGGAGTTTCTCTTTAGCTAAAGGATTGGGGAGAGGGGGGTGGCAAACGAAAGAGAGAAGCACAGGACAATTTTAAGGAGTCCCTGTTATGATAATATTTGCATTTAATCTAAGCACATCTTCATGTATGCTTTAAATCATCTCTAGATTACTTACAATACATAATGTATAAATACAAAGTTAATAGTTGTTATACCGTAGTGTTTAGGGAATAATAATAAGGGAGAAAAAAGCAGTATTCAGTACAGTTGCAAATATCCTAGGCCTAAATACATAGTACATATTAGTAACATTGAAATAAATTATTTGTGTGTGAAAAACTTTGATCCTCCCTTGGTTGAATCTGCAAATACCTAATTTGCAGATTTGGGGGCCAACTATACTAATTTTTAATATTTAAAGATTTTCAAGCTAATTAGTCTGAGAACACTTCTGCCTTAGTTTCTAGCAAATAAGCCCTTTTCAAGCTACTAATAAGAAAATGAGGTCCTTCAGAGAAAGTCAGTCAAATGTGAAAAGTGGGACAATCACCCCTTGTGAAGCAACAATTCAACACTTAATACTTCCTGGTTTTTGTCTTTGATCTTTTTGCTTGGCCTGAAAGGGAATAAATAAAGTTGTAAGTGGCTAAGAGCTCAGAACTTAGAATTGTAAATGAGGAGCTTTTCTTCTTTGCACAGTAAGCAGGAAGGCAATTTGACCTTCGCTTTATACCCAGAGCCAAAACAAACTCCAAACAATTCAAGAGTTAAATGAAGTAAAATCAAAGTGTAAAAAGCTTGAAAAAATAGTATTTAGACGTTTATCAAATATCCAGAGGGCTGAGTAAATCTATAAGTTTACTAAACAGTGGGCAGATTTGAAGGTATGAAATTAATTTTTAAATGAGTTTGTTTTATGCTAACTGGCTGTTAGTGAAATTGGTCGTAGGCAAATTGGCTTTTAAGTGAATTGCTCTGGGAGAAATTGGCTCGCTCCTCCTCTGGGGAGTGGTGGTGGGAACAGAGCCTAGAAAGGAAGAGACAGGAATAACAAATGACATTGTTGGGGGCAAACACAGGATTGGTGACTAATTAGATATAGAAGAGAGGTAGGATGGAGGTGGAAGTTTTGAGCCCAGGTAGCTGAGAGGATAGCGAAATTCCCTCAACCCAAATATGGAGCCAAGCGGGAGGAGGAGGCTTAGAGAGTTGAAATCAGGATAGGTCACCAGTTCTCCAACTGGAGCTTGTAGCAGAATGACCTGGAGGGTTTATTCAAAAAAACATTGTTGGGCCATGCCCAGAGCTACTGATTTGGGAGTTCTGGGTTGGGGCTTGAGACTTTGTATTTCTAACAAGTTCTCAGGAGATGTTGCTTACTTGGGGACCTCAATTTGAGAACTACCACCTGCTTTTGGGATGGAGGTGGTAGGAAGTATCCCAGTTGTTAGGTGGGTCTGGAGCGAGAGCAAGATCACATATTAGGATAATAATTGCTACCATTTTTGGTAAAGCTTCCTGCTGGCTGAGGGGCCTAAGTATTGATCATCCTATGGGTTGGTGGCTTGGCCAGGCCTGAGCAGCCTCTTCCTTTTACCACAAAGTGCACACATGCATTTTCCTAAAGCTAAAACCATTTTTACTGGGTTTTCTGACCCACTGGGAAAATGTTGAAAAATACTGATTTACAGAGTATTCATTCTGTCGCAGGCTGAAGTGATATCCCCATGAAAAAGACCTGTTATCCAACGTCATGAGAAGGGAAAGTGGAGGTTTAGAAAGGTCAGACCCATTGCTTACTCACACGGCTGGTAATCTGCAGATCCAGGATTAAACCCTATATGGCCCATTCCCAGACCTTCAGCTTCTAATCATTCTGCCTTTCAAGGATTTGAGCATTATCTATGTCAAAGGTGGTATTTAAAACAACAAGATTGGATGAGACTACCAAGAGGATAGAAAGAAACAGCCAACATCTACGTTGAAGGCACAGGAGGGAAGAAGAAATTGAGTCCTAGAATACGTCAGAAAAGAAAGGAGAAGGAAGCATCGAGGAAGAAAAGGGGCTTTAGTAGTGTCACATGCTGCGGAACTGTGAGGAAAGAAAAATACAAACAAGGCTACTGGATTTTGAGACCCAGATTCTTGAAAGGAACTGTTTCACCAGTGTCAAATGACAAAATTACTGGAAATTTAGTTTAAAAATCTTAACTGGCTTTTATTTGTGATTCTAGAATCTAGTAATGATTAATAGATTCTAGAATTAATTCATAGAATTAATTAATAGATTCTAGAATCTATTAAGTGAAATGGGTTGAGCAGAGGAGATGGGATTTATAGCAAGAAAAAGGCTGAGGAAAGCAGAAAAGGAAAACAGAATGCAGACTGGCAGCTCAAAGTTACTTTTTCTTGAAAGGGTTGAAGCAGCGGGGGCTTCCTTCTCATGCAGGCTGAAACGGGCTTGTTACGGGAGCTGGTTACTATCTCTTGTCCTCCTGACTTCCCAGGTGATCAGAACCCAGTAGATTACTTTGGTTGGTGATGTGCCACCTTAGCCTGAACAACTCCATTTTGGTTTGGTCTGGGGGGGCCTAGTGCAGGAGCCCTATCTGCAACAATGGCTCCTATAATTTTTATTTAAAACCAGAGATATAAAGACAAAATAGTTACCCATTGCTATTTAACAAACAACCCCAGACATAGGGTCCTAAAATAATAGCCGCATTTCTTTGTTCTCTCATTTCTGTGGGTTACGAGAGTTCAGATGGGTGGTTCTTCAGCTCCCAATGGTGTTGGCTGGTGTGCCTGGCCACTTGGAGGCTAGTCATCTGGAGGCTGGATGGAACAGGAATGTACAAAAAGGCTCATTTACAAGACTGGCAGTCAGTGCTGGTATTGGCTGGGGACTCCTCTGGGGCTGTTAGCCAGAGGACCTGGTTATCCCTGCATAGTTTATGCATGAGGTTGGGCTTCTCACAGCATGGCACTGGGATCTCAAGGGGGTGTGTTCCAAGTGCTTGAAAGTCAAAGCTGTCGATTTCTGAAGTCCCAATCTCTGATGTTATGTAGTTTTGTCTCAACCACATTCTGTTAGGAAAAGGAGACCATGAGGCAACCCAGATTCAAGGGGAGGAGAAATTGACTCCACTTCTCAATGGGAGAAGTGGTCATGAGTTTGAAGACATTTTTTAAAAATATTTTTTTTAGTTGTAGATGGACACAGTGTCTTTATTTATGTATGTGGTGCTGAGGATTGAATCCAGGGCCTCCCCCATGTGCTAGACAAGTGCTGTACCACTGAGCCATAACCCCAGCCTGAGGCTATTTTTAATTTATCAGGGCACAGGGGATAAGAATGTGTATGTGTCAATATAAATTATTTACCTTTATAAGAAATATTGTAACAAAGAGGAAAGATGAACAATGTTGAATATTTGAGAAGATAAAGGTTTTAGGAGAGGTTTTATTTGGGGGGTATAGAAGATGAATTAGTTATTCAGTGCTATATGAAACATTACTACACACTTTGCTTCTTACAACATACAGTCATTATCTGCAAGTTTCTGTGGAGTCCAGACATGACCTAGCTGTGTCGTCTGCTTCAGAGTCTCAAGAGACTGTCATTTTGGTGCCTCTATGGCTGTGGTCTCATCCGATGCTGAACTTGGGAAAGACACACTTTCAGGAGCAGTTACAGCTTTTAATTTCCTGTGGCTATTTGACCAAGGACCACAGTACTGATACCAGGGATTGAACTCAGGGACATTCAACCACTGAGCCATATCCCAGCCCTATTTTGTATTTTATTTAGGGACATGGTCTCACTGAGTTGCTTAGCTCTTCACCTTTGCTGAGGCTGGCTTTGAACTCACAATCCTCCTGCCTCATTCTCCCCAGCTGCTGGGATTAGGGGCATGCATCACCAAAACCTGGCAAGGACCACAATTTTGATGGCTGTAGGCTGGAGGTCACTCCTTGCCCCATGAACTTTCCCAACATGGCCACTTGCTTTCTCAAAGTCACTGAGGGAAAGAGTATTCTTACAAGACAGGCATTTTGTATCTTAAGCACACACATGTACACAATCATGCACATTGTCACTTTTCCTGTATTCCAATTATTAGAAGCAAGCCACACCCCACCCACATTCAAGGGGAGGGAAACACAAAATCATGAATACAAGGCATTATAGGGATCATCATGTCTATGTACCATGGAGGACTTAAATTTGGTATTAAATTTGGAAGGCAATAGCTATAGGAGAAGCAAAATCAATCATAGGTCAGGGATAGGTTCAGGGGCACAAGCCTATAATCCCAATGACTCAGGATGCTGAGACAGGAGGATCACAACTTTAAGGACAGCCTGAGCAATTTAGCAAGATGCTGTCTCAAGATAAAAAGGCCTGGGAATAGTTCATGGGTAGAATACCCCTAGGTTCAATCCCCAGTACCAAAACAAAAGTCTGGGGGGAGTATCAAGGACAACTGGTAGACAAGGGTTTAGGTCACAGGTGAGTATGATGAATTTGGAGAGGAGGGCGGCTTTTTTACTTGCAACATATAGGAAAAGGGAGTGAACGGGAGAAATGGTCCCCTCACACCCTGTTTCATTTGTTTTTGTTGGTGATTGAACCCAGGGTCTCATGAACACTAGGCAAGTGCTCTACCTCTGAGCTCTAGCCTCAGAACATGGGAAAAATCTTGGCGTAGAAGAAGGAAAGTTCCCAAGGGAGCTCACATCCGGGGACTTCTGTGTTTCTCATGGAGTAGGAAATGGGGTTATTTGCTGAGTCTGAGACTGAAGGGGGATTTGAGTCAGGTAGTATGGAGAATGTTGTAGATGTTAGTTAAAAGTGGAAATAAGGAGATAAAAGGAAAATAAAAAGCAGACAGGTTCAGCTTAGATCATATAACATGAACTGTTTTAGAACTCTCTTCTAATAATGCTAGGTACAGTGTAAAAATGTCTGATTATTGTATTTAAGCTATGTAAGGAGGCAAATGAGATCAAATGTAAGAACAGAGTTTTTTATTTATTTATTTAATTTTTAGCTGTAGGTGGACACAATACCTTTATTTATTTATTTATTTTTATGTGGTGCTGAGGATCCAATCCAGGGCCTCACATGTGCTAGGTGAGTGCTCTACCACTGAGCCAAAACCTCAGCCCCAAGGACAGAGAGTTGAAAGGGCAGATTCCCATGGGGGCAGACAGTAGTTTCAATAAAACTAAGAAAATGAAAAAGAATTTTTAAAAATAATAATGTTATTTGAATTTTCCAGCAAAAAACTGAAACACTATCGCCTCAAATTTTTTTTTCTCCTCTTTGGCTTTCATAACATGAGCTCTCTAGATATTTTTATTCACTTGTTTGAAATTTTGCTCTTCTTCAGTAGATCTTGTTCTCATGTTCATCCTTTATCTGAAGGTGATCATCAGGATTTTTCCTTGGGTCTGTTTCAGGGTGATTTCACCCACCCCCATGGATTTAATTACTCTCTAAAGGCTGCCAATTCTGAAAGTCATATTTCTAGTCCAGATTTTCTCATTAGTTTTATCGTATGCCCAGCTGCTCGCATGACCCACAGGCATTAGAGCTGGACATTTCAAAACCCAGAAAGCATCATTTCTCCTTCCTCAGGCCCCTCCCTGCCCCCAGGGCTCCCCATCTCTAGAAATGTACCACCATTTACTTAGACCTGATGTCATCCTTGATGCCACCCTCTCCTTTTCCTTCACCCCATACCCATTTATATAACACCTCACCACCTTTCTCCTTTTTCTAATCTTACTCTTTGACTTTTATCATTTCTCTTCTACTTTCATAATTTTTTTTTTTTTTTGGTACCAGGGATTGAACCCAGGGGTGCACACTGAGCCACATCCCCAGCACTTTCTACTTTTTATTTTGAGACAGGCTTTTGCTAACTTGCTTAGGGCCTCACTAAGTTGCCGAGGCTGGCTTTGAACTTGCAATCCTCCTGCCTCAGCCCCCGGAGCCACTGGGATTACAGGCGTGCACCACTGAACCGGGCTATATCATCATATTTTGCCAGATTACCCCATCCAGCTGCTGCACTGCCTTACTACTTCTAAAACAGATTCTCTGCAATCTTTTTACCCTCCCTATAGACAAAGGGAGCTTGCACTATAAATCTTATTCTGTCAACACCTCTCTTCCCACTCTGACACACACACCCCCCTTAAAATTCATCATTGACTTCCTTTTGCCCATAGAGTAAATAATAGAGGATAAATTTTTACCAAGAATTTATTTTGTGCCAGCACTATGCTTCACTTTTTACATGTTAAAATTATAAGTCCTTTAACATGCTATTTCAGGATATTCATTACCAGGTCCTAGAGTGGCTTTGTAATCTCATCCTTGTCTATTCCCCCCTCTTTACCTGGCTCATTACAACTCAGTCTTCAAGAATCAGCTCAGTTGCCTGGAAACCTTTATCCTAGCTTCAACTTATGAAACACAAGACTATCACAATCTATGCTGTTACTCCTGTCATTTGTCTGTCTATAACACTACTCTGCCTTATTAACTATTGTACCTGCAATGTCTTTAAGTACCTCCTATAGTATATTGGTCAGTAAATATTTGTTGAATGAATGCATGAATCTTGGATGTAAAACAATACAAGAATTGATGGAATTCAAAGAGGTAGCTCTTTGTGTGGTCCCGTATCTTTATTTTTTCTTCATGTTGATATTTTTTTTTCACATTTAAAAAACCAATGTGTGGGCTGGGGATGTGGCTCAAGCGGTAGCGCGCTCGCCTGGCATGCGTGCGGCCCGGGTTCGATCCTCAGCACCACATACAAAGATGTTGTGTCCATCAAAAAAAACTAAAAAATAAATATTAAAAAAAAAAAAAAATAAAAAACCAATGTCTAATATTAAACTACATTATGCTGTGATGTTATATAATATGCTACCATCCCCCACAAATCTTCAGTAGGGCCCCCGATACAAGAAAGCCTTGAAGAAGCAGTGCTAGGGAAGAAATATATCTTCAACAGCCATATTCCCCACTTGGGTGATTGGAATACGTAGATAAAGTGTCAAATTCATGAAGTAAGGAATGAGAGCTAGAATTGAGTCGAAGAGGAAATAGTGGCTAGGGGCAACTAGGCAAAAACATAAGTTCTCAAAGTCTGGTTGGATGTCTTCGCATAATATAGGAACAGGGGATTTGAGCTAATTTTATTTGAATCTCAAGGCACAAAGTAAGCCCCGTTGTTATGGAACCGTAATAAAAGTCAATTGTATATCTATGATTACTCTTATCACTAATATTATGACTGTTGTTCAGCATTGTTTATAGCTACCTGGAGGAATAGCAGAGAAGGAAAGGAAGGGTTACTAAAACAGATTAAAGACAATATGTTTTGGGGGAAGAATCAAATAGAACTTCTTCAAATGAGATCAGTGTTTTAGGTTTTTGCAGAAGACCTTTAAAGGAAAGGCTTGCCTTACCCCTGACAGAATATATATCTAGTGTTACAGAACTCAGGGGATATCTACTTTTTGTTTTCTTTCCTAACAATTAAGTGTATAGTCATGTGCTAGTTGATTGCTGGGAGCCATTAGCCAAGTAGGTATGACAATTTCCTTGCCAGCGTACCCCATGTTGCTGACATGTTGCAGTGACATTGAATGTAAGTGACCTTGCTCAAGGACCAAGGCAGATTAGGGTGTTCCCGGTTTTAAGATAATCTTGTTTAGGGCGTTCCCAGTTTAGGTTCCAGGTTTAAGGTTTAAGATTATTCCTGCTGGGAATAGGGCGTATCCTGCTGCCTGAGTTCCCCTTGAGTTCTCACGGGATTCAGACAGTATATTTTGGAGATAGAAGCCCAGTGGAGGTGAATTTGGGAGAGAAGGTGGATTTTGGGAGAGAAGGTGGATTTCCCCAGAACGTGATTGTAGACGGCTGGTGTGAGTTCGGGAATAAAGAGTTGCTGTTTGAATCTACAAGCTGTGTGGTGGCTCGTGATTGTGTGCCCAGCCAGACTGCGGCATTTGTGCCCAGCCAGACTGTGGCATTTGGTGGCTTGTACGGGGAACTTCTGAAGCTTGGAGGTAAGTGAAATTGCTCGCCCCTGAGGAAGAGCGAAAGAATGGGTGACCAACTCAAAAAACAATGTGTTATTGTTTTGATTTATCTTGTTTTTGTTTCAAGCTGCCTATCCCTAGAAATTTCTCAGGCAAACTGGAAAAAATGGTTGACTAAAGGTTTGAAGTTTGTCGGCCCTGAGGAAGAGAAAATTGATACAACGATTTTTTATTCCGTTTTTGTTTCATTCAGTTTCGGCTTTGTTTTGTGCTATCTTATTGGGTTGCGTTATCTTTATAGTAGATTAGAAATTAGTAAAAAACAAACCGAAAAGATGTTAAGTAAATTGTTAGAGGTTCAGACCATGGAGAAAGACATTTTAGATCAAACAAAAGAGAAGGTCTCTCGAGCTAGTCAGACAGAGGAAGAAAATTTAAAGGAAAAGGGGTTGTTAGGAAAAAGGCCACAACAGGAGGCTGTTACTAACTCCATTTTATCACAAGAGGGCATAATTCAACCAACAGCCCCACCGATGGAGACAGCTGAGTGGCCCTCAAACCCCGTAGTTGATAAATGGGATCCTGAGACAGGACCTCAAAGATTAGCATGCCCTGTACTTGAACAGGCAGGAGGGCAGCGAATTCACCGTGCTTTAGATTTTAAAACAGTGAAGCAGTTAAAGGAGGCTGTAACAACCTATGGTCCCCAAGCTCCCTTCACGGTAAGCATGGTTGAGTCCATTACTAACTTGGACATGACGCCAGCAGATTGGGCTAGCATGTGTAAATCTGTACTAAATGGAGGACAATATTTGTTATGGAAGGTTGCCAATGAGGAATTTTGCACGGAGACAGCTAGGCGAAATGCAGCAGCCGGTTACCCTCAAAGAAATCTAGATATGTTGTTAGGAAAAGGACCTTATGAGGGTCAACGGCAACAAATTGAATATGATCCTGCTATATATGCACAAATTGCTGCAGACGCAGTTAGGGCATGGAAGACTTTACAAGGTCATGGAGATTTACAAGGTCAGCTATCTAAGGTAATACAGAGAGCTAATGAACCTTACGCTGACTTTGTAGATAGGCTAATTCAAACGGCTGCCAAAATTTTTGGGGATACAGAACAAGCAATGCCATTAATAAAACAACTGGCTTATGACCAAGCAAATCGTTGCTGCAGAGAGGTTATTAGACCATGGAGACATGAAGATTTAAACACATATATTAAATTATGTAGAGATATTAATGAACAAGGGCAAGTCTTGGCAGCTGCAGTACAACAGGCTTTAGATGCCAGGCCAAAAACATGCTATGATTGTGAACAAACAGGACATTTTAAAAGGAATTGCCCCATAGGAGGAGGGTTTAACAAAAGTAGGTATCAAAGGAATAGAATACCAGGTATTTGCCCACGATGCCGTAGAGGGAGACATTGGGCTAATGAATGCCGTTCTCAAACCACCATAGAAGGTACTCCCTTATCAAAAAACGGACAAAGACCAGGTATTTATCCAAGATATCGTGGAGAAAGGCATCAGGCTCCATTGCCAAAAAACGGACAGGGGGGCCCAATGCTCCGGGGCCCACAACCACAAATATACGGGGCAGTGGAGGATCCCAGCAACACCATCAGGGTAGTGCCCAGGACACATTGTCCATTAAATCCCTCATCAGACAAACCCGAGGGAGCGCAGGGTTGGACATCTGTGCCTCTGCCAGAGCAGTATTAACTCCAGAGATGGGAGTTCAAATCATTCCCACAGGAGTAAAAGGACCTCTTCCCCAAGGAACAGTAGGCTTATTATTGGGACGTAGTTCATCTACATTAAAAGGACTTATGATAAGTCCTGGGGTAATTGATCCCGATTATGTAGGTGAAATAAAAATTATAGCTAGTTCTCCAAGAGGTATATCAGTAATTTCACCTGGAGATAGAATAGCACAGTTGTTAATAATACCCAGCCTACATAATAAATTTCCTAGTCATAGTGTAGAAAGAGGTTCCAGGGGATTAGGCTCCACAGGTGTAGATTGGGCTATGTTGTCTTTAAATTTAGATTCTCGCCCAATGCTAAAACTAAATATTCAAGGTCATGAGTTTAATGGGCTACTGGACACAGGAGCTGACCTTAGCATCATATCTCGTCAAGAATGGCCAAAACATTGGCCATTACAACAAGCCACTCAAACGCTTCGAGGCCTAGGAGTGGCGACTAATCCCCATAGAAGTTCTATGATATTAGATTGGAAGGATCCTGAAGGATGTGAAGGAACTATACAGCCATATGTATTGGATCATCTTCCTATAAATTTATGGGGACGAGATGTCCTAGATCAATTAGGTTTGACGTTAACAAATAATATCAATCCTAATGCGCCCACTACTAGGGCTAGACAAGGCTTTAGGAAAGAAAAAAGATTAGGAAAACAAGGGCAAGGTATAGCAGCACCAGTACAAATAGATCAAGGAACAGACAGACATGGGTTGGATTTTCAGAAAGGGCCACTGAGACAATCAAAATTACTTGGAAATCAGAAAGACCAGTGTGGGTTCCTCAGTGGCCCCTGACTAAAGAAAAGATACAAGTAGCCCATGATCTGGTCAAACAACAATTAGCGGAAGGACATATACAACCTTCCATATCTCCCCATAATACTCCCATTTTTGTCATCAAAAAGAAATCTGGTAAATGGAGATTATTGCAAGATTTAAGAGCCATTAATAATGAGATGGTTATTATGGGACCTGCTCAATCAGGGATTCCTCAATTGTCTGCTTTGCCAAAAACCTGGCATGTTTTAGCTATAGATATTAAAGATTGTTTTTTTTCAATTCCAATTCATCCCGAGGATAGTCCACGTTTTGCATTTACTATCCCTGCATTAAATCATGAAGGTCCTGATCAGAGATATGAATGGAAAGTACTCCCTCAAGGGATGGCTAACAGTCCAACTATGTGTCAAATATATGTTAACAAAGCAATCCAGCCACTTAGAAATCAAAATCCTGAACTACAAATATTTCACTATATGGATGATGTATTATTGGCACATAAAGATAAAAACATATTGCTGGAATGTTATGCCACACTTACAAACTTATTAAAAAATTATAATCTAGAGATAGCAATAGATAAAGTACAATTAAATTTTCCAATTAATTATTTAGGAGTTCTATTATCCTCAACCATGGTCCGTCCACCAAAAATTCAAATACGAGTAGATCAACTCAAATCACTTAACGACTTTCAAAAGTTATTGGGAGACATAAATTGGATAAGGCCTTATCTAGGTATACCAACAGGAGAGTTGGGACCTTTATTTGATATTCTAAAAGGTCCATCAGATCCAAATTCACCCCGCATGTTAACTCCTAAAGCAAGAAAGGCATTAAAAATTATTGAAACATATATGGAAAACATACACTTGGATAGAATTGATATAAGTTTGCCTTTATTATTTATTGTACTACCAACAAAAAATATTCCTACAGGAGTATTTTGGCAAGAAGGTCCATTATTGTGGATACATTTATCTTATTCTCCTAACACTATTCTTACTAGGTATCCTGAGGCTGTAGGACAATTAATACTCAAAGGAATAAAAGCAGCGAAGGGAGTGTTTGGAATTTCTCCCAATAAAATTATTACTCCATATACTATGGATCAAATTGATGAGTTAGCTAATGAGTTAAATACTTGGGCAATAATCATGTGTAAATCTAATGTTTCATTTGATAATCATTTACCATCTAATCCTTTGTTGTCTTTTTGGTCTAAGCATCCTGTAGTTTTTCCTAAAATGACAAGAAAAACACCTATCATGAATGCTCCAAATATATTCACTGATGGGTCAAATAATGGTACAGCAGCAGTAGTTACCCCTGATCAAACTTTTACATTTTTAGTACCCAAACAATCAGCTCAAAAGGTAGAGCTTAATGCAGTTTTACAAGCTTTTTTGATGTTTAAAGATTCTGTATTTAATTTATTTTCTGATAGTCAGTATGTAGTTAATGCTATAGTATCTCTTGAAGATGCTGGTAGGATTTCCCCTTCTTCGACTGTTTTCTCTTTGTTTTCCACTATACAAAGTCTAATCTGGGACAGAAAAGATCCATTCTTTATAGGACATATTAGGGCACATACAGGATTGCCTGGAGCCCTTAGTTTAGGCAATGATTTAGCAGATAAAACTACACATGACATACATATTTTCTCTACATTTGAAGAAGCTACAAATTTTCATAAAAGGTTTCATGTTAATGCTAATACTTTACAAAAGCGTTTTAAAATAACTAAGGAACAAGCCAGACATATAATAAAACAATGTCAAAATTGTGTGACATTTTTACCACAAGTTAATCTTGGAGTCAATCCTAGAGGACTGATACCTAACCATATTTGGCAGATGGACGTCACACACTTGCCAGAATTTGGAAAATTAAAATATTTACACGTTACAGTCGATACTTCTTCTGGATTTTTGATGGGCTCCCTTCATGCCGGAGAAAAAACTAAAGATGTTATAGCTCATTGCTTACAAAATTTTGCCACTGTGGGCGTTCCTAAACAGTTAAAAACCGATAATGGTCCTGGCTATACCTCTACCTCTTTTAAACAATTTTGCTCATCATTTGGTATTACTCATATAACAGGAATCCCATACAATCCACAGGGACAAGGCATAGTTGAAAGAGCTCATCAAACTATTAAAACATACTTATTAAAGCAAAAAGAGGGAATTGGAAGGGGATATATATCCCCCAAAGATAAACTTAAAATAACGCTTTTTACTCTAAACTTTTTAAATTTGGATTCTTCAGGACTTAGTGCTGCGGAAAGGCATATGTATCCAAAAAATGTACATAAGCCTAAAGTACTTTGGAAAGATATTCTAACAGGACAATGGAAAGGTCCTGACCCAGTGATTGTCTGGAGTCGGGGGTCTGTTTGTGTTTTTCCACAGGGAGAACAGCAGCCCATTTGGATTCCAGAGAGATTAACTAAAACAGTTTCTACAGATCGAAAAGAAGATGATTTGACTCAAATCCATAACATCTGATATCCAGAACTCCAGCTTGGCCATTCTTACATCTGCGACAGTGATTAACTAGTGATGCAATTTTTCCTTGCCAGCGCACCCCATGTTAATTGTGGTAGTGCTGGCATATCTTTGCTGATGGTGTCACCAGTGATGCAATTTTTCCCAAGGAGCCGTCAATTGGCTTGGTGTCGTGGCATTTCTGTATCCTCCTCCCTTCTGCTAGTGATGGTCTAAAATTTGGGGGCCAATGGCTTATGCTGGACCGGTAGTCAGTGACGGGTATGATCCAATTGCAGTGGTATCAACCTAAGACAGGAGGCTGACGCCTAAAGGTCAGTTTTCCGATGACGGGTAAGAACCATATGTTGAATTGGACAACCTACCAGGCACGGTCCATAAGCCACATTAACCTCACTCCCCCACTGGCACCAAGGCCAAATTTGGGGGCCAACAGAGGTGAGGCAAAGAACCTCACCCCCCCACTGGTGCATAGACCTATCCACAAGTATGGCTGTATGCTGGACCGGTAGTCAGTGACGGGTATGATTCAATTGCAGTGGTATCAACCTAAGACAGGAGGCTGACGCCTAAAGGTCAGTTTTCCGATGACGGGTAAGAACCATATGTTGAATTGGACAACCTACCAGGCACGGTCCTTAAGCCACATTGCTTGTTGTTTAATTAATCAGAAGGGGGGAGATGCTGGGAGCCATTAGCCAAGTAGGTATGACAATTTCCTTGCCAGCGTACCCCATGTTGCTGACATGTTGCAGTGACATTGAATGTAAGTGACCTTGCTCAAGGACCAAGGCAGATTAGGGTGTTCCCGGTTTTAAGATAATCTTGTTTAGGGCGTTCCCAGTTTAGGTTCCAGGTTTAAGGTTTAAGATTATTCCTGCTGGGAATAGGGCGTATCCTGCTGCCTGAGTTCCCCTTGAGTTCTCACGGGATTCAGACAGTATATTTTGGAGATAGAAGCCCAGTGGAGGTGAATTTGGGAGAGAAGGTGGATTTTGGGAGAGAAGGTGGATTTCCCCAGAACGTGATTGTAGACGGCTGGTGTGAGTTCGGGAATAAAGAGTTGCTGTTTGAATCTACAAGCTGTGTGGTGGCTCGTGATTGTGTGCCCAGCCAGACTGCGGCATTTGTGCCCAGCCAGACTGTGGCAGTTGATGATGGGGATATGTTGTGAGCAATGCATCATTAGATAATCTCATCGTTATAGGGACATCACAGAGCAGATTTACACAAACCTAGATGCTGTGGCTTACTATAGAATTATGCTGTAGTCATTTTATCCTAGGCTATAAACCTGGGTAGCATGCTACTGTCCTGAGTACTCTAGACAATTGTAACACTGTGATATTCGTATTTCTAGGAATATCTAAACATAGGAAAGATATAGTAACATAGGAATAGGCATTTTTCAGCTCCCTTACAATCTTATGGGACCACTGTTATTAGTCATTGACTGGAAAATTGTTATGTGGCATGTGGCAATACGTTGCCCTATATATATATATATTTTAATAAGTTCATCTCTTTTATTTTGTCGTGGTACTAGGGATTGATCCCAGGGGCACCTTAGCACTGCATTTGTTTTTTATTTTGAGTACTTTAGTAACCACAGGTGATAGGCACTTAAGATAAATTTTCTAATCTTCTAACGAAAGGATTTCTATTGAGATGATTTTACACAACAGAATCTTAGCTGGGCATGGTGGCCCATTTCTGTAGTTCCAGTGACTCAAGAGGCTGAGGCAGGAGGATTGCAAGTTTTAGGCCAGCCTCAGAACTTAGTGAGTCCCTGTATCAAAATCTAAAAAAATAAATAAACAAAAAGGGCTGAGGATGGTAGCTCAGTGGTAAAGCACCCTTGGGTACAATCCCAATACCAGGAAAGAAAAGAAAGATAGATACTTTAAGCAATGACTAAGAAAAATCCATATCTTGAGAATCCTGAATAGTTGCCTGAGAAAACAACGGCTGCCAACTACGTTGAATAAGGTTGGGTTTGTGCGATTCCTAGCTTCTAAAATCTTAGCAGGAAGTAAAAACAAGCTTCACGTGAGTGTCAATGTGCCTCTAAGTACCTTACCTCATTGAATTGGAGTTCTAGATCCTTCTTTTGCACCTCAGTGACGTGGGAGGCAAGAGGATTGCAAGTTTGAGATTGATCCTATCTCAGAATAAAATAAAAAAAGGGCTGGGCATGTCGCTTAGAGATAGAGGTCTCCTGGGTTCCACCCCCAGTACCACAAACAAACAAACAAACAAACCAAAAAGAAGAAAAGAAATGGTAAGAGGTAGAACTCATGGAGCGGGTTGAAGGGAGTAGGTTCTTGGGTCATGCCCTTGAGAACTTGATCTTGTCCAGGGCCCTCTCCTCTCTCTCTTTCTCTTTCTTTTCTTTTGAGCTTCCATGAGGTAAGCAGCGTTGCGCCATGATGTTCTGCCTCGCCACAGTGGAACCAGGTAATCATGGGCTGAAACCTCTGAAATCATGAGTCAAATATTTCCTGTAAGTTGATTTTCTCAGGTATTTTGTTGCAGTGATGAAAAGGTGACTAACATAGGGAACAGAGCAATTTACATTGCTGTAAATAGAAGTGGAAACACTTTTCAGAATATTACTGTGAGGCCTTTTTTGCCCTCTTAAATATTTTGGTATAATCAATGTTTAGATGACCACATCAAAAATAGTTTTGGTTGCATAGTTGGGTTAGTATACAAATTTTAGTGTTTAGATTGGGATATGAACTGTAAAGAATATTTGTATTTGAATAAATGAATCATAGAAGAAAATGGTTTTCACTATCACAACCAACGAAAAAAAAATATATATATATAAACAAAAACAATATATAGCCTTCTTATTTTTTATGCATGTTATTATGGCATTTTTAGTTCTAGCATTGATTTGGAAGTAAAAACAAGCTTCACATGAGTGTCAATGTGCCTCTAAGTGTCTTACCTCATTGAATTGGAGTTATACTCAGATTTGTTTTCATAGATTCTTCTTTTTTCCCTTTAAGATCCTAAAAGCTACGTAAATGTTCGTGATATCTCCTTGAAATGATAGATTTGGCTGTTGGAGGCATGATGAGCAAAGGTTTTATAGAAATGTCTGTGAGTATTTGGTGCAGTGAGGTTCAATCTGATGTCTAGCATACAAAAGGTGTGGGAAGATCATCTGGAGTCCAGTGAATGATGCTCTGACCAATCTCAGACCTGTCCTGCAACTCTCACTCATCACAGCAGCCTCAAATCACTTCCGTTTTTGTTATGGTTTGGATATAAGGTGTCCCTGCCCAAAGCTCCTTGGCTACTGCAGGAATATTCAGAGGTGAAATGACTGGATTATGACAGCCATAGGCTAATCAGTCCATTCTAGTTTGAATAAACTAATTAATTAGTAATTTGAGGTAGGCAGGGCTTGGCTAGAGGAGGTGGGTCACTGGGGCCATGTCCTGGAAAATTCATCTCCCCTGTGGTCCCTTCTCCTTTCTCTGCTACCTGGCTGCCATGAATGAAGCTTACTTCCACCATGCCTTTCTGCCATGAAGTTCTGCCACAGTTGGGCCCAGGGCAATGGAGTCAGCCTACCATGGACTAACCTCTGAACCATGAGCCAAAATAATCAGGTATTTTGGGCACAGCAACACAAAACTGACTAACACAATTCTCTAATTAAAGAATATTATCATAGCCCCTAAAAAAGGAGCTACCTACTAATTATTGATTACTTCACATCAACCCTGCTGTCCCTGCAGAGCACTAATCTACTCAGTCTATATGAGTTTGCCTCTTTTGGACACTTGATGGCAATGGATTAATATAAAATGTGATGTTTGTGTCTGGCTTAGTATAACTTAATATAATGTTTTCAAGGTCCATCCATGTTATAGCATGTATCAAAGCATGCTACTTTTCATGGTATAATCAGTATATAAGTAAAGTACCATCAGATAATATTTGCAATTATTTACTTCTCCCTTTTCTGGAAGAGAATTAGACATCACCACCCCTAAAGACTTTAGATTTGACCATGTGAAGTGCTCTGGCAAACAAGGACATGCATTTTTTTAAATTTCTACTTTTTTTTTCCACCTGTGGTACTGGGGATTGACCCCAGGGCCTCACACAAATGTTTTATCACTGAGCTGCATCCCCAGCCCCACTCTGGCTAACAGAATGTGAGTGAACCAGATAGGTGTCCCTACCAAGCAGAAGCTGGAAGAGTCAGTGTGAATTTCCACTACCTCCCTTGTTCCTCCTCTTAGCCACAAGAATGACCTGGATTGTGCTGTCCATTGGCCTGGGTCCCAGAATAAGAGGATCCATGACCGACATGTAACAAGAGTAAGAAATAAACTGTATAAAGAGCAACTGATATTTGGGGTTCATTTGTTATTGTACTGAAGTAGATTGATATTCATGGAGGAGAGAAATTTCATTTTATTGTCAATTGTGGATAAATATTCTGGTGGGGAGTGTTATTTAAGATTTACTTTGAGGACTAAGTAGGATTTCAGTGGACAGAAAAGGCAATGGGAATAGTATGTGCATATATGCAAAGGGAAAATGCAGAGAATTCAGGTGTTTGGGGCGCAGGATAAAAAATCTGATCCAGAAATGATGGTATGAATGGAGAGAAGTGGAGGAGATGTCTAGGAAAATCCTTTCAAGCATATTTATAAGAACTTGAATTTGAACATCATACTCTGGGGCTCACCATCTCTTGCAGTAGACAAAGAAGAGAGTCTCTGGAAGAGAAGGCTGTTAGTTAATTGAGAGGTTTCCAACTTTGAGGACATTTATGGACTGAGAGAAAAGGTCCAATTCAGAGTCAATATATAAACATGCAAAAAAGAAAAATGGTGATCAAAGATGGAAACTTGTAAAGTTTTTTTGTAGCCAGGGAAAAAACAACAACAAAGATCATAGAAGGTAGTGAGAAATTTAGAGGTGGAGTGAGTTCAGATCTCAGTGTCAGGAGAAGAGACTGTTGTCCAAAGTGACAGTAGCACAGCCTTGGTAGGGAGTACTGTCACTCCTGAGGAGGAAACGGGTGCAGAGGCCCCAAACAACGCCTCATGAGGGTGGTGCAGAGTACCTGAGCAACATGCGAAATACCTACAAAGATTGCTGGTACTTAGCAAATGTTTGACCTCTTTATTTTTCTGCATGGAATTTACTAGGCCCTTGAATATGGACTCTTCTCAAGCCAGCACCCACAGGTCAGTCAATGTCTGTTCTGTCCATGTATTCTCTTCCTAGTTCCGCTTAGCTCACTGCCATCCTCATGTGGCTTCTCAGGCACCTCTCATCCCAGAAAATCCCATATCCTAATTTTATGGTTCATGGAAACCATGATTTAAGTTCTGGGTGAATTTCATGTGGACTTTAAGCTCTTTTGCATGGCTTGCTGGGTTATGTGCTTCCTGAAATGCTGTTTACGGCATCAGACATCCAAAAAGTGGCACAATTGGTTTGCACATAGACACTGAATCAAAGATTTACCTGAAACTCAACAAAATAAATGAAGCTAGGATGAAGCTGCTGCCTGGCATCTAGCAGAGCTGGCAGAGACCTCCTCCACAGCACATGGAGGAGCAAGTGTACAGCATTCCCTGATATATTACCAGGAGCTCCAAGCTGTAGAGTGGAGCCAAAGCAGGCTGCTAACACGTCGGAGGAAACTTGGTGTGAATATACATATATATGTTACATATCTATGTGAGCAGATAATATGCATCTATATATAGTCAGCAGAAGCTGGCAATGAAAACAAGAACTCTCTACTTTCTCGGCTTACTCAAATTGCATAAAAATAGTGTTTGACAATCAAAGGAACAATGTGCAAGCCTTTGCTAGCTAAAGGCTGTGTGCTCGTCCTATGAAAGAATCTGTTAAGTATCTTATGGTCTGGCTGCCTGCTGGGTTCAGAAGCCACAGTCCATCTCTTTGTCATGTTCTGTGATGATTTAACAGGGATAATTTCAAGAAGGGTTTTATGCTCAGGCATTATTCATGTGTCAGGGAAGAAAGGAGAGCTTTCTCTGAGCTAGTTCAGGTTAGGTGATTTCTTGGAGTGATGACTCCCGTATATGATAGGTGAGGCTGGGACAGGGTATCTGGGAAGAACGAATGCACACAAACCAATTGTGTAGATTAAATGTGTTAAATTTATATGCAGATATGCAAGCATTGACACCCATTACACACATTTTTGAGACTTCATAGAGTTTGAGGCATTGGATAAAATTTCTGGGGATTACAAATACACATTACATTATTATTCTATTATAATTTAATCTCATGTTATTTGATGTCTATACCCTCAAAGAAATAATTTACTATACAAACATACATTGAGCATCTATCATGTGCCAGGCACCATATTTGGAACTTGACATTCAAAGATGAATAAAGCAGAGTTCCTGGCTTTGAGGTCCTACTCAGACAGTCAGTATGACCAATGCATATTATTATTCTGCAATGTAACCGAGGGCTATAATACTGCTAGGAATAAAGTATTTGGGAATTACAGAAAATCGTTCCAGTTACTTTTGCTGTGTAATCAGTTAGCCAGGACTTACTGGCACAAAGCAACCATTTTATTATTCTTGCAGATTTGGTGGGTTAGGAACTTGGCAAGGACACAGAAGAGATAGAGAAGAGATGGCTTATTTCTGGGCACAGTGTCTGGGATCCCAACTGGGAAGATGTGATGACTGTAACTCTGGACCACAGTATATACACATGGCTTCTCCATAGAGCTGGGCTTCCTCTCATCACATGGTGTCTCAGGCTCCAAGGGAGTAGGTTCCAGCAAGCAAGGTGAAGGTCCCATCATCCTTTATGACCCAGCCTCCTTACGGCCCTAGCTTCACTTTTGCCACGCTCTATTGGATGAAGCAGCCTTGAAAAGGAAAGGGACAAAGATCCAAACTCTTAATGGGAGGAATGTCAAAGAATTTTGTGGCCACCATGAAAATAGAGTGCTTCCCTAGCTCGGATTCATCAGGGCTTCATGCAAGAGGTGCTATTTGGGATGCATCTTGAAAAAAGGAAGAGAAGTTTAAGAGGAGAAGTGGGGGGTTGGAATAAAAATGATTCTTCATAGGAAATAATACAGTGTGGGCTCACACATACACAGGGAATTCAGAAATACAAGAGGAGTGGATCAGTCATCGGAGGAAAGCCAGTCTCACTGCTTTCAGTGACATCAACATGTTTGGGCCACTAACTCATCGCCTTGAGTGTCCATCAATATACACGATGTATATATTTTGGTGCTGCAGATTGAACCCAGGGGCACTTTACCACTGAGCTACATCCACAGGTCTTTTTATTTTTTATTTATACTTATATTTTTAAAGGTTAACTATAAAACAGCCTCAGGCTGGCCCTTCAAGAAGTATCCCAGAAGATGCACTATTATTAAAACAAAATGAGGAAATGTGGTGCGGAGGCCAGGGGCTGGCAGAGGAGCTGTGAGGGACAGTCCCTGCGGGTCATGCCTCTTTCTCCTAAAGTGCTTCAAGTGCTCATTGCCCTGAGGTGGGTGCGCATCAGAGTGGGATTCTCATCACCTAGGTCCCACACAGCTCTTGTCTTTTCCCCATCCCAGTTCTACACATTGACAAGTTTTTCTCCATTAAGCATCACCGAGGGCTCGATGCTCCTGTCAAATGCAGTTATTGCATCCAGCTCCAGCTGAAAGCTGATCTTCATGTTTTCTCTTTTTTTCTGCAGTCCTGGGGATTAAGCCTAGGGGTACTCTGTATTTACTCTATATCTATTTTATATCCCCATAGCTTTTTTAAAAAATTTTATTTTTGAGGCAAAATCCTACTAAGTTGTCTGGGCTGGCCTTGAATTTGCAATCTTTCTGCCTTGGCCTCCAGAGTCGTTGGGACAGGCAGGCACCACCATGCCTGGAATTCTCCATGTTCTTGGTTTCATGGAGTTCATGTCCCCATTCTTTTTGATGACTGTGGTCAGCCTGGCCACCTGCCTGGTAGTAATGCCAACACTGAGTGACTTCAGGGGGTCATCAAAATTCTTGCTATCTACTGGCTTCCAAGTGCCCAGAAAGGTATCCATCATACCTTCTTGGTTGGGCTAGGCTGATATCCAAGCTACAAGAGGAAAGGTGTGCAGAGACTCCGAGATGAGCCTCCGTCTTAATTTCTAACACAAATCTTAAAAAAGTCAAAATAAAAATTTAAATGTAGGGGCTGGGATTGTGGCTCAGCAGTAGGGCACTCGCCTAGCACGGGTGGGACCGGGGTTCGATCCTCAGCACCACATAAAAATAAAGGCATTGTGTTGTGTCCATCTACACCAAAAAAAATAAATATTTTTAAAAAATTTAAATGTAAAAATGTTTATAGAATATGGATCTAAAGAAAGAATATTTTTGTACAGTTGTGAAGTGTTTGCTTTTTAACCTATTATTACAAATGAGTAAAAAAGTTTTGAATAACTATAAAGTTTATGAAATAAGCCAAATTTCTTTTATTATTGAAGAAAGAACTTTTTTAAAAAAAAATTTAGTGTAACCTAAGTATAGAGCATCATAAAATTTCCTGTAGAGCAATCAGGTCCTAGACCTCTACATGCCGTCTGCTGCTGACTCACTGACTCACCAAAGTAGCTTCCGGTCTTACAGGATTCATTCATGGCAGTGCCCTACATGGGTGAATCATTGTTTATCTTTTATACTGTATTCTTTTCTTCCTTTTTGTTTTTCTTTTGTGGTAGTGGAGATTGATCCCAGGGCCTAAAGCATATTAGACAATCACTCTACCAGTGAGCTATGTCATCTGCCCCTTTTCAATTTTGTTTTGAAATTGGGTCTCACTAAATTTCTGGGGTTGTTGCTAAATTACTGAGACTGGCCTCAAACTTGTCATCCTCATGTCTCAGCCTCCCCAGTCACTGGGATCACAGGCGTGCACCCACCATGCCTATTTATACTGTATTCTCATTGCACCTTTCTATATTTAGATATGTTTACCTACATGAACACTTTTCATTTTGTTACAACTGCTACAGTATTGCTAGGAGCAAATAGGTTTTAGTACATATCTTAGGGATGTAGGAGGCTATATCATCTAGGTTTGTGTAAGTACTCTCTGATGTTCACATAATGGTGAAATCACCTAATGATGAATTTTTCAGAATGGATCCCTGTGATGACTAAGCAATGCATGACTGTGTATTTATTTGGGAGAGCATTGTGAAGCAGATAGATTTAAAATTGGTCCCAAAAGTGAAAGGACTACTTTTTCTTTAACAAACCTATACAAAGCATGTGGATTTCAACTCAGCCCTGCAGGTAGCTATTATTATTGTTCAATTGCATATTAAGAAATTGATTCCCAGAGAGATTAACTAACTTGCCTAAAGTCACACAGCTGGTTGGTGGCAGACCTAGGATTCAAAGCCTGGATTTTGAGTCTAGGCACCACCCAGATGTGATACCTTGCCCTTAGACAACTGGAACTGAACAGTGGCTAAAGTGGAAGGCAACACTAGGACCTTGAATTTGATCTGTGTGACAATTGGAGCCACTGATTGCACCTCAAATAGCAATAAATATAATCTAAATTGTGTTCACATAGCTACTTATTGGCTGAGCCAGATAATAAAACCAGTCTTTGGCCAGGCATGGTGGTGCACACCTGTAATCCCAGCAGCTCAGGAGGTTGAGGCAGGAGGATCTTGAGTTCAAAACCAGCCTCAGCAGCTTAGGGAGGCTCTAAGCAATTCAGTGAGACCCTGTCTCTAAGTAAAATACAAAAAAAGGGCTGGGAATGTGGCTCAGTGATTAAGTGTCCCTGGGTTCCATTCCCAGCACCAGGGAGAAAAGAAAACCAGTTTCTGGCTTTTTGGTTCAGTGTTCTTCACTAGTCCCTGAGTCTCTCATGCTTGGAGATAGTATTTTTGGGATCTACACCACTTCTGAATCTCTTAAATGATAACATAAGATCTGGACTCTTAACAAAAAGCAAACATCAGTGGTAACTCATGCCCAGCCACTTAGGTTTTATCAACAGGGTACTCCAAAATCAGTTAAGCCAAATTAGTTGACTTATTACATAATTGTTTCAAAGCTAAGTTAGAAGCACACAAGGCAGGCTTCTGTGGTTTGACTCTCCAAGATGAAACATGGTATGTAATTAGAAGCAGCTCAACCTCTCAATCAATTTAACTTCTTTTTTATGGCTGTGAGCTGAAGCCGATAGAATATTTTGCTGCATGGTGTGGTGTCATTTAAACATATATTCTGACACCAGTCAGGACAGACAGCGTTAATGTAGCAATATGACTGACTGAAAACACCAGTACATTATCCAAGTACAAAATGGCTATGTCAGCAAATGAAGCATTGGGGAGAGAGGATGAGTCAAAGAACATTAACCTTGCATTCAATTTGAGTCTTACATCTTTCACTTCCGTGTGTACTTATGGAACCAAAGATCCATAATGGTTAAAAGACAGTGGTGGTGGTGGCGGCGGCGGGTGGGGGGGCTGCCTCAGAGAAATAAAAGGAACAGTTGGCAGCTTAATATCAGGTTTTGTGGAATTAATGTTAAATGGACCTTGTGCTGTGCTAGTCATTTTCCAAAAAAGACATCTAAACATTTTCCATTGGGATGACTGTGCATTTTCACTAAGATATGTTAGAAAGTGGTAGGAATAATGGAAACAATGGAAACGATAATAACCCTTGCCTCAGAAATGCCCGCCAAGCTGACTTAGGAAAAAAGATCGAAGTGAGTTAAGTGGTTCATTTGTGAAATTGAAGGTGGTTTAAAGAGCAAAGCAATACTTCTAGAATTGATATATGCAATATATAAAGACACAGCATGGGAGGTGTGCAAATATATTTAAGATACATATATCTTTAATCCATCTTTTATATATAATATCTTTAATATATCATATATATTTATATATAATATCTTTGTACAATACCTTTAATACATATCATGTATTTGTATATAATATCTTTAATATATGTGTGTATATATGTTAAAACTATGCTTCCTGAATGTATGTATATTTGAATTACCTATGCATTTTACACAAACTTCTTTTCTCTGATGAGGTGCTTGGCACGTCTCCTACTTTGACTTCCTAGACACCCACCTCCAGCTGGTAGCAGGAATAGAGAAATGAAAGCATCCAATACTGGTTTGTAAACCAGACCAATGGCCAGTATTGGGGCCTCCTTTCTTTCTTCCTTTTTTTTTAGTTGTTGATGGACTTTTATTTTTATTTATTTATTTATTTATATGCAGTGCTGAGACTCAAACTCAGTGCTTCACACATGCTCAGCAAGTGCTTTACCACTGAGCTGCAGCTCCAGTCCCCTTTCTTCCCTTCTTGAGCCTGTTGGGTATTGTGTGTGTGTTCAGAGTGAAAGAGAGCTGGGTACACGCGTTGGTATGCCACAGCCTTCTCTACAGACACTCACACACTCTGTACGCGTTTCTTGGAAAAGCAAATAAGACTGTTCACTGATCTCTAAGCTGTCATTTCAAAGACACATGGTGGGGAAATTGATCTACAAGTATTAAAGCGTTTTTGGTTTTGTAGCATTAAGTTGACACAAAATGATCCCATATTCTCTTCTAGACCAGAATCTATTAAGTACTTATTTGAGTCTATTATAGACACTCATTTCTCTTTAGAAAACCTTTCCAGCTAAAGCCGAGTGTGTCACTAGCAATGGAATATGAAAACTTCTACTTAACATAAGCTCAAAGCATACAAAAAAGGGAATATTGAGAATTCCTATTTGTAAGTTACATGGATTCCAAGGGTTGAAGAAGGGTGTGTTCCATGGCCAGGATATTCAACTGTGTCGCTGTTTCTGAGCACTTACTTTCCCAGTTTGTCATGCGTATCAAACTTTGGCTAATGCGATGGTCTTCCATGCTGAGACCATACATGGTATGTTTGGAAAGACATTATTATTCAATAGAAGGAGTTTGGGGAAAGAGTTTATTTTACCTTCCAGAGAGAATTGCTTATAAGAAAAAGGGACTATTTTTGGATTTTTAAAAATTCTATTAATGTCAGCTCTATTGAAACTCTTTGATTTTCTACCCTGTTGCTTAGAAACATTTTATTAAATGTTGTCAGTGCTTCATCTGCTCTGATTTAAAATGTGACTTTTATCTGTCACTGTAAAATGAGCTCTTTGCTTTGCTGTTTTCCAGTAACCGTGTTCTAAGTTATTTATAGTTATTAAAAATGTTTTATTGACAGAAGGATGATAGATCAGGGTGAGCCAATGTCTGGCTTATCTATTTTAAGGACATTGGGTGGGGGTTGGTATAGCAGAAATTTATAGCGAGCAAAAACAGGAGTGATGAGATTTAAAAAAAAACTTTCTTCACCTTTGACCCTTAGAATCTAAGGGTAGGCTGAATGAAGAATGGTAAGGGTTAAAACTTCTTTACCAAATTCCTGCAGCCATCCCTTCTGCATTCAGTTGCTTATCACCATCATCTGAAATTCCACCATCAGGGATATCACCTTAATCTTGCTAAGCTATCAGATTCAAACTTACCTGGAGACTTCAGTAATTAGGTAAGTATAAGACCCAGCTGAAGTGAGGTCCATCAAGAAGCACAAAGGGATCAGGAGAGTGGGGATGAAAGGGAGGGTTAAAAAGAGACAAAAACAAAGATTACATATTTGGACTACTCCTCCCCTCCTCCTGCTGCCCCACAGGCCTGGGCCTTAGGCTGGGGAGTAATTGGCTTCCAGAAAAGGGAGAAAAGTCAAACCTACATGAGCCTACTACTACCTCTCCTTACCATGACATATTCCATGGGGCAAGGCTGGGAAATTGTGAATAGAATAACTAGATTCTATTCTCCTCATGTAGCCAGAATATTTTTTTATAGTAGTTGTTTTATAAAATTCAAAAAATCCCTAAATGTTGACTCAATTGTATGGATGGTTTTCACTGGTCTCCCCCCCACAGCCCGCACTGCCCCCTCTTTAGATTTATCCTGATTTCCATGAAGAGCTGCTTCTTAACAAGGGATTAATTAGTCATTCAGTTAAACCTAACTGTTGGTCTGGGAAAGCACCAAATGTTGTTTATAAAAGTAACACCCGTGCTGGGCACAGTGGTACACTGGGCACAGACTTGGGAGGCTGAGGCAGGAGAATTGCAAATTTGAGGTCAGTCTCAGCAATTTAGTGAGACTGTCAGCAACTTTGCAAGACTTTTTATTTTTATTTTAAATGAGAGTTTTTTCTTTTTTTAACATTGTTTTTTAGTTGTGGATGGATACAATAACTTTATTTTGTTTTTACCTGGTGCTGAGGATCGAACCCAGGGCCTCACACATACTAGGCAAGCACTCTACCTTCGAGCCACAACCCCAGCCCAACTTTTTATTTTTTTAATTTATTTTTATTTTTGGTGGTGCTGGAGTTTGAAACAACTTTTTATTATTTTATTATTTTTTAAAACATTTATTTTTAGTTATAGGTGGGCACAATATCTTTATTTTATTATTATGTGGTGCTGAGGATCAAACCCAGGGCCTCACACATGCTAGCGAGCGCGCTACCACTGAGCCATGGCCCCAGCCCACAACTTTTTATTTTTTTAAAACATAAAAAAGTCTGGGAATGTAGCTTAGTGGTAAAGTGGTAAAAATGTAGCTTTTTGGTAAAAACCCCTGGGTTCAATCCCCAGAATATTAAAAAAAAAAAAAAGAATCCAGCTCACACCTTCTGAATAAAGCAGCAGCTATTGATATTATAGCTATATTTCTAATTAATACACTTGTATTATGTCTACTAATAGGTATCTTAGGATTGCTATATTAGACCTTGAAGATTATCTCAAATCAATTGAAATTATAAATCCCTCATATACTCCAACAGAGTTTCTCCCTATAGGGAAGGTGGCATTGCTTAGTAAACTATCATTGTTATTATTTATTAAATTTTCTCTTTGTAAAAAAAGACTTAAGGCCCAATGGCTTGATGGACTTTTGTGGTTTCTCTGAGTTCTGTGTCCATTTAATCATAAAGGAGTCTGAGATAATGGAGCACAAAGCCAGCAAGACAAAAAACTTCCCAACTGGTCACTGCAGTTGTACACCTGTATACACACACACACACACACACACACACACCCCTTCACATTTAGGTAGTGATTCCTGTTCCTCACGCTCCCTGATAGAGAAAAGGCATCCTAATGTTATCACTATGGATTTGACCATTTCAACTGCAGCACTTTGCATAATATATATGGCTCAATATTTCAGAATCTCTTACCCTGCAGGGTGATTGGCTTTAGCTTTGGAGTCCAAGACCTAAAATAATAAACAGTGGCTTTATCTGACACCAAGGAAAAGCACATTACTATAACACAGAGGAGATCAGACTACCTTAAAGTTTCACGTTTCATGGGTAAACTGATAAGGCTCAGGGAAGGGAACTTCATTTATTAGAGGATTTTAACTGAGAGCTGCTAAAAAGGGGCATGAGCTAAAAAAAAATATATGTTCAAATTGATCATAATTTGATTATGTCAATATCACTTCCAAAAACAAATAGGTTTTAGCCATGATTCAGGCAGCAAAAGCTAATAATAACACTGTGTGGAATTACTATTTTTGCCCATATGCATCTGAGTGGTTGAAGCAATCTCATCGTATGATTAGGCACAAGTCCAATCTATGACAAATACTGTGGTCTAAAATAGTTACATGGGAAACCATTGGAAATGTATTTTACCTCTGAGAGCTTTGAACCTGGTGAATCAGTACATTTTACCCTGTTATTCTATGTTTATATACTTCACTGGAAAACAAAACGCATGTTTCCAGCATTTTATATTGATGGTCATAATTGGGGTTGATAATGCTTTATACTTGTAATATTCTGAGGAGCTCATGATGATTGAGTGTTGTATGTTCCCCAATCTTAAGGCAGCTATTCTTAAGAAGTACGAGATGATGGCAAGATTCTATTTCCAGACAAAATGTGGACCATTTAAGTGGAAAGATATTTATAAATAATAAATCTGTAGGTAGGTGAGATATGAAATCCTGCCTCACTGTAAAACGTTGCTTTTTGTATGGACAACTCTCAACTTGTAAATTCCATGAATGGTCAAAATGTGTAGAAGCAGGTACTCTTGAGTTTCCTTTCTTTACTTCTGTCAGTTTCTGTGCCCTTAGACTTAGTAGCCTGCAAAATAATTGTTGTTTTACAGCACTGGTGAGATGGCTTGCTTATGTGGCCTAACCTACTGAAGATGGATGGAGGTTTCAAATCTGGCAGAGACTTATGGAAATTTTTTTCTCCTTCACAGCAACTGAAGTGGACAAAATGTTAGATCATTTTGTCTAGAAGGAAAAATGTATATATACATTTTAATGTGTCCAAAGCTACAAGAACACAGCAGAAAGTTATTGGAATAAAATAAATTCCCCGGGTACCCTAGCAGCGGTTTCCTCATATAAGGAGCATTCTGTTACTTGGTAGAATCTCACTTTGTCATTATTTATTAAATTCTATCTCTAAATAAATGAATAAATAAATAAATAAATAAAAGACTAAGACACAATGGCCTGATGGACTTTAGTGGTTTCACTGTGTTTTGCATCTGTTTAATCATAAAGGAATCTGAGATAACTGAGCACAAATCCAATTAACAAAAACCCATGGCCTACTTCTTTCATTTATTGAATCAACATTAATTTACTGTGAGCTGATATGAACCCTAACACCTGAGCATGCATAGATGCCTAAAGTCCACCTCTTGACAATGCTGAAAGTCAGACTTATGGACAGATTCAGTATGCTAACTGCAGCACAGAGATAATCAAAGGAGGTGGAACAGATTAGGAAAGAAGGCCAAGGATTCCAGAGGTGATGCAGAATGAATAGCAGATAGGTAGGAATGTGTAGGGGAGGGCTCAAAAGAAAAGGGAGAAGAAAGGCATTCCAATAAAGGGATTCCCTTAAGCAAAGACACAAAGGGAACAAGCAGGGAATTATTTGTTTTTCTTGAAGCATAAAACTGATAAGGAATAGCAATGCTTAAGGCTGGGGAGAGAGAGAGAGGATTGATGAGACTGAGACAGGATGGGGAAGGAGATGTGAGGGCAGCACAGTTCTTGGATGCACTGTAATGGCCAGGGTTTCAAGTAGAGAAAAAAATCATGGCAAATGAGGAAATTGGTAGATCTTTCTGTGAGCAAGTTGGAGAACCAATTTGAAAGGTACAAGGTTATAAGCAGTGAGCTAAGAGAAGGAGGGCGGGGGAGGGGGGCAGGGGGTGGGGCTACACTTAGGATACAAAAGGAAAAGGAAAAGGTGTGAGGTTGGCCCTGATGCAAAAGCATGGCTTCCTGGAATGAGAAGGTTTGCAATGATTCACTGCCTTCAGGTCATTTCCAAATGTTTAATTTTATGGAATTGTCTGGGGTGGGGAATATATCTTGAGATGAGATGGACATGTGTACTAATCAAAATTGTTAGAAGAAACCGAAACGAGTGCTGGATAATTTCACCATAAAGTTTATTAATGGATACTGGGTAGCTCATAGACTTTCTAAAGATGGCCAAATAGCCACAAATAGCCAAGCTTAGAGGCTTAGAGACTGCTCAGCCAGTAAGTTTAAAACATGTCTGAAAATTTGTACATACACACACACAAATACATACATATGCACATATTCATATATGTATATATATTTGGTAACATATAAAATATATATATAAAATATATATTTGTGCATCATAATTATACATAAGAGTTAGATTCATTATGTCATATTCATTCATTTATGCACATAGCATAATTTGATCCTTTTCATTCCCCAGTACCTTTCCTTTCTCTTCCCTCTTAAAACTTGTCAAGTTTTAAGGGATGGCTGCAAATTCTTTGACACACTTACTATTAAGAATTGGCATCTATGTCCCTTCTCCTTGAATTGGGTGGGCTTGTTCCTGATTTGAAAATTAGAATATGGCAGAAATAATGCTCTGTAACTTCTAGGTTAGGTCTTGGAGCCCTGAGCTACCATGTGCAAGGTCCAGCTTCCCCAGTTTTGCAGAAATTACATAGAGAACTATGTTCCATGAATTCTTAATTTTTGACTCATCTCCCCCCAGCCTCAGACACGTAAATGAAGAAACCTCCATATAATTCCAATACCCAGATTTTAGAGTTATCCCCAGACAGTTTAGAATCCCATCCAAAAGGTCATCCTCATTGGGCTTTGCCCAATTTCCTGACCTACAGAATCCATGAATATCATAACATTGTTGTTATAGGGTGGTTCCTTTGTACAGCGATAGGAAATCAGAACATGGCACTGCCTCAGTGGCTGGCTACAGACCCTGCAGCTAGTCCTACTATAACCACATATGTCAGCCCAGATGACAGAACCTCGACCACTGCTGGCCCAGGAGCAATGGAGGTGCTGCCAATCCACCCCCGTAGGAGAATGGATGCTGCGTGGCCCCTGCTTCCCAGGTCACCGTCCTCCTATTTAACTTCTGAGGAGGATGTGTTTTATTTGTGGAGCCACGTCTGAGCTGCAAGGGAAACTGGTAGAATATTTGGCATTCTCGGCTTCCAGAGTGAGAAACAGGCTCTGTCTCATGGGAGGGAGGATTTCTCAAACATGGGAAAGGGTTTTAGATACCGAGCTACCTAAAAAGAGTAGCAAATGTCCATCACAGGGTGCACTGCCAAAGCCAGTGTGGAAATGGGCACTCCTCCTGGCAAGACTCTTTAGATGGCACAGACTGAAGACAGGGGTACACAGCGATGGGGTTCCAGGAAGGAGGTGCTATCCCCTACTGGGGCCAGTGTAACAAGACTTCAGGGTTCTTATCCAACACCATCTTGTTTCAATCCCTAGACTTTAACTAGTACTTAAATTTTCCTCATTTTTCAGATTGTCTAGGTCATGCCATTCCCATGACCAAAATCCTCCAAAAGGTTGCTCATCTCAAATTGAAGGCTCAGTTCTTACAGTGCTGACCAGCCTCTCTCCCACCCCTGCCTTATCTCCTGCTGCTTCCCTCTCCCTAACTCACAGTGGATTCTTGATTTCTTGGGAAACTCCAAGAGTTCTCCTCTCTAGGGATTTTTAATTTATTCCTATTATGGAGGCCTTCATAATAAGACACTATATATGAAATAGGGATATGCCCCCTTCCACCATCCTTTTCTCTTTACCCTGCATCCTTATTGGCCCCAGCACTTATCACCAACCAATGTACTAGGTATTTATCTATTTGCTTATTGTCTGTTTTCTCCTCCTAGAATATTAGCTACTTGAGGGAAGGGACTTTTTTTCCGCCCCCAGGCACAGTATCTCTAGTGCCAAAGCAGTGAGTAAATACTTATTGGCTGTGTTTGAGAATTGTTAGCCTTAATTCCTTTGTTCTGATGCAACTGGTTATTATTGTAAAATAAGGTCTTGGCCTGTGGCCAACCTGGGAGGTTTCTGTGTGGATGCATACAAGGGCTCTACTAATGATTTCTAAACATGTTTATGTGCGTTGTGTGTGAGGCGAAGAAGAGACACACACCCACGACAGGTTATGCCTTTTTTCTTATTATAAATCGCTATACCATTATACTGATTTCTTGTTCTTCATAGCACTTATCACTTTCTATCTTCTTTCATTGGTTATCTGTTAACTGTCAATATTGACTAGATCATAAGCTCCAAAAGGGCAGGGACTCTACCTTGTTTACTCTTGCCTTTCCAACAACCAAAATGTTACCTAGCATGTACATAAGTAAGCAACCAACAACATTCTTTGAATAAATAACAATTTTATTCATGATCAATATTATCATTTGCTATGGCAGTATACATATATACTCTCTCTCTCTCTCTCTATATATATATATATGTATTCTCTCTCTCTATATATATATATGTTTAAAACATGTCTGAAATATATATATTTAATATTTATACATTAAAATATATAATAATAAATATATTTCATTTTATAAATACGAATATATAAATATATAAAATGATATAAATATACATATGATATATTTATATTTATAAATATATAAATATATAAATATATAAAATAATAAATATATTTCATATTTATTTGCAGGAATGTGGATAGAGGAGAATGGACAACAGTGCAACCAAAATAGAACAAGGTGCCCTTGACCCCTGGGCTATGATAGCGCTTGCATAAGGCACAATGAATTGAGAATCCAGAATGGAGTTCTATCAATTTTCTGGGTAAAGATAGATGGATGATCAATTGGATTTAGATATTTTGGCATGACTTTGTCAAGGTGCTTAAATTGCCTTGTGATGGGAAATACACAAATCAAATAAATTTGCACATCAAAAATACCACATGCATTGTCGACATGGGGATACTAGGCTCTGCTGTGTGTGTAATATTTCTCTTACCCAAACTTTAGCCATGTATCAGCCAGTCCTGGAGGTATGACAAATGGGAATGAAAATTGGATTCATGCATAAATACTTCATGAATCTGAGATGGATGGACTCAAACAAACCCAAGATGGTCTAATTTATCAGGATGCTTTTATCAAGCAAGTGTAAATGGAACGTCACAGGAGACAAGGGCAGCAGTTCTTTGGGCTTCAGAAGCTGTATTTCTGTTCTAAACCACACCATCATGATTATTATCATTCAAGATGAAAATCAATGATTCCGTTTTCTGACAGAGGTTGGTTGTTCGTTGTTCCCAGGAACTGCCTTCTCTCTTCCCTCAAGAGGACATTTAGAATTTACAGCTTTCTCCCTCGCCTTGTTTATTGTGTCCTGTTTATTCGCAGAGTGGCTGGTGATCCCGTGCCAGTTTGGCAGCATTAGGAGGGTTTGCTCTCACATTCTCTCAAGAATAAGCCTTAGCTCTCTGGTGGCTTAGAATTCCCTTCCAAATGATGACTGCGGCTGGAGAGGCCAAGAACTTTGTGCCAATCAATCCTAGTTTCTATGGCTACGAAAGTCCCCTGAAACAGTGACAGATAATAAGGGCAGATTGTTCTTTATTTCTGAATTCATTGATATAAAATGTTTTTTAAAAATCCATACTCTAAATCTAAAAATCCATACTCTCATGCTGATTCTCTCTTTCTCTCTGTCTCTCTCTCTGTTTCTCTCTCTCTCCCTGTGTGTGTGTGTATGTGTGTGTGTGTCTTTCTCCTACCATTGGGATTATAGCAAATACCACTGGTTAGTCCCCAACTAAATTTATCTCTACTGTCTTCTTTTCTAATGTAATCCTGATTTTTTCATCCCTCTCAGTAGCTATTGATTTCCGGGAGAAGATTGACCCTAATCACAGAGTGTTTATTCCTGTGACTGATTTTGGGATGGGTGTTTTGCTCTGTCGGGGTAATGAGATGTGAGGGGAAGTCTACTAGGTGTACTTATGAGACATTTCCCTTCCCCAAAATAAAACAAGACAAACGAACCAACAAGAACAAGAAGAAATAGCCCTCTCATATTTTCTATTTCCAAATAGCCTGAATGAACAGGTGATGTGCAGTTGCCTTTGCCATCTGGAGGTTCTCAGGAAATCCAGTTGAAGGAACAGGGAGCAAATGGGACTATCCAAGACTAGAGAAATCCTTGGTACTTAATTATGCTGATGATTTAACCCGGCTTGGAACCTCTTCACCTCCAGAGTTCCTATACAAGATTTAAAAAAATCCTAATATGTTTAAATCTATTTGAGTTGGGTTTTCTCCTACTGACAGTCTAATTTCTTCTAATTCAGCTATTTTCTTTCTACATGTTTGCCCAACATGTCTCTGTAATTCTTCTCTCTTTGCTGGCTTGGGAACTTTTGAACAAGAGTAAGACTTTCTAGTAATTTCTATGCCACAATATCAAAGATGGCAAGTCTGTATTTCCAAGAGAAGGCTATTAAATCTATTTTTCAGTGCTAGAAAATTCAGTGTTTTTGTATTGTATTTTTAATATATAAAATTTCATTTTGTATTTTCATTATCTCAGTAGGTTTTTAAAAGCCTGTCATGTGAGGGAGTCCAGGGAGAAGATATTTCACAATCCCAAATATACTGAGAGAAAAAACACTATTACCAAATTGCATGTATATGTGTGTGTGTGTGTGTGTGTATAAACTTTAAGTAGCCAAGATGTATTTCTCAAAATCAGAACCAATGAATTATCATTGTTCTACGTGTTTCCTCATTTTTGTGTTCTCCTCCCTATTTCTGCTAATGGCACTCACATTCTTAGTCATCTAGGCTTAAAATCCCGTAGTGTATTTTTGGCTCCTCTCCCTCTTTGCTCTGGAAACCATCTGTCGAAAGCCCCTGATGATGCCTTCTTAGAAATGTCTCTTACATCCCCTCTTTTGCTCTGCGGAGTTCAGACCCTCATCAATAAACTGTAACTCTTGTAGTTCCAGGAACTTAAAAAAAAAAAAAGTCCCCTGAACTGCTGTCTGTGCCTCCATTTTCTCTCCATCCATCTCTCCAAAGCAGGGCCTCTCATGTTCGCCCTCTCCTTAGTGAGGCTGTGTTGCTCAAAGACACAACCAGAAAAGGCATTCGGGGTCCCATGAGCTGGCTCCTGTGGACCTTCTAATCTCCAGTCTCCCTGCTGCCTGTCCTGCATTCTATGTTCTAGCCTATGAGTGACTTTTGCCCTTTATTGCCTTGACCACTTATTCCACATTGAATCTCTTTCTTGGAAAGTCTTTCTGCCTTTCCTTTATCTGTTCACATGCGGAGGAAAGCCCTTCACAGATTATTTAAAATTTTCTTCTCAAAGTTCTCCTTGTTTCTCCCAGTCAAAAGTATGCTGTTTCTCCCTTGAATTTCACTAGGATTTTATCTCTTTATCAATGAAGGCATTTACTACTTTTTACCATCCTTAACAGTTACTGACTACTATCTTACATATGATACAAAAACGTAGTGTCAAATATGAATGATCAACAAATATATGAAAAAGTGTTCAACATCACTAGCAATTAGGTACCAGCCTAGGTACCCTTCAACAGATGAAAGGATAAAGAAAATATGGTATATATACATAATGAAATATTAACCATCCATAAAGAAGAATGAAATCATGACATTTGTTGGTAAATAGATGGAACTGGAGATCAACATGCTAAGTGAAATAAGCCAATCCCCCAAAGCTGAAGGCCAGATGTTCTCTCTGATATGCAGATACTGACTCACAATAGGTGGGGAGTGAAGAGTCACTGGACTGGACAAGGGGAGTCAGGGGACAGGAGGGAGGATGGGACTAGGAAAGACAGTAGAATGAATCAGACATAACTTTCCTACGTTCACATATGAAAACACGAGCAATGTAACTCCACATCATGTAGAACCACAAGAATGGGAAGTTATACTCCATGTATGATATATGTATGATATGTCCAAATACATTCTCCTGTCATATATAACTAAAAAGAACAAATAAAAAAAATAGATTAAATTTAAAAAACTAAACAAACAAAAAAAACCCATGGTGTCCTTGAGGACAGCAACCATTTTTCTATTCTCCTTGGAGACTACATCACAAACACCCAAAACATAAAGTTGAATTACTGAAGAGTGACTGGCTGTCTGTTAGATATTAGATCATCTTCTGTGCATTGAAACCTTATCATCCTCTGATTAAATTAAATGTAATAAAATTTTGGAATGAAAGGGAAATAATTTGTTTTAGCAGGTTAGTCAGAGACCACCTGAGGGAGAAGGCTCTAAGGGGTGATGAATTCAGAGTCATGTCAACTGCAAAATAGGATTGATTTCTTATTTACATATTCCAGAAATATTCTTCATGTGAAAAAGATTTTGAAAAACCAACAAATGCTTCAAGATTATTTTCTAAGTCTATAAGTCCTTTGTGGGTTTTCATCCGATGATTATTACTTGAACTTTACAAACAAAAAATTAGATTATTTTGCTTTACTGAACACTACCACTTCTTGATGAGCCAAGAATGTATATGCACTATTATCAAGAGTACACAAACTTTTACAAGAACAAAGTCATTTTTCCCCCTTGGCTGACTTATCAAGGTTAGGGCATGGTCGTTCCTTTTCAGGAATCCTGATGAGCCACAGGATTATCTAGTTATCAGTTAACACAGGGAGTTCTATTGAACCTCAGGAATCTTGAATCAGCTGCTCTTCAGATAAACAGTCCAACACACTTAGGTATGCAGGAATTCTGAGATATTTATAGAATTACTCTTCACATCCCCCGCCTTTTTAAACCAGGGATTGAAACCAAGGGCACTTAACCACGGGTCCACATCCCCAGCCCTTTTTATTTTTTATTTTGGATAGAGTCTCCCTAAGTTGCTTAGGGACTCACTGAGTTGCTGAGGCTTACTTTGAACTTGCAATCCTCCTGCCTTAGCCTCCTGAGATGCTGGAATTACAGGTATGTGCCACCATGCCTGGCTTCACATTTTCTTATCTTTAATTTTTTTCCCCATCTGATTATCTTAAATTTAATGCACAGTGTAAAACAGAAGTAAACACAGAGATTATTAGATTAGAAAAACATCATATTCATTTCCATGAAGATAGTGCTTACTGGGGAAAAGAAGATAATAAACTCTATACTGCAGTAGAATTTGTTCTGACTCAGTTTAAGGACAGATTATAAAATGCACACTTTCGTAACTGGTAAAAGTAAGTTTCAGAATATTTAGCAGGAACAATTAAGATTTTATTTACACAGTATTTTGAGGACATTGAAAAACAAGAGGGCCAACTTTCTGCCTCTATCTGGATCTCACAGGTCCTTTATTAGGTAGTTATAAAGAAGTCAAGAGGTGCTCAGAGAAACTTAGTAAATAAGTCAGCTGAAGTTATTTGCAAAGAGAGTTCAGAAAGATTTCTACCACTTAGTTAAACAGTACCTAGAGTCCAGCTTCTCATGATTGTGCAAATGCTGGAAATGAGGGATTACAGTGAGGTTGAGCAGAGCTGCTGTTACATAAGAAGGCAGCAACTGGGCCTCACTGCCAGACACCAGGTCAGCGGGGAGCTCCGGGATCCAGGGCCATTCTCAGATTTGTGAGGCAGTGATTTTACAGCTCAGCCATTCAGGAGAGCATGACACAGAAGCTACAAATGAACTTTGGCAGGAATAAGTTTGGAAATGTGGCTCTGAGTCCCATTCTCACCAGGGCCTCTAGACTGTTATTAAACTTCAGGAAAGAAGAGTAGTGTTAGAGTAAGACAAAGAACTAGCTGCTTTGGTTTTGAGAGTCTTTCTGTCTGCATGGTGTCAAGGAGGATGTGAGGGGGATAGGTATATTTTCATGGTTGCAGATGTCATTTTTGCCATTGGGAGATCTCTGTGTGTCACATGGTGGTGTGATTCTGCCATTAGAAGACCAGCCCTCTTGATTTTTCCATAGTTACTACTTCTGAGAATGATCAGAAAGGATCATGAGCTTCTTTGCCAGTGGAGTGCTGGGTTGTATGTAGGAAAGGGTGCAGGAAGGAGGGCACATGGATGTGTAGGCAGTTTGTCACATAGGGAAGCAATTCCTGACCTAGAGGCCTCTAAGATGAGTTTGATCTGCGTCCTGAAGAACAAGGGTGAACAGACAATATTCTGATGGTGGTGACAGTGGCAGGTCCATGTCAGTGGAGGGTGGCCTTAAAAGGAGTGAGGGAAAATTGCCTTGTGAAGTGCAGGGATCAGGATAGCAAAGAGCAGTCAGGTTAGTGGAAATAAATCAGGCCTGACCATTTTGACATTTGGAAAGAAAGGCGGAATTAAGGAGGTATACATGTTTATCTTTCAGTGACCCTTATAAAATAAGGGGGGAAGTGAACCCCCTTTCAAATATTAATTGAAAACAATTAACATTTGGTTATTTTATGTATGTTAGTGTATGTGTATGGTGACCAAAAATGTCTGAAAGTGACCAGAGATATTCAGAGCTGTGATGGTAAATCGTGGTTGTCAACTTGACTGGATTGAGAGACGCCTAGACACTTGGTAAAGCACAGTTATAGGTGTGTCTGTGAGTGTGTTTCCAGGGACAGTTGACATGTGTCAGCGAACTGAGGGAGGAGACCCACCCTGAATGTGGGTGGCACTGTCCAGTAGACTGGGGACCCAGGTGCAACTGAAAAGTGGAGGTGGGAAGCTCCCCTGTGCAACCACGATTCTTCTTGAGCAGTATGGGTTTTTGCTGGTGGCCTCAACTTGTAGACACCAGACTCCAGGTTCTTCAGCTTTTGAACGTGGACATATACTAGTGACTCTCCAGGGAGTTTCCACACCTTCAGCACCGAACTGGGCCTGCACATTGGTTCCTCTTATTTTGAGGTTCTAGCTTCTTGGACTGAGCAGCTACTGGCTTGCCTGACCCTTCAGCCTGCAGATGGCCATTGTGCAAATATCCAGCCTTTGATTGTGTGCACCGGTCTAACAAATATCCTCTTATAAGTACATATGCATTCTATTTGTTCTGTTCTTCTAAAGAACCCTGACAGTACAATGGCAGAAATATGAGAACCAGTAAAAAGTCAATATCTCCTGAAGTGTATGTTTGCTTATGTAAATTCAAGTACCAGTCTACCGGTAAGCATCTGGCTAACCTTTAGGCCAGAGGAAAACAAGGTGTTCATTACGCAGAAGCCTGATAACTGGTCTAAGCTTCCCTGTGACAAGACCAAGATGCAGAGGCACAGAAAGACAAGGGGAAACCAGACTCTGGTTTCTCTGAGGATGAAGGGTGACTTCTTGGAACAATGAAGTTGCAGCAAGTGGCAGAAATCCTCCCTCTCTCCAGAAATGGTGTGAATGGTAGCCCTTCCCAGATGCAGGCATGGGCTGGGAAAAGCAAATGTATGTGAGCTACAAAAAAAGTGCATTATCAGGTTGTCACAGTCAATACATACATACATAAATATCAAGCCATTTAACTTTTTACTTTCTCCAGCCTCAATCCTGAAACAATTCCCTCACTTCATGAGTCATATTTTCCTGCTCCTACAACAAGGAGATTCACAGGCAGCACTGTCCTAAAAGCAAATCAGGAAAGATAAACACACCTTCCTATTTAGGAAAGGAAAAATTAAGCTCTTTACTGCTCGTGGGCGAGTTTTCATTTGGGGAAATTTTACCTTGGTGAAGATTATAGAAAAGGCAACATAGGTTCCAGAGACCGAACTGGCCAATTGTCCTTCACTAGAATTCTTTTTGTTTGTTTCTTTTGAGGGAAAAAAACTTGGAATTAAGCCAGGGCACCACTCTGCACAGTTCTTGTGTTCACCTATACCAGGGGTGCATTTACTGTCCCCACCAATATCTACACTATAGAAAGGAGGTGGTTTTATTCACCTGATCCTCCAGTGACTGTTAAGTGCTTGCAAAGAACATGACATGTAATGGCCTAGAAGTAATTTTAATGTCACAATTTATTTCTCTTGAATTCACCACGGATTTCTTACTGTAGAAAATTGTCTCACCATGATAGAACTAGAGTGGACGAAAGCCTTTTCAAATATTGGGTTAAAATGACAAAGAAAAGAAAATGGGGGAAAATTTTTAAAGTTATATTCTATTCTTGAATAAAATGAATCTACCAAGAAAAATCATTGTCTTAGACTGTTTGGACTGCTGTAACAACAATACTACAGACTGGATGGCTTATAAACAACAGAAATCAATTTCTTACAATTCTGGAGACTGGGAAGTCCAAGATCAAGATTACAGAAGATTTAGTGTTTGGTGAGGGTCTGCTTTCTCATAGATGGCACCTTCTCACTTTGTCCTTATGCATTGAAAGGAGCAAATGAACTCTCTTGGCCCCTCCCCCCCTTATTTTTTTTTTTTTATACTGGGGATTGAATCCAGGGAAATTAAATTGCTGAGCCACAACCCCAGCCCTTTTATTTTTTATTCTGAGACGGGGTCTCACTAAGTTGTTGAGGGTCTCCCTAAGTTGCCAAGGCTAGCTTTGAACTTGTCACTCTCCTGCCTCAGCCTCTAAGATTGCTGGGATCACAGGTGTGGACCATGGTGCCCGGACCTTGGGCCTCTTATAAGGGTTCCACCCTTACAACCTAATTACCTTCTAAAGGCCACACCTCCAAATACGATTGCACTGTTTTAGTTTTCAACGTATGAATTTTAGGGGGACAGAAACATGGACTGAAGCACCCATCTTGGGAATGGGGCTCTGTACAAGTATGGTTTCAGATTTAAAGAGATTCTTCAAAATGTACTTTTTGGGCCGGTGGTGGAGCTCAGTGGTGGAGCTCAGTGGTAGATCTCAGTGGTAGAGCACTTGCCCAGCATACACGAGACCCTGGGTTCCACTTCTAGCACAAAGAAAAAAATGTACTTTTTAATCTTTCATTAGAACCACATGTCTAATTTAATTCCTAATAAATCCTAATTAGCTGCAAGATATACCTTTTTTGTTTAATTAATATTTAGTAAATGCCAGTAGTCTTTAAGGTTTCCTGGGAAGCTCTATGAAGATATGGATGTGATACTGGTCTTTACAGAGCTCAAAGTCTAGTTCATGCAGAATCTGTATGGACTTGCTTTTATGGTCTTGGGAAAATTATTTCTGTTTCTTGAGTTAAAGTACCTGTAAGACAGGGAAGAAGAAGAGTGAGTACTTTTATGGAGGGGAACCAATGAAAAGGCTTAGGGTTTACTCACTTTTCTAAATATTCTTTGATACTAAAAAATTTAAAAATGGGCCAGGATATTTACCTCCTGCTGCTATTGATGAGTAGAAACAATCTTATAGGACTGTAAAATGCATCATATGAAGAGAAAACAGAAATAAAATTTAGAATAAAAACAGGAAATCAAACATCATAGTTGAAGTTGTTTTATTGCATGGATTTTTGTGTTTAATCTGAATTTTGAGTGGAATATATAGATGTTACTGATGTTGTGATTATAAAGAACCTTTTGAACCTGATGAAAAGGAAGAATCTTAATTAATTCATCATATTCAAAATAAATGAGCATTTGGATGATGCTATTCCACCAAAGTCTGCCTTTCACTATTAGTGGGAATTATTTTTCAAAAATGATTTGACAATTTTATTTTTAAAACAGAACACTAATTAACTTAGATCCAAATGCTTTAAGCATTGAGGAGACAACCATGAGTAAGACTGAAGAAATTTCTTAACTAGAAATTATGTAATGAGTACAATATTTTGTGATTTTAGTAATTAATTTACATATACTGATGCACCTACCATATGCCATATTTTATCAATTCGTTGATATCTGGCGTGGCTGGTCCTGGGTGACAATATGAAAAAACTGCTTTTCAATTTTATCATGCCTCCAATGGACATGCTTCCAGGAAGCCAGCACTCATGGTATTATCTGGCCACTCAGGAACCTCCACCCAGTCCAGTCCTGCCGATCTGCTGGGAGTCAACATTTCTCTTCTCCTCTGCCCTCTTCAATAGTCCTGTCTCTCTAGGTGCTCACATTTCAGTGGGTCAGGTAGAGAATTAACATGAAACCAGTTCATACTAGGAACTAAGGATCCTGACAAGAGTTAATGATGATCACAGGCCTAGGACATTTGCATAATAAAAATATTACTCAGGGGAATGAATCCTTCATTGTGGCATTTCAAGGGCTTTGAATGAGGACCTTTGCAGACTCATCAAGTGATTCTGTGCAGGAATAGGCCCCCTGCACTTTCCTTGGGTTTGGATCAGGCCTCTTTTCTCTCAACACTGTGACCAGTTGTCTTAATTTTAGTACTTGGCAATTGGCATTAGGGTCTTACTGAGACCTGTAATGCCTTCTTCTTCTTTTTTTTTTTTTTAAGAGAAAGAGAGAGAGAGAGAGAGAGAGAGAGAGAGAGAGAGAGAGAGAGAGAGAGAATTTTTTTAATATTTATTTTTTAGTTTTTCGGCGGACACAACATCTTTTTTTTTTTGTATGTGGTGCTGAGGATCGAACCCAGGCCGCACACATGCCAGGCGAGCGCGCTACCGCTTGAGCCACATCCCCAGCCCCTGTAATGCCTTCTTAATGTAACATCATAATTGACAGATACCTCATTATTGCCATGATGCAGTACAGTTAAAGTTAGATCTTGTCTTATTCAAGGACAAGAATGTGAGGATAACATAGGACCACCAGAGTCACAGAGGTTGTTTGTGTTTTTGCTCATGATTTTTTCTTTTTTTTTAAAATACTGGAGATTTAACCAAGGGGTGTTTTACCCAGTCCTTTATAGCCTCCCCAGTCTCTGGGATTATATAGCCATGTGCCAGGGCTACCAGCTACCCAAGATTTTTTTTTTTTCCTTCCATTCTGTAGCTTCAGTTGTAGGACTTTAGAGCAGTGGTGAGTACTAGACATTTTGGATCCAGGAGTAATCTTCTTTCCTTGAGACTTGGGACTTGGTTAGACATGTAGAAACTACGTCTTTCTTCTATATTCTGCCTGTCTTGGCTGCAAGGGCAATTTAGGGTATGAACCGGCTGTTCCAGAGTTCCTACACTGTGACCTAATGCTACCTCAGATTCAAGGCCTCTCAAGAATTCTCTAGGATTTCAAGTGTGTGAATGTCCCCTCTCTTCTGCAATCTACCCTAGTCTTCATTGTACAAGCCATTCTAAAGTGCTGGGAAATCAAGCTCCAAGAAATGGATAAATTGGCACATATTTTTTATGGAAAATCATACTTATTACAGTTGGTTCCAAATAAGTTCCACTTGTCTAATTAAGCAGATTACTGATTTGAAAAAGTGTGTTCTGTGCATTCCAATGTCTATAACAGTGTCATTCACAATAGCCAAGTTATGACACCAGACCAGGTGCCTGTCGATAGATGAACAGATAAAGAAATGTGGTATATACACATGATGGAGTTTGATTCAACCATAAAAGCCACAAATGAAATTATGGCATTTGCTGGTAAATAGGTGGAACTGGAGAACATCATGCTAAGTGAAATGAGCCAGGTTCAGAAAGTCAAGGCTCAAATGTTTTCTGTCATGTGTGGAGAGAGGAAATTTTTTAAAAAGGGATCTGTTATGGCTTGGATATAAGGTGTCCCCTAAAAGCTCACATGTGAGACAATGCAAGAAGGTTTGGAGGAGAAATGACTGTGTCACAGCATAATCTAATCAGGAGATCAATCCCTGATGGGATAATTGAGTGGTGGCTGGGGGCAGATGGGGTGTGGCTACGGGTATATTTTTTTTATCTGGAGAGTGCACTCTCTGTCTGCTTTCTGATCATGACCTGAGCCTCTTACCTCTGCCATGATGTTCTGCCTCACCTTGAGCCCTGAGGAATGGAGCCTGCTGTCTGTGGATGGAGACCTCCTGAAACCTTTAGTCCTCAAGTAAACCTTTCCTCCTCTACAATTGTTCTGGTCTGGTCCTTTAGTTGCGGCAGTGAAAAAGCTCACTAAAACACCATCTCATGAAAATAGAAGGGAGACCAATCCAGGAAGGAGATAAAGAAGGATTGGGAAGAGGAGGATAAGGGGGAAGTACTGTGGTACAAAATCTACCAAATTATGCTGTGTCCATGTATGAAAACATGTGCACACATACACATCTAGACTCAGACCATTGCAGCGAATATGTATACATTTTTGTTATTGATTGGATGGAGACACTTTTATGATTGGGTATTGGACCGAATCTAATTTAGGCATCATAAAGCATAGCCACCCTCTTTAGAGCTCACACAAATAGGAAAATCGTATCAGAATTTTTCTATATTGGTGAATTAGATGTTTAATGAAAAAGGAAAATAGTTCAAAGGTGTATAACTCTTAATTTGTATTTTTACATAGAAGTGCTTTAAAAGTCTCAAAGAAAAAGATTTAAAATGGCAAATCCAAATGCATATGTAGGGACTTGAAGAAAACATACTGAATGTTTCCCATGTTCTGTTGTCCACAGTTCACCCTCTTTAGTAATAGTCATAGTCATGTGTTAGAGCAGAAAGCCTTCCAGTTTTAGCTGCAGATAAACCGTTACAACTGCTCTGCTTTTATAATCACACTGTAAATTTTTCATTGATTCAAAATGATTGGGTGTGGAATGTCTGATTAATATAGTCTGGTTACTGAGAATCTGTGTCTTTGTATGAAACACAACAATTAACAATTTCAAAGAATTCACAGATACTAAAATACACCTAATCCAATCACCTCAAATTCATTAGAGAATGAGAGAAGGTAACTAAGCAAGACACAAGAACATGCTGGGCATAGTGGCATACGCCTGGAATCCCAGCCACTACAATTGTTCCGGTCCGGTCCTTTAGTTGTAGCAGTTAAAAAGCTGAGGAGGCTGAGGCAGGAGGATCGCAAGTTCAAGCCAGCCTCAGAGACAGTGAGATGCTAAGCAACTCAGTGAGACCCTGTCTCTAAATACAAAATAGGGCTGGGGATGTGGCTCAGTGGTTGAGTGCCCCTGAGTTCAATCCCTGGTACAACAGGGATTGAACAACAATAAAAAACCTACCACATTAATCTACTGAGGTAATGAATCAGTTGATTTATATATACATTTTTTTTTCTGGCTTTTGAACCACCTTTTATTTACCGAGTCTCAGGCTCTGGGTATGTGTTAGGGAGGTGGAGAAAGAACCTGATTTTGCCTTTAACATCTGTTATGGTTTGGATGTGATTTGTCCCCCAAGTTTCATGTGAGGGAGGCTTGGTCCTCAGTATAGTGGTGGGACCTTTAAGAGACCGGCCCAGTGGAAGGTCCATGAGCCACCTGCAAGGACTGGTGGGGCTTTCATCCCTCTCTGGCCCTTTCAAGATTCAATCCCTTCCTCTCACCTGCAATCCTGGATTCCGATGTTGGCATCCACTATGGAGGGATGCAACCAAGGGGAACCCTGGCAAGAGGCTTTGCCTGGCTGTTCGGACTTTTGGCATCTGAAACTGTAAACGAAATAAACCTCTTTTCCTTACAAAGTTAGCCTGTCTCAGGTACTACCATCATAGTCATTAAAGAAAAAAAATTAACACAACATCCCTATTGGCAGAAACCATTTGGCTCACTCCTGTTTCCCAGTGGTAGGCGTAGTTAGTGTAGTAGCAGCAGGAGTGCCCAACCTTTTATATGGATATAATTTTAGTTTGTATTGACAGGAAAGCAGACAATTTTCTTGTGTCAGGAGTGCATTAGATTCCCAGCTCAACAAAGACCAGGGACAGTGTTTAAGACTTTTGACTCAGCACTTAAAAATCTATCAACAACAGAATAGTCTACTACATGAGTTCCCCATTTAGGATTTCACTTGCAAGATGTTCAAGTAAAAAAAAAAATTATATATACATATATATATATATATATGAATGCTCTGTGTGTGTGTGTATATATATATATATATATATTTTTTTTTTTTTGAAACCACTCAATTATTTTGCTTGCTTGTTTGGTGTGCTCTACAGAAGAATACTGACTTTGTCCTTTTGGTTAGTTTTCCACTTGCTAAGTCTCCTTTCTCACCCACCAGGACACTCACCTCTTCTAAAAGGAATCAAGCTTTTGCAGCTCACTGATCTCAAAGTACCTACTTGGCCTTAACCTTTGATTTGGTGTTGTTCAGGTAATCCATGGTGGTTCTGCTCCTGATACCTTCTTTCTGTGAACTCTTCTGAGAGTTTCCCAGTCATTTTGGCAATCTTAAGAGCAAGTTTGATGTTGCATGCTACAAATGATTTTGTGATATAGATAAAAATCTCTTTGAAATTTGTCAGGAAAGAGTTAAATCTTCTGAAGTAGGATATAATTTTGCAGTTTTACATAGAAAAATGGTTCGTTTTTTTTCTTTTCCCAAGAAATACTGAAGATGCCAAAAGTGGGGATATGAATCCACTACAGATTTCGTATCCCTGGGAAGAGTAAATCAGGCTACGACGACATGCCCTTCAGGTAGGACATGACATACATTCCACACACCTGCGCAAACCCTTTATTAAAGCAACAATCAAGATACAAGATAGATCTTTTTTTTTTTGCTACAGTAATGACAACTTATATTAGTCATTTGTTTACATCCTTAATATATTTTTAAAAGTGAACATTTTACAGTTCACAAAATCATCAGATTGACATTTCCGCCCGCATTTTTCATCTTATTTTCCAATTTAACAAAGGACATTCAGAACTACTGAAATACAGCAACCCAAACATAGGTGAAAGTGTCTTCTTTGATCATAACATTATTAGCTGTTACATGGTGCTGGAAAGTTACATTGGGAGGCTTTTATCACTGGTCAAATGAAAATAATTTATGCCAGAATAGTCTTAGAACTACTTCTATTTTTACATTTCCTTTAATAGCTTTCATTTTGATTGTAAGATTCTTAGCATTAGCCCCTTAATAAATTCCACCTCTTAAAAAACAGTCATTTAAAGAGTGTCATCATCCTCACATATTTTCTTGTATAACAGGTAAACACTGAGTTCTTTGGGAAATATAATAAGCAATTCTGTTCTATTTGATTATTTTCCCCCACAATTGATCTGTTTAATCCAAACCTGCTCATCACTGAACATAATTATAAAAATGTCATTAGGAAGATTAACTTTGCTATCTATGTTGAGGGTTTCTTTTTTAATGAATAGGTGAATGTAGAAGTGACCAATATCTTGAAGATAACAGGTGCTCAAAATATATGGGTGAATATACAATGAGGTTTGGTAGATATTTAAAGTTAGCTTAAAAAGCAAGACTAGAAATAGGAATTACTTTGGGGAATGCCAAAGGAATAGGTGAAAATAGGTAAAGGATAGTAGCTGAACTGTGCTGAGAAAAAAAAAAAACAGTATCTGAAATATAATTTAATGCTCCATTTCTTACCAATTGAAAACACTGAAAGGAAATCTCCAGTTAACAGAAGCAGAGGGATTGCTATTTACGTTTTAGCACTGATACACCATATTTTAAATGCTGAAAGGTGACTGATTTGCCTTCCTAAAATATTTCTTCCAGCAGCGGGGGCTGGTATTTCTATAGTCAAGGTGGTTTGTGTTGGCTGCATTGCATTGGTCAGTGTCCCTGTTCAAAACATGCAGGTGTTCTCTGTGCCTGACATTTTCTTCACATGCTACAGAGCTGAGCAGATCCTAGATCACTGGTGAATAACAACCCAAGCATTAGATTTAAAACATGCTATCTATTAAAACAATTTACATAGCCATGATCCAATGCACTCAGTCTACCTGTCAAGTTGCTTTTTTGTAATCTCACATGTACCCTTCCAAAGGAAGTTGAAACACTCAGACTTGTGCAATTGAAAATGAGACAAACAATTAAAAAGACGAGGGAAGGGAATCCCAGAATCCATTGTGTAGGATGTTGGGCCTTTCAGCCTTAGTTGTAGAAAGGCTTACAAGCATCCCCAACGAGATGGCTATAATGACATGGCACGACAATGTGGTGGGTGAGAACACTCAGGCAATTTTAGAATTATTCCTTTATGTTATATATTACATACATCACATTTGGTTCCTAGAGATTTTAGTCAAGTATAAGTATTTATTTTTGTCAAGTATGATGTACAAAAAGATGAGAATAGCAGTAGATGTGCCCTAAATATATGAAAATATAATATATAAAAGAAAACCATTATAAATTACATAGATTTCCCATATAAAATTCTGTTTTGTTCCCATTTAGAATAAATACCATCCAAGTTTATAGATCATCTAAGTGAATTAAGTATGCACACATATGTGAATCATTTTTAGAAGTTCAAGAAAAAAATTGCTAGAGATATGACCAAGAGGACTCAGAAACCAGAATTTGTTTGGTTTTAAGAATGACTACATAAGACCCAGAGGACATGGCTTGGGATTTAGCATTGGAAATTTTAAAACTGCTCAAATAAGTCCAGTGTATGAGTGTGTGTCTGTACAATAATTCAGCCACACTTCTAAGAATTCCTAAGAAGCTTGACAGTTCACTTTATTTTTGAAAAGTCATGAGGTCTACATTTCATATTCTAGCATAAGGGCCTCTCTCATTTCATGAATGCTGTAGGATGGAGAGGAACCGTGTAGGATTTCTGGAAGGAGAAATTTTCATTATCAGCCAAGCTCCCTGTAAGTTGGCTGTTATATCAAGAGCATTTTGATGCCTTAAAGAAGGAGTTTTGAAAATCTATATCATTCCTGCCCTACCAGTCCAAAGAAGAGAGACCAGACTATTCGAGAAACATTCTTTGGTCACACATTTCAGCTCTTGTTTCATAAAAAAAGCTGCCCAGATTATTATCCCTAATCAATATCTACATGGAATGGATGCCTTCTGTGGTTTTCTTGTGGAAATCAGCATGGGGTTTGGTGGAATGAGAACTGGAGAGAATGGGGACAAGTTCACCTGACATCACAGATGAGTTTCCTAGGCTCTGTTGCTATTTTGGGCTAATAATTTGAAGGTAAGAGTTTGTTAATCTCCACAACAGTTGGAAACCTTTATATTCTAAGAGGGGGAGACAAAAAACTTACCTGCAAATTAAAAACAAAACCATAACCCAGGGATGGGAATAGGAAAGAGAGTGGAATGAATCCGACATAACTTTCCTATGTCCACATATAAATACACCAGTAGTGAAACTCCACATCATGTACAACCAAAGAATAGGATCCTAATTAGAATAAATTATACCCCACGTATGTATGTCAAAATATACTCTACTGTCTTTGTATGTCTAAAAAGAAAAAATTTTTAAAAATCGGCAAAACAAAACAAAACAAAAACAAGAACAAAACCCAACCATAATCCAGAGAGCCCAAACAGGAATGATGGTCTTTTGATTGCTCACTACTAATTTCTTTAGGTGAACCCCCACTCCCACCACAAGATGCTTCCAACTAGGTGATCTTTAAAGGGATGTCTGGTCAAACCGTGCCTTGCCAGATCACCTTCCATATCAGTTACCTATAAATAGACTCATCATCCAGACCTCTCCTAAAGCCATGCCCACTGACCTCAGTTACAGAGCCAGACACCTTTAAGGTGAAGTATGGATCACAGGAGCATCCAGTCTCGTGTACCCATTTTTGCTCCCATTTGTTCTTTTCTTGTGCCATGGGGATTACTGAGGATTGAAAACATTTCCATAAAACTCTATTTGAACTTAGGGATGTAATGGACCACTGAATACTGCCTGCATGTTTTACAGATGAAAAAAGATTAAACCCAGGAAGAAGGGACCTTTCCAAGATCACTTCCCCAGATGGTTAGAGTGAAGACTATGTGGGTCTGCTCTCTCACTGTGGCCCATTTAACCTCTGACTTCACAGCCCCAGATGCTCATCACACTTGATACGGCCATGACTCACTCCTTTGCTTTACATGAAGATGTAGTAAAATACCACTCATCCTAAGACTGAATCTAAATTATAGAAGTGGTCCTAATGATTTTTGGGGGGGTAGGGTGGGGGAGGAGAGATTCCACAATTTGTTTAAAATGCTATGGTTTTTCAAAAACTAATTCTCTTTATTTAAGTAATGCAGCATAAAAATATTTGGAGAACCCAGGGATGAAAGCAAAAAAATCTTTAGAGTAATTGTGAAAAAGACTGAAGATGTTAATATTGGTCTCTGAGAGAGTGGTGGTGTTCGGAGCTCATCTAGTCTGCCCCCTCTTACAGACAGGGAGAGTGAGGCCCAGACTTGCCCCATGCCAGGCAGCCAGTTATTGGCACAGTCAGGGAAATAATAAGCCTCTGGATGACTAGTTTTATCTTCTTTCCATAACATCACGCTGCCGTGTGGGATTAATAATTCAATAATTTTGGCATAAAACTTGATGGCATGGTTCTCTTTGCCATCACCCTAGTCATTCACTCTCCCTTTCAAGAACCAGCAAGTCAGTAGGTCGTTTACACAAATGGCCCTGGTTATGCACTTCACAGATCCTTGTATTTGTTGCCTTAAGTCAAGTGTTTTAGTTGACTGACAGTGCGTGGTCCTGCAAACCCTTCTGAGATGCCAAGACCCTATGACCTACAGGAATTCATGAAATGCCTCTGTCTTTGGAAGCGATAAATTTTCCAGGTAAAGAACCAGTCTTGGTTTGGAGGATGATGTTACTTCAGTGTAAATAGTTTTCATGAGCAGAGTGGGTATATTTAACCTTTTACAATCTCCCTCCACACCTCGGTTGAGTTCCCCAAAAGGCTCTCAGAATTGGACAGGTAAACACATTTTTTATTTGACTATTAAAGTGCGATTCTGGGGCAAAGTATTTCTCAGTTTCATTAGAGCAGCTTCATTGGAAACAAACAAACAAAAGCAAAGTATGAAAACAGACCTGGGGAATGAAAAAAAAAATGATCCTAGCAACTACTCTGGAACATTACAAATGACTTGTAGATATCAGTCCTGGAATGGGTGACTGATACCAAAGCCTCTGAGGTAAACCTTTCCGGAGAAAAATAAAAATGAAGGTGATAAAGAGGACTCCATCAGAAAGAGCAATTAGTATTAATATAATATCAACTACTCTGTTATAAAGTGAACATAAATAAAACTGAGAAGAAAGTGCAACAAACCCATGTACGTGCGTTTGCTATTGTAGCAGACCTATAATTTTTAAAAGGAAAAGCAATGCTGATGCATTGGACAGAGCTCTTGAACTCAGGAATATCTTAACAGTAGTGTACTCTTTGCCAGAAGGGCATCACCAATTAAGGGGTTTGGCAGAAAATGGCCAATTCTAAAATTCATATCACAAGGACGGATACCTTCTGTGTGACACTATCAATTCTGCACCCTGATCTTCCTCGCATCCTTTCTACGGAGGAGGTTCCAGTCACGTAACCTGTGCGCAGCTGTTTCCCCTTTTCCAATCGTCTCACTCCTACCTACAGGGATGAGTCTCCTGGTAAGGCTTAGCGGCAAGTGCTTACTACATCTGTGTTACAAGGAGCAGCCCCTGATTTTCTCGATATGCATAGCTTTTCGGAGTTGCTATTAGACATGGCTTTCATAAATAATGCAGGTGTTTTTGTCACGTGTCACTGCTGGCTCTGTTACTTCCAGGTGAGCTGGTGGCAGGTCTCGGTCTGACACCTCCACGGGTGTCGGCTCTTCGGATGTGAGCTCGGTGGATGTTATATCTGTAGAAGGCTCTGCAGTCTCCGGGGAACGCTCGGCTGAGGGTTCTGTCTCCTCTTCATCTCTGACCTCAAACTGCACCCCCTCTTGGTCGTCCACGTGATCCTTTTTGGACTGGGGGTGAACAGACACCTTGATGGCAATCTGCTGAGGCTGTTCGTGCAGCGAGGAGGTGTCCGAGTCAGCAGTGGGAGAGTCACTCCGCTTCAGAGAGTTGGGGATCGTGTACACCTCATCCCTGTCGGTGGCCTCCTGGCCTTCTGGTGTGTGCCTTACAAAATTCTGTCCCTGCTCCTCCAGCCCAACCACTTCCATGATTTCCTCCATGATGGTCCTGCAGTTCATGATGAGAGGAGGCAGAGGCACACTCCTGGCGAGCTCTTCGATGTAACGGGCGAACTCCATGGTTTTGAACTGGGTGACTTTGGCAAGCTCTAGGGTTTTGGCTGAGGTGATGATGGGGATCCGCTTGGCGATCTCAAATGCCTTTTGCAGCTTCTCTGCACCTTCTGTCCTAAAGAACTCGTTGATGGCTTTCTCCGTCTTCTTCAGGTGGCTGCTCATCATGCACAGGCGGGTGATGTTGAGGATCATGACGATGGTGAAGGCCACGAGGCACACAACCATGTAGTAGACGCCCATGTCTCCAGAGGTAAAGATGACTCTCAGGGTCACCGTGTTGTTCACAGTGCCGTAGATGTTAGAAGCCACACACGTGTATTTTCCGCGGTCTGAGAAGGACACCTTGGTGATGTTCAGGAGGCCGCCACTGAGCATCTGCCACTTTCCTGTCAGGACAGAAGAGATTATAACCAAGGACATAGATTCCCCGTTACTACAGACATACACTGGATTTCTAAAAACATCTCGTAACAGTAACAAGGAACACTGACTTAATGTGCTCACCATGTGCCAGTGACACGTATTAATTCGTTTCATCTCTATACCCGCTCAGTGAGGCAATGCTAATACTGGCCCCACTTTATAGGATAAAGAAAACAAGGCCCCCATTAAACAGTCTTCCCTACATGTTTGGAAGTAGTAAAAACTAGAAGAGCAAATGTGTATTCAGTGAAGAGGCTGTATTCTTTTTTCTTGTTTCTTTTTTTGCGGTGCTTGGGATTGAACTCAAGGCCCCACGCATTGCCAGGCAAGGGCTCTAGTCACAAGGCTGTATTCTTCACTACCACACAATATGGTACAACTCCACATCCTAGTGGAAAATGAGAGGAACGATCTGGAAAACATAGCTCTTATAAAAGAACTCCTTAACCGTAGCATCTGATTTTCTGGACTGCCTGTGAGCATGACTACTGAATACATATTCCCTGAGGATTTTAATGCCTCTCAGAATATAAAGCATTTAAGATTCAATATCGAATCGGGAGTAAATCAATTATAATTGTTTACTTGGGTTTCTCATATTTGAGATTGATCTTATCCTTCTACAATCTCAGTTAACTGGAACACAATTTATGTCATTAATTTTGACAATCTGCAATGAATACTCTAGATGACTTCAAGTTACAGGCTGATAACGTGACGGTTCAGAGGCTGGGTATGAATTCCTATTGGTCTGCTTTTAGCCTTGCAAATAAATTAGGCCCATGACAATGAAAATCAGCCTGACACGAAAGAATGCACTTTGAAAAATGCAATTCTTCCATCCCCTCCCTGGAAAGGATCATGTGCTGCCTTGGGAATGAGGTTCTGAATCCAGCGACATTCTACATTTATTCTTAGTTTACCTGCAGCTCAGGAGACCCCTGGGAAACACGACACTAGGTTTACTTCCAGGGTCTTGGGGCTGAGTGAGAAATGAAATCCAACTACCTCCCTGGGCTGTCCTATAGAGCAAGGAGTCTCCACACCAGGTCTCTTGGGAGTTCTAAGGAGCAGGCACATATTTCTTGATTAGAGCACTGTAATTCCCTGAGCCAACCAGAGAAACCTCTACTGAGAGTCATGACAATTTAACACACAGCTTTTAAAAAAGTATCTACTCTGCATTTTATTTTACTTATTTCTTCCCCTTACAGCAATGACTTTTACTTCTAATTAAAAGCTTCTTGCTTCCCCAAATCAGCACGCTTAAAAACAAACAAACAAAACCCAAAAAACTCTCGGGGCTGGGGATGTGGCTCAAGCGGTAACGCGCTGGCCTGGCATGCGTGCGGCCCGGGTTTGATCCTCAGCACCACATACAAACAAAGATGTTGTGCTCACCGAAAACTAAAAAATAAATATTAAAAAAGAATTCTCTCTTTCTCTCTCTCACTCTCTCTTTAAAAGAAAAGAAAAAGAAAAGGCTTCTTTCTAACTTCTGGTGCTTCTTTAAAAAAAAAAAAAAAACCCAAAAAAACTCTCAAGCACGTAAGTGACCAGGGTCTCATACAACTGTGGAATGCAGCAACAGAAGGCCTGTTCTATTCCAATGTCCTCTGTGCCAAGGAACATTCCTGAAGAGGCTCAAAGGGGCAGCGAGGGACCTTCCTGTAGCTACTTGTGCTACTGGCTCACTGGCTGTGGTGAACCTGGCAGGAGGCCTCTTGGTAGATGTTGACACATTACTCTGCCTTCTGAAAGGACACCAGTGAAGAGTGGCTCCTGGCGTCCCTCAGTAACATCTTTCCAACAATTCAGCCAGTGTACTGCCTCCAGGAATAGACAACACTGGTTTGGGAAGGCTACACATACCCAGTATCTAGTCTGTGACATTCTCTCTTATTCATGGGTGAGCTTTCCACAGCTCTTCTTCCCTGAGCATGAATTTTGATTCTTCAGTTGCAGATTAATTCAAATATACATGACTTGGGCCAGGGAAATTACTATTGTCTTATTTTATATTTGCACGTTTTATAAAGTAGACCATGGCAAGAATGGGAAACACACACACACTGGTTGATGGAAAGCTTATTCTATATGGAAGGAACTGGATTCCAGAGATTTACAGACTAGACTTGTGGGAATTTCTCATATTTATCTTCCTCCTTTTGTTGGGAAATAAAGTAGGGAATAGGGTGCAGGACATTGAGAAGGTGCAGTTACTTCTGTGGGGAATGACTAGGATCAATTTGCTTACCTCTTCCTTATCCCCAAACCATTTTATGGAGAAACCCTGTAAACACAAGGACACAGTGGTGTATTCTTGGGCGAAAAGAAGAAAAGCAGAAGAGAACACTAAATAAAAGAAGCATCTGGTAGAAACATAAAAGTTTTTTTTCCCTATATTTGAATAACAGTTTTAATGGTAATTTTATCTAATTGTTAGAGAAAAAGAAAACACAAAAATACATACTGGTTACAAGGTATGGATGTTTTTCTCTACTGAATATTTAAAAATGTTTCTGAACTTGACCTCCATAGTTCTTTTCCAAGATGATTTTAATTGTCTGTTGAACTGTATCTAACCTGGAACCAAGCAGTTGAACTCAGACAACTTGTAGATACTTCAAAAGTTTGTAGTTACAGTGTTAAAAAGGACATAGTTTGGAATCAAACTCAAGTCTAGCCAATACCAGTGGTTCATTCTGGGAAGAGTGTGAGATGTTTGGCAGATGAAGAATGACTTGGGGAGCATATTCTGATTCTTAGCCCAGGACTGTGGATCCCTAGAACAACACCTCTTAGATACTATATCCCACACTTACTCTCTCTTGTTCTTAAAGTCTGAAGACCAGCCATGCATCTTTAACTTCACTATAAGCCATGACAAATATGAATTCACATACTATGATCCTACAACAGTTGAGTTATTACCAAAACCCTAGTCAAATGGCTGAAATCACAGTTCTCTGCCAGCAATTTCTTGTTCTAATGTAGGACAAAGGCATTGAAACAACTCTTTTCAGTATTCAGTCCTTTACTAGATTCCTCTAGAACACACACACACACACACACACACACACACACACACTCTCTTATTTGATGGATTAAGGTATTATGAATGCCATTTAGGTTTCTATTCATGTGAGATATTGTGAAATGAATATGTGACCTGGATTACAGATTCTATTCCAGACCATCAAACAAGTCTAAAGTTTTCAGAAGGCAAAACACGTACAGCACGTGCGCACACATGCACACACACACACACATCCAAGGACTATGTCAGAAAAACCAGAGTTCTGACCTTCTAACCTCAAAGGTTATACATGTCTGTCTCTCCATGCTGATACATACATTCATTCCCTTCCAGAAATTAAGGCTCTAAATACTTTCTCTCAGCCTCAGCTTCCTCTTGGATTAGTGAAAACGAATCTGCATGCTCTACTACTGCATAGAGCACTGAAAACTTGACTAGTAAGATATCCCACATTCTGTTCTGGGTCTTCTCCCACCAGGTTGGGGCAGACTAAGAAGAATCTCCACACTGTACCTGCCCAGCCAGGAACATCTTGAGCACATGCATCTCAGTCTAAAAGTACCTTGCCATGAGACTCATTCTGGAAGCTCAGTCTAAAAGTACCTTGCCATGAGACTCATTCTGGAAGGGTTCTGGCTTTGGCTGCCAGACATTAAAAGATAAAGATTTTATCTTTATCTTATAATTTTAATATATATATTATAAATAAATAAATACACACACACACATATATATAAAACCATACCCACATGAAGCAGGTATATACAACTTGATGTTCCCAACTAGTTTAAACTGTAACTGAATAGGAATGTCAAAGCTATGCTTTGAATTTTCATGAAGCTTCATTGCTTCTGTTCAAATAAATACCTGAACTGCCAGCAGCTCATGCCAAGTCAGTTCTGGAGGCGACGATTTTGGAGGCAATAAAAGAGGTAGACTTAACCATGAATATAACAAGGTAGACCTGTATGTAAAGCATTCTTCCCACCAGCTCCTTATTCACTTCCTACGCCTTGCTCAAATTGTAATGGCCCTTGGAACTTCCTTCCTCACCCCTTCTCTCCCCGCTGCTGTCTTGTAAGGTGAGGCACATAGTAAACATGTGCGTTGTTGCATAACAGGAGATCACCCAGGAATCCGTCAGTCTTCCCCCCAGAAACCCCCTGCATGTGAGCGGTGGAGACAATCTCTCCTTGCAGATGTGTGTCTGAGCTGTAACTGCGGTGCCCGCGCTATTCTACACAACAAAGCTGACATTTTTAGAAGGGCAGCGATCTTTTTTTCATCTTGTTCGCTCAGTCAATGCATATCACTGAACAAATCGTCCGTGTACCAGGCTCCACGCTAGAGGATCAGAGTACAAAGATGAGTAAGAAGCGATTCCTGACTACAAAAACCACCCAGCCCAACAGGGGAACAGATTCCCGCAGCCAGGTCTAGTGCCTGCGCTGGGGGTGAGCACGAGGATGGGGTGGGAGAAGGGAGGGGCTTCCTAGAAGGGGGCGGCGCTAAGCCCCTGCGGGGAGAAGAGGGATGGGAGTGCAAGGACTCAAGTCCAGAGGGGGATGGCGGAGGGAGTGAGCATGTGAGCAGGAGCAGGAACATGTGGGGGCTGCTGCGGCTGACAAACCACGTGTAAAACTGAGGGGGGGGGGGGTTGGATGGAGACAAGGCTGGAGAGGAATGCAGGGCCAGGTCACCGGAGGGCCCCATGATGGGAGCTCTGTATTTATCCGGGAGGAGGGCAGCTGCCCCTTCTCCCTTTGTACCTCATTTGCCATGAGCTTTCCCAGACAGACCTGTCTTATTCCCTGTCCAAAGGGGTCCCAGGACCTTCCCACCCACTTCCTCTCTGCCTCTCCTACCTCCCTGCGTCAAGTCCCTGCCTGACCCATTAGCCCAGTTCAAGCCCCACCATCATATCTCCCCTTAGATCCCCAGGAAAGCTATCTCTGACCCCTGCTTAAGTTGGTGAGGAAAACCTGAAAGTCTGGAAGCAGGTGGAGCTAAGTATGGGGATTTTTTAAATGAGGAAGACAGCATTTCAAATCAGTGGGGATGGATACACTACTGGGGTAACAGTCTGGTCACTTGACAAAAACTAAAGGTCAACCCCTATCTTATGAAATGTATAACAAATTTCAAGTACTCCGAAGATATAAATGTGAAACTAAAAGTAGATTAATAGAAGATATAAAATATTTTTTATAAATTTGGGATAGAAAAACCTTTTTTTAAGCATCTGAAGAATATCAGAAGTGTGCAGGCATGGTTGTGCATGCCTGTAATCCCAGCACCTCAGGAGGCTGAGGCCAGAAAATCTCCAACTTCAAGTGAAACCAACCGTAGCAACTCAAAGAGGTCCTAAGCAACTTAGCAAGACAAAATTAAAAAAAAAGGGGGGGGGCCTCTGGGGATGTAGCTCAGTGGTAAAGTGCTCCTGGGTTTAATCTCCAGTGCCTTAAAAAAAAATCTCAGAAGCTATATAGGAAAATGCAGATTTCCTCCAAAATCAAGATTTTTTGCACTATAAAACGTCATATTACAGAAAAGCTCAAAGCAAATGGCTAGGAGAAAATTCTAGAATATTTGACAGACAAAATGTTTAATGACTATAAAATTTAAAGAACTCCTGTGAATTAAGCAAGTCAAGACAAAATCCCAAAAGAAGAAAATGAGAAAAGGTCATACAGTCATGTATATACATATAGCAATACTAGTGTCTATTTTATTCTGCTGCCCTTCCTATCCCCCCTTCCCCTCCCCTCCCTTCCCCTCAATGTGATTCTGAAACCTGTACACTCAGAAAAATGAGAAATTATACCCCATTTGATTCAAATGTAAAAAAAAAAAAGAGAGAATTGGGGAAATGTGAAAAAAAATAAAATGGGAAAAGGATATGAACAGGTAATTCACAAAACAGTGAATGCAAATGGTGTCAAAGTATACAAGATTACTACTGATTAAATAAATTAAAATTAAAAGGTGTCAAAGTAAAGCTGACCTTTCATATTGCTAAAATAAGGTCATTGATTACACATTATCTTGCTGAAACTGTGGGGAAAAGAATACTCCCAGGCATTGCAGGAAGAAGATAGGCTGGTCAAACCTTTGGAAGGTTGATTTGGAGGCATCCAACAAAATTTAAAATGAATTTAACTTATGACTCACTTTTAGACTCCTTGAAATTCATCAAATCAGGCAAGCCTAAACTGGCAATTCATGCATTAATGAATGCAAGAAAATCAAGATAATGAAAAATAATCTCCTTTTCAAAATAATGTTTCTCTCTATGGACATAGTTCTAGAGCTTTCTTTCCCTGCCAAACGTCTCTGTGAGAAGCCATAGCTCTGTCCCATAACAGGAAGGTGACTAACTTGACATAAATGTGCTCAGCATGGTGGCCTGCACACATTATGGCACAGTGTGATACCAATAGAGCAGTGTCAGATAGACCTTTTAGCAAAAAGATTAATAGCATCACATGGCTGCAGCTAAACTTAAAAATAGCAAGGAATTCTGTGCAATAGGGGTTACTGTGACTCAATATGCAACCAATATATGGCACCAGCAGAACTATCTATTGCTCATGCAAACAACTTCTGACCAGATTACTGCTGCATAGAAATGAGCAATATTAATTAACACACACAGGAACTGAAGAACTACAGGGACAGTCTAGACTATACAGAGACTTTGCAATCAGTTTTTCTCCAAAAACCATGTTTACTGAAATCCTAAATCGTCCCAGCTTTTCTGGAGAATCACTAAGCATTGAAAATTAACAGTATGCCCAAATGCCAAGCTCGTAGAACTTTCCACAAATTACTTATTTGAAGGAAATGATTTTTGTCCTCAGAGATATCATATACTTGGTGAATATGAATGTATAAACAAACCAATGCATGGTTTATCTAGATCCCCAAGGAGTGGAATAAACAGATTAAAACTCTGTTCACAATCTCCTTTAGATGCTTGGACTCTTAAGTTACACATAACCCTGGCTTTCCAAGGAGAGTTCGATCTACCATAACAAATGTGTTATTTTCTTGAAATCAACGTACATAAAAATATTCAGGTGGTGAGAGTTCTGACCCATGTTTATGCAAACATAAACAGAATATTCACTTGAACGAGTTCTCACACTAAATTGACATTCTTCAAATCGGCACAAAAAATGGTGTTTGTGCCAATAAATGTGGCGCATGTTTTGCACTATGTGAAATATAGACTACTGCAGAGAAAGGATCCATGCCTTTTTACAAAATAGAATTGAAAACGAATTTAGTACTGCATGGCTGCACCTGTTTCAAGGCTTCTGCAGTAGATGACAGCTCCTTGAATCCACTGCAAAGAGTCAGGCTGTAAATACCACAAGCTGCAAGGACTCTCGCGCTCCCACCTGCACCAACCAAGCCTCCTAAGAGACCTCTTCAGAGAATACCAGGGCAACTCGAACAAGCTATTTTCTATGTCATGTGGAGCAGAGGTAGCCTGGGACAACACAGGCTCGGCTCAGCTTTCAGCTCAGGAAGGTGGGGGTGGAAGAATTTTGCTGTTTAGAACCTGCAGTTCTGTTATGCTTAAAGGTATTAATATCTGAAAAGAACCTAAAGCCTTTTTACATTCTGGAAAAGGAAACATCTGATCCTCTAGCTAATTTGATCTAGTCGTTTTAATTTTTTTTTAAAAAAGTGCCAAGCATGTAATTCCATGTGGGTTAGCAATAGTCTTTTCTGATGGTATCTACAGGCAGACTCCCCAAACAAGGGCACCCTATATTTGCTTCATCGGAATAACTTCCATTTTGGGAATCTCTGCTGTTATCTGTATTGGAGATGGAGCTGGAGGGTTCTTTTTACTACTAAGACTGAAGCTATATGGGCTCACATCCAAAAGGGAGCACAACTTTCTAAGGAAACACACAAAGTGGTAGTTCCCAGGTTAGCCCTTAAAATGGCTGAATTTTGAAAACAAACCATACCATAAGTTAAACCCTTCTTATGTAAAACTACATTATGGGTTCAAACATCTGACTTGAAAATCTACTTGGAAGGTTTCCTTTTAGTTAGCCAAAGGGTGTTCCTTTGGTTGAGCAGGGTTCTCAATCTTGGCACTGAAGCATTCTGGGCTGGATAATACTTTGCTGTACACTGTAGGGGTCTCTCCTGTACACTGTAGGCTGTTTGGCAGCATCTCTGGCTTCTACATGGTAACATCATCCCCCTCCCCCCAAACTGCATTCTCTATTTTGATAACCAGAAATGTCTTCAGATTTGGCCCTATGGGCTCTGGGTGGAAAACAGGTTCCAGTTCAGAATCACTGGATTGGGCAAATATAAAGCTTATCCTGTGTCAGCTGTGTATCCTTTGAAATTTCCACATACTCTGCTTTTCAGAGATGGAAGGATATTGGAAATCAAAGGGCACCTTTTACACAAAAGTGGTGCACTGGGAAAGGAGTCCTCTGAAGGAGCAATTTACAAACTTGCTACCATTGTGGTTATACCATTATTTTGAAATTTCAAGTAACATGTAAGGGTTATTGATTTTTTGGGTGTTTACTAAAAGTTTTTAAAAGATTGAGAAATTGAGATTGACAATTAAGAAATAACCCAGAAAACAATTTCTTTTCTTTATAAAACATGCTACACTAAGAAACTGGGATTTTAGCATTTGAAATCTATTATTGTGAGGATATCATAAAACATTACTACCATTAGAATAATAATAACTACCATTAGAATAATAACAACGGCTGACATTTCCTGAGAGCTTGGTATGTTCCAAGTACTATGCTAAGTATTAACAATATTTTCTTTTTTTTTTTTTATTTTTAAAATATTTTATTTTTTTTTTATTGTTGGTTGTTCAAAACATTACATAGTTCTTGATATATCATCTTTCACACTTTGCTTCAAGTGAGTTATTTTTTTCAAGACTCAAAACCCCACTCGGGAGGTAGTACAAAAGTCTTATCTATATTTCATGAATGAGAAAACTGTGGCTCGTTGTCTCTCCCAGAACCATTTAAAATGCATTTCACAGCTTATTAAAAAATTCACACACACACACACACACACCCACACACACAAAATAACAATGTAAACTAAAGGTAAAATTGATACTAATGAATTCCACAATACCAGAGCAGCAGCCCTGACCACTGTGAACTTTATACAACTCAGCTGACTCATGTGCCTTTTCATTAAAGTGGTGGTGGCTCCAGAGGCTGAGGCAGGAGGATCTGGAGTTCAAAGTCAGCCTCAGCAAAAGGGAGGCGCTAAGCAACTCAGTGAGACCTTGTCTCTAAGTAAAATACCAAACAGGGCTGGGGATGTGCACAGTGGTTGAGTGCCTCCGTGTTCAACCCCTGGTACTGCCCCTGCCCCCCAAAGGACTTAATTATTTTTGGTGACAGGATGTTACAGGAGTATGAAAAATTCACAGAAAGCCTAACTTAAAGGAAGAAATTTCAAATTTAATCTCTAATAAGACAAATGTGTTTATAAGGGTCTATACTAGCTGGTTTGTTCTCTCTCTCTTTCCTTTTTGTACTGGGGATTGGGGAATAAACTCAAGGGTGTCTACTACTGAACTACATTCCCAGACCTTTTCATTTTCCATTTTGTGACAGGGTTTCACTATGTTGCTGGGGTTGGCCTTGAACTTGTGATCCTCCTGCCCCTGTCTCTGGAATTGCTGGTATTAACAGGCCAGTACCACTGCTCTGGCTCCAGCCAGCTTTCTTGAAACACTTACTTATCATACATTAAAAGTGCTAATGTAAATTTCAATGGTTTAAAGTCACAGTAAGAAGCCGTGGCAAAAATACAGTGGCTTACTAGTACTTGAAATAATTGGGGCTTTTTCATAATACTTCCTGGCAGCTACACATTTCTACTCTACCTCTAGTAAAAGGCAAACAGAGAACAGCAGGTATTGTGGCCATTTGGGGTTATTCCTGTTGTTTGAATTCTGAGCTACTTCTGTAATATGGATGATGGACCACCCCCAACAACTCCAGAAGGTGAGCTACCAAAAATAATCTCCTTCCAGATGTAGATTACACATTCGCCCCTCCTGACCCTGTGAAAGTGAAGTGATAGGCACCAGAGAAGCCAAGTAAACCAGCTGCTGCTCCTGCCAGTGACAGGAAATAGCCCATCCTGTCTAGGACTGGCGAGACTGGCATGAATAACAGCTATCTTACTTTCTCAGCATGAACGAGAAATGGAAGTATTTCTTTCCTGGATCATCACAAAGCAAGTGAGTGAGTGGTAGCGTGTTCCTTGAGCAGCTCACTAGGTGATTCTAAATGCTGTCGTGTGTGTGTGTGTGTGTGTGTGTGTGCGTGCGCGCGCGCCATGTGCAGACACTGTGGCACCAATTCTCACCCTGTCTAACTTTGATGGTGGTCATGATGCCTCTTCCACCCATAGATTCCTCCCACATTTCCTCAGGCTGGGTTAGCTGCCCTACAGTATTTCTGCAACCTTAGGGGCAAGCAGATACTGCGGCACAGAGGGAGAATCAACACCAGCTGGCCATGCTCTGGTTGTGTAATGTCTGCCCCACTGACCCAGTTTCTCATCTCTATACGGGAGGATTAATAACGCCCACTGCCATGCTTGTCGTAAGGATTAGAAACAATACTGTACTTAGTGCAGTATTTGTACTTAGTACAGGGGCTTAGTGAGTGACAGTAGTTGTTAATGATGATTACCTTGATTTTTTTTAGTTTGGTTTTAATGGTAGTCCTAGTGTACCTAGGTAAGGTGCTGGGATGTCAGCAGTATTTTTCACTCCATATTCAACTCTGTTGAGTTATAAGTTAAATATGGCTCCATTTAAATTTCTAGCCTATTGGTTTGAAAATTGAGATCTATGTCTGTGTTATGAAATTGACAGTTCCTCCATCAGTAGTGAAAAGTTAAGGATTATGGGTTCTTTAATAGGCCATTCGAGCTCTGAGTTCTAATATTTAAGCTCTCATTTCTGCTATTTTCTATGTATTGCTTGGTTGGTAGGTGTAATGCTTTGTGTACTACCTGATGTCATTTCTACTCTTGAAATTACTATTATTATGCATTATAATTATAAAAGCTGAGCTGGAACATCAAGTACTAGTATTGTGAGTGCTTTTTAAAAATCAAAAGTGTATCTTGTGAGACTTAAAACGGTTAACACAGCAAGGCTGCTGGCTACAAGAGTGCTAAGTTTGGATAGAGTAGTTCTCTATGCCAAAGGCTTTCAAAGAACAACCAAGAGCTTGGAGTTCACTGACAGTTTGCCACTAACGACCATCTGAGCATCCACAAATGAAGAAAACTGAGCCAAATATGACCACCATCTAGTTCAACCCCTCAATATACAGATGACGAAGGCAACGAATAGCATTTGCTTGCCAACAGTGAGTCCACAGTTACAAGGACCTTCTCAATGAAGACTTCACACATTTTAGGTACAACTTTGGAATAATGCTCAAAGAGTTGTGAGTAAAATTTAGGCCCCAGCATGATGCTGTTCTGACTTAGCAACCAACTCAACTCTTCAACACCCATGGATAACCTTTGCTTCAGGGTCCATGTGAAAGGTAGATTCAGGCTTGGAGTCCTTGTTCCCCTCAATTCAGTCTCCCTGATATCTTAGCAGTGTCCCTACATTACAGAAAGATCTGGTAAGGTACAGAGGCCTGAGTGTGCCTGTAACCATAGCTACCACCCAGCTTTCATAAGTGTGATGTCACATCCTTCTGACGTACAGTCGTGGAGGAAGGGGTGGTAGAAATGGAAATCAGTGTGGGGGGGTGGGGTGTTCCCTCAGCATTCGGCTCTCATTAGCTATGGCTCTAGTCATACCCACTTAATTAACAGCAGGACCTTGGGAAAAATATCAGTAAAGGGGGATTTGAATTGTAGTGTCTGGTCAAGGCCCTTTTAGCTGGAAATTCCTATAGTCCTACAATTTTACTCGAAGGGGAAAGATTTCCACCCTCAGCTTAAACATCCATGATTCATAATATATAATATTTTGACTTAAGGGAAGAAGTTTTATTATATTGTGCAGTCTTGGATAGCTAACCCAAAGCAATGTCAGTTACAGCATTACGAAAGCCCACATCCCAGGCAGCTAGACTTCTGGCCGCCTTAACCATTGGGAACACGGCAGGCTGTGACAGAAGTATGTAATTACAAGAAAATTCCATTCACTTAACTCCTGAGGAGTTAGGAGGCATTAGCCTCGATTCTTTTTGGAGCAATTAAGATAAAATGAAGGAAAGAGATTAAAAATGTAGGTTTTCCTGGAGCAGAAGCTCTTCTGGGGATTGTTCACTGGTTAAAGGGGAGGGCCCAACAGGAATGAAATAAAGGAATAATCTGCCACTCCAGAACAATGATCTTTTTACTCCCCCACCCCCCTGCCCTACTTTATCACACAGCGAAATGCTGAGGAAAGTAGATTAACTCCTTCAGGTCAATCAGATCAGGCCTGGGTTTTTAGACAATTACTTCTCACATCTAAAACAAGAAGTGTACCGATTCCCCAGGACTCTATCCTCTCTCTGGCTGGGCTTAGGAAGGTCATTCACACTTTTTGGACAGAAACTCATTCATTAAAAACCCAGGGTTCTTCTACTGTCCTGTGCCATTCTTAGGATTGCATCCCCCTTCCCTCTTGGCCTCAGTCTGGAAACTTCAGACAGATTCCCAGGAACACGAGATAACCACTGCCAGTGGCTGAGAATTGGCACAGAGATTTCTTTTAAGAAGTGTGGTCTTCAGATCCACAGTGGATGAATTAAACTGACATTCAATGATAAACAACTGCTATATTGTTTATACGAGCCATTTCCATGAAAGAAAACAAGACTCCCTTACAAATGGAACTTGTACTTAGGGTCTCTATAATGGTTTCAAGTTCATTATGTTATAGAATTCCAAGAAGCCTTCAAAAGACTTCAAGGTTTGCCTTTTGTTTTCTCATCAATGAGTGAAAAAATGAATTAATTACTGCTTTGAATTTTTAAGAATATATATTCTCTCTCTTGCCTCTGAAAAACAAGACAAAATAGTATTTTTAAGTGATTTCTATGAGAACAACTAGCATGAAGGGTGCTGGCCTGCAAGTCTATGTTTATATTTTATGATATTCAAAGCCTACCTCCTCCTTTCTCCTTCTCATCCTCTTCTTCTTTCAGCAGCTTGCCAATGGAGTTATACCACTTAAATTGCAGTTCAGGGTTGCCATAAACACTACAATTAATCAAGGCACTGTTCCCTTCCTTGACTATGATATGGTCGGTTCTGGTGATGATTACGGGCACAGAGCCCAAGACCACGTCAGTGCCATTTAAAGTGCTGTTAGTCACACTCTCAGCAGTTGCTAGAGTGGACATGAGGATTAAAAAGGGCACAGAAGGTAGAAAGCACAAAGTCAGATGGCTCTTCAATAGATCCATCTTCTTTGCTTGCTCGGTAAGGCAATAGATGGTTTGCCAATGGAATCTTGTCTCAGACAGCACACTGTTCAGAATGGGCCATGGGGCAAACCTGTCCTGGATCCATGGAGTTGGTGCTTGATTAAGAACCTGTTAAAAGAGGAAAAACCACACACACATAAATATTAGCATTTATACTTTCAAATGCTATTTGTAAAAGGATAAAACATTTTAAAAAGATACTCTTTATAAAAAGTTAGCAATCCAGCTAAAATACAAACCCACATCATTTTTAAACAAGACACAAATCCAGAAGGTGTTCCAATGTTAAGTTCTATTTTTCACAGAAATCTTAACAGTATAACTTTGCTACTTTTTGCTGTTAAAACATATAGCTCTTATAGGGCTCGGGTTGTAGCTCAGTGGTGGAGCGCTTATCTTGCACGTGTGAGGCCCTGGGTTTGATCCTCAGCACCACATAAAAATAAATAAATAAAAAATGGAGATATTGTGTCCATCTACAACTAAAAAAATTTTTAAAAAAATATAGCTCTTAGTAGGAACAAATATATTCCTTTTACATTGATGTTACCTTATTTCATGGAGTTCAAAAACTGAGGCTTCTTTCATACAGCATTACAAGGTTTCTTTCTAACCCGTCACCTGTCTTCATTGTGACCTTATTGATCACCGGAGGTGTTTCCTAGTCTCTTCCAGTAAACATGGCTTCCAGCCTATCTCACTGCTTCCTGCTCCAGGTCAGCCAGCATTTGGAAGGACTCTCTGGAATGAGTCTGCCATTCTCAGAACTTGCCATTATGACTTCCAGGACATTCCTTCCCTGCACTTCATGCAATTTCCCCTGCACATGTGAACTCTCTGCCTCCCTCCCTCTCTCTCTCCCTCTCTCTCTCTCTCTCTCTCTCTCACACACACACACACACACACACACACACACACACACACAATCCCCTGGTTTCAATACTCATCTGCCTCCTTGAGGCAGGGGGCATCATCAGGATGTGTGGGGTGGCACTTTGGGTGGCTACGCTTCCATGTCAAAGAGCTAACCTTCACCTACTCAATTCTCCATTCTAATCACTAATTCTGCAGCCACACCTAGTCTACAAATTCTAAGTTCTGAAGTTCCAAGTAATTATGAAGTTCTAAATAAATCATCTTTTAACTGCAATTGGCCATCCTTCCAGATCTTACTCCCCTCCCTAGGCTTTCCAGGTTTTGTTGTGTTTGTTTGTTTCGTTTTGGTACTGGGCCAGGGGTGCTCTACCTTTGAGCTACATCCCCAGCCTTTTTTACTTTTATTTTGAGGCAGGGTTTCCCTAAGTTGCTCATGCTGGCGTTGAACTTGTGATTGTCCTGCCTCAGCCTCCTGTAGCAGGAATTAACAGGTGTGCCTGATGCTTTCTAGCACTTCTGTGTTTCTCAGTCTCTGTCTCTTTGCCCCCTCCTGATCTGTAAGCTTTGTTTCTGTCTCAGTCCAGACTCAAATCATATAGACTACAACCCCCAAATCCTCAGTTCCTGTCCTCATGCCACATGTACTCTGTCAGTCCATGACTTTGATCAAACCTGTTATCCTAGCTCCTACATCCCAGAGGCTGGAACACACTGGAGAGATCTGTAAAACCAAGTAATTATTTCCAAAATGAAGGAATGATCTCCGACCTCACTGGGCCCTCAGTGACATCTGGCAGTCTGCTTGCCAGTGCTCAGCCTGCTCAGTCTCCTGCTTCCTTACTGACATGGGCATCTTCAGCTTGCCAATCAACCATCTCGGCACAGTGGTATTCCTACTTTTTCAAAACAAACCAACACCCCCTTTCTTCTGTACTAAAACGTGCAGGCATGAATTCCCTCTTCCATCTTCCTACCTTTTGGAAAGCATCCTGTGCCTTATGCTAAATCCCTCACCTGCCATTCACTACTCCTCAAACTACCGTTTTTAGAATTTTATCTGCTTTTTCCTTCAACAGCTCTTGTTCAGGGCTACCTGTCACTCCTAGTTACCAAGTTCTCATCCTCTCCTTACCAAATATTTGAGGCAATTGAAACTGTTAACCATTCTTTCTCAAAACTCTCCCAGGCTTCCTCACTCACCTTCCGGATTGCTCTCATTACCTCCAGAGTTTCACTGGCCTCTTCTGTGTTTACCCACAGCCCTTTCCAAGTTCCCATCCCAAGCCTTTGCTCCACTCACAACCTAACAATGCCCAAGTCCACGTTCTCAGTCCTCTTTCTGATTTTAGATTGATGTGACAATTTCCCATTGGTTGTCTTTACCTGGACCCTGGATGTCTTACTGACAATTTCACCCAGCAAAACTGAACTCATCATCTACAAAACATGCCACGTTTCTCGGATGTCTATTTTTAGTTTTAGGGACCACCATTTGTGCCGTGTCTGGGTATATCCTCAATTCCTCCATTGTATGCTCCCAGAACACTGAATCACACATTGTTGATTTCACTTTCTAAATACTTCTTGGATTTGTTCCATCATTGCCATCTCCTCTTATCAAAAACTGTGTGGTGGTAAGCCTCAGTTCAGGTCTCCCCATCTTCTCATGGGAAACCATGTGCCAGCCTTCCACATAATCTGCCCACCTTCAGTTTTTCTTGCTTCCCATCCTGTCCCTATAACCACTGCTGGAGGTACCAATCTATTACCTGGATTTTTTTACTGTGGTAAAATTGGCCACAGTGCCTGCATTATAAAATCTGAATTTCTTTGCTTTTTATCAATTCAAAAATATTTACTGAATATCAATATTTTGGGTCCTGAGGAGACAAGAGAAGACAAGAAAGACCTTGAAACAGACGACAGATGAAGTACATGTGTCAACAAGGATTTCAGTTAGTGATGCACACTTTGAAAAACACACCACAATGTGCTCAGTGCTGAGTGAGGCAGTCAGGGAGGACTCTCCTGAGGAGGTGGCCCCTGAGCCAGGACCAGTGATACTAAGACTGGGGTGAGGAGTGCTTTGAGAAGAACAATCAAAGCAAATACCCAGGTGAAGCAAGCAAGGGAAGGAGCACTGCAGGATGGGCTGGAGAAGTGGACAGACCTAGATCACCTGAGACTCCGTAGGCCAGAGTAAGGAGTTTGGATGTTATTCAATGATCACTGGGAAATTCTATGCCAGGGAGTTACAGGGTATTATTTCTTTTTAAAAATCAACTTGACTGTGGTATAATTTATGTATAATAAAGATGCCTATTTTAGGCATGCATTTTAATGAATCTTGACAAATTTACACATCCATGTACCTACCACCATCAACAAGATGCAGAACATTCCTATCACCACTAAAAATCCCCTGGCGCCCCATCCCAGTTTCAGTGTTCCTATGGGTCCAGTGCTGTTATTTCTGAGTATTCTCCCAAAGAGTTAAGTTTCATTTTCTCCCCATATGGATATCCAGTTGTTTCAGGACCATCTGTGCAAAAGATTCTTCTTTCCTCAATGGACTATGTTGTCTTCTTGTCAGAAACCACCATGGATGGGCAGGTCTGTCCCTAAACTCATTATTACATTCTGCTGATGTGTATGTCCATCCTCATGCCAAAACTACATGACATTGCTCCCAACACACAGGATGTTCCGTGAACTTGCTGAATGAACACAGATCTATCCAAGGGCAGAAAGGACGATTCCATTTGGTATGCAATCCCTGGTGGTAATAAATTAGCTTTAGACTGCATAATTTTTCAGTAGAAGAGAGTTTCCTTGGTGGGTGGATTTCCATACTCCCCTCCTGACTTCACTGCCTGAGTGCCTTAGTGACCAGCACATCTCCCTACCAGCAGAAACCCTGGCAGAGGGAGATAGCACAAGCTGCGGTTGCACCCCAGATACTGCTGTGACTCTGGAAATGTATTTCTTTACTTGGCTGAACTTGTGGTTTCCTTTTATCAGGCGGCTGTAAGCTGACATATTCAATATAGAAGAGTCATCAAGAGCACAGCCTCAGGTTTTAGACAGAAAGGGCCAGGATTGGGGTCCTAACCACTTTGATTGGCTGTGTGTATTTTGGTTAAGTACTTAACCAAGCACAGGATAATGATAAAGATTCGTGATCAAATGTACATCAAATACTTATTGCTTGGCTTGATAAACAAGAATTATTAGCAGCATGTACAAAGCATCCTTTACCGGAACTGGGCTTCTTCAGTCTATTTTTAAGTTATGTCATTTAAAAGACATACCTTGTTTGGGTTTTGTTTGATACTTTCTTGACTATTGTCCCACCCCCAGAAGTCATTACAGATATCCAGCACAGGGTCCTTTGCAGGGACTCAAGTCTGAAAAAGTGTGAGCTGTCCCTCTGAGCTCAAATTACAGTGAGTATCCTGAAGGCAAGAGCTGGGGTCACTTCTCTTTGACTCCTGATGCCTAGGCCAGAGAAGATGCCTGACTAAGTACCTCGAGCTGAGGGAAAGAGAATCAGAGACAAGACACGTAGGAGATAGGTCCTAGCAAATACGTGGAATTAATACACATTTTTTTTTCACCATTAGGGAGAATGTAACAAATGCAAGATCAAACTGAATTTTAAAATGTATAAGTCAAGAGCTATTTTCAAGTTTTGGTGTTTTACTTTAAAATACAGTGTGCTAGCAAGAATAAAAAGAAGGGGTTACTGCTGTGCTACGATATTTTAATAATGTCAGTAGGCACTTTGGGCTGGAATATTGACTATTCAGAAGTGGAAACTAGTTTCTTAGAATCCTCAAGAGGTACAGAGACAGAGATGTGCTCATTTTAATGTGGGAAATGGTTTCCCCTCTCTTCTCCATTCTTACTCCCATCCTGTACCATTTTAAAGTTACTAAGGGATAGAAAATGATGCACAATTTACAGACTGTATTGAAGCATTTTTAACTCTAAAAACTGTGAATATCTATTTTTTAAAATAAAGCATTGAATTGACTACCATAAATGAATTAATAGTTTTAGTAAGAATTCACTGTATCATGTACCATACCCTTTCAGTTGTGATTCAAAAAAAAAAAAAAGCATTTGTTATGTGCTGGGCACCCTGCCAGGGACTTAGGGGCTAGGGAATGCTACAGAGCTCAGTAACTCATAGGCCACATCCACTCATGATCCAGCCAGGGGTAGAGAGACAGAACATTTCAGCCTAATCTCCAGGAGTGGGTTTGGGGATGAGCAGGTGGAAGGGACACTGGATACCTGGGAGATAATTAGGGACAATTAGGTTGTTGAAGGCCTACCCAGTATCCATCACCTTCCCCCCCTACTACAAGTCCAGGGCTCATAGAGGGTCTCATCCTTCTGGTGTCCCCCCCCCCCCCGCAACATGGCATCTGTAGAGTGTCCCGAACTTCTGATAATCCTCCCTGCATGTGATATTGCACTTACGTTTAATGTTGAGGAAACATCTTCTCACCTTCAAGGAGAGCCCCTGGCTGGCGGAAACTCTCATACAGTTCTGCAGGGTTCCCTCAATGGGAGGCACCCAAATGACATTGCCACACGTGCTACACAATGCCACACTTACATGGACTCCAGTGGCAACTGCTTAGAGTGAATTACAAAGCATTGCCTGAAGAACATAGGACACGGTGTGACTCTGGATATTGGGGAATATTCTACAGGTGACCTTATTTTAGCCTTTCAGTCTGGGATCTTACAACAGACAGCACGGTATAAAGTTAATAGCACTCTAACACTGGTTCATCCCTCAAGAGAAAACCTTGAGTACTGTGATCCAGCTGCTTAAATCCCACTCCTTCAAAATTCAAGAACAAAGACCACAGATTGCAAAGCGAGGTTTAGCAAGAGCTACAATGGACAGATTGTTAAGCTTGATGTGTTTGCTCATGGGCTTTGGGAAGACTTTCAGAGAATATTTTCTACAAACCGGGCAAAGAGATAATATTCAGCAAACACCACAATGTTGCTTCTTTAATTCTACCTCTTCCTTATCTCCCCACAGCTTTATTTTACCTAAAGACGGTTAATGAAAAGCTTGAGTCTTATTTCTTGCTTCTCTACCTATAATCCACTGCCCATGCATTTCTGGAGTTGGTAGAGAAAGGGCTTCTTGTTTACAAGTGTTCTGAACTACATGAATATACATTATTGTTTTTTCTTGGCAGTGTTAATGCTGGCATCTCCCCATCCACTATGATGAATAACTTATACAGTTACACAACTGGATTTTGTCACAACATATTGAGAGTCACCAGGATTTTCTGTGCATGAACGATGCTCAAACACAAAAATGGCCTTTGGCTTAAAGACACTTCTTGATAGGTTTCCACTGAGGAAGAAAGGAGGGAACGCACGTAACCTCACAGGAATTAGAGGCATTAAAATACAAAGTCATGACTAATAGCTAACTTCAAATTTCTTTCTCATATGGCACAATTCACTACAAATATCCACACAGATCTTTTAAAATTAAAAATGATTTGAATCATTTCAGAGAAAAAAATTGTAACACCAAAATTCTTACTGGCTCATTCTGTCTCAATTAACAGACAGAGGAGTCTCTGTCTCTGTCTCTCTTTCAAGACCAACATATACTAAAATTTTAGGTTGTTAAGGTGATTTCTGAATATGGACTAAGGAAATCAGAGTCAAAGGCCAAGACATTTGTGGAATTTCAATGAATAACCCCAGGGGCGGCACAAATCTAGTTATGTTTTCTCTGGATGCCCAGTCGTATTATAGGAAGACAGGTCCTCTGTCCTTTCTTCCTTTCTTTGACATGTTCCAGTTTATTTGGGTACAGAGATTCCCAATGGCTCTGATCCTACAAATATCCAAGTCAGATTAAGGGGTTGGGCAAAACGACAGATGGTCCACATAGATAATGAATGACTGGGTCAGGAAGATGGGGGCTGGTTCAAAAGGAAATAAAATGCCAATACCTCCAGAGAACTTCCGCCTCTAACCTGTTGCCAAGGTTACCTGCCTCCAGGGAATTATTCCTCCCAATAAGGAGTTGTTAATGAAGTACTTCCTGTGTGGCTCCCTTCCTCCCTTCCTGGGCAGATATGGAGAGGTACCCCTGGAAGGCTCCTTTCCCACCTTTTGGCCAGGTAGGCAAGATAGGAGGAGAGGGCATGGAAAGAAAGGATAAAAGGGGCAGGATACTCCCACTCCCTCGGGTACCAGCTTTGGACCCCCTCTTCTGTGGAGGAGTCTCTGTCTCTCTCCTCTCTCTGTTCTATCCTTTAACTAAAACTTGTTGCTCTTGCCATGGCCTTTCTAGGTTGTTCAATCTCAACACCAAGGGAACAAGGACCTGATCCTGTTTTATTTCAATGTTGGTATCATCACTGGTCTTAAGATGGTAGGAAGGAAGTGCACTGCTTTTAGGTCCCTTCTAGAAGCACAGAAAGGGGATCAATTCAATCAAAATCAACACACACCAAATGAGAAAGGGCTTTGTGCCAGGCACACCCCAGGGATCAAAAGCACAAGGTAAACCAGTCCTCAGCCCTGCTCATCTGAAAATCTAGTCAACAATTATAGGATGGTGAGACATCTGCCTCATCAGAGGGGTGTCTAGGATCCACTGGAGCATAGTGGAGAGACCAAAGTAGTCTGGAAGAGCCAGGAAAACCTTTTAGAATTGACACTTTAATTATAAAGGAGTCACCAAATGGGCTGAGAGAGAGAAGTTGCCCCCAAAGAGGAACAATATATTCAAAGAAATGGTGATTAGGGAGAAGTTGGTGCAACTAGAGAAGTGTATCATTAGGCATCACTCAATGGTGTGTGGGAGAATAGAGGAGGAAGTAGGCTGGTGGAGATAATGATGGATGTCACATGCACGTGGTTCACGCACAGGCTTTGCAAGGAGGCTGAGATATGTCTAGTTCCGCTTAGATACAACACCCTGTGAAGGTCAGTGCGGCTGACAATGCTAGGAAATTGCTACAGGAAGGAAAGAAGAGAGTCAGGTGTGGTGTACTCCTGTAATCTCAGTGACTATGGAGGCTGAGACAGGAGGATTATAAGTTTGAGGTCAGCCTCAGCAAACAAAGAAATAATAAAACACCCTTGGGTTCAATTCCCAATGAAAGAAAGAAAGAAAGAAAGAAGAGAAGAGAAGAGAAATAGCAAGCAGGACCCAGAACTAAAAGTAGAGGGGAAGAGGAAAGAAAGAAAAAGAGACCCAGGAGTTAGAATATACAGGATTTACATCAGACCTCCCAAGCAGCAGTGTCTGGAATTATACCTATAATTCTCTTAGGAATGTCTCATTTGCCAAAAACCAAAGCCTGGGGCTATTAGTGGAATGCACATGAATATGTGAATGTCACCGTTCAACTACAACCCCCTTGGGCAGCACCATCTACTGGCTCCACACTTGAGAGAAGGCCTCAGTGCTAGCAGTGACCATGCAGGGTCCACAGTAGCTCCAGCCTGGTCCCCTCACATCCACGTTCACTTCACTGGTGTCCTCTTTCTGAAAACCTGCCTGATGGAGGGTGTTGCAAGGACAAATAGCAGTAGTGACACTCACATGGTTGAACTGTCACAAAATGAGGGCTATATGGAAGCACATCATGAGAAATTTCAGGGTCTATGTTATTGAGTACTCAGAACATAGGAAGAAAAAGAGACCAAGGAGCAACCTCCTGGCATTGTTGGTATGCCATTTACTTATTAATTGTGCAGAGTTAGGATAATTTCCAGCCACTTGTTGGGTAGAATAAAATACATACCCCAACTTGCTGGGCTGCTGTGAAGATTTACCAGATGGCCAGGGAAAAACATAGGGTCTCAGTACTCTACCAACTACACTAATATTAACAGCCTATAGAGAGTTTGATACTATGTTAGTTGTTTTGATACACAAAAGTTTATATTTTTCAAAAAAAAATGAAGTTTTAAATTACTGTTTTTCAAACTAATAAATGAACTACAGACCCAGATGCCACCTTTTTGATACTTTAATGGTGCATGTTAGGAAATCATTCTTGGATCTTTATCACATTTTTTTCCCCACATGGTATATTGTTCTGATTAAAAGATAAGAATGATACAAAATAAATGTCTTAGACATATAAGGCTTAAGTTATCCAGGGTCATACAATCATTTAAAAAAAAATCACTTTATAAGGAGGTGAGCTATTGTTGGGTATCCAACTAAAAGCAAATGGCAGTTAAGATTGTTCCTCAGAAAGGGACATGCTCAAGGGATCTGTTACTACAGTCTTTTATAGAGAAGAAAAATCAGAAAACTTTATTAGGAGGAAGAGAAAAATATTCTATTAAAAGTTTTCCTCTAGGGGGGCTGGGGTTGTAGCTCAGTTGGTAGAGTGCTTGCCTTGTATGCACAAGGCCCTGGGTTCAATCCCCAGGACCACCAAAAAAAATAAAATTAAAAAAAATAATTAAAAAAAAAATAAATAAAAGTTTTCCTCTATAATTACTAGACCTGGAAACACATGACCTGGAAAAACTTGTATGTCTTTTCAAAAACTTGGATGTCTTTTCTTTATATGTGAAATGGAGATCCAGAGAAGGTAAGTGATTTCCCCAGGTCATGCAATTAATTTAGTGGCTTAGAACCAGAATAAAAAGTCTGTGACTGCTCATGCCTAGACAGGATTGGGAGTATGTTAAAATCTCTTAGTTCTAGAAAGGCAATTTTTAAGTTGTTCCAGAGTGATGAAAGGTATTCCAATCATATATGAATATTTTATTTTATTTGGTGGGGGGAGTACCAGGGATTAAACTCAGGGGCACTCAACCACTAGTCACATCCCCAGCCCTGTTTGTATTTTATTTGGAGACAGGGTCTCACTGAGTTGCTCAGTGCCTGGCTTTTGCTGAGGCTGGCTTTGAACTCATGATCTGCCTGCTTTAGCCTTCCTAGCCACTGGGATTACAGGCGTGTGCCACTGTGCCCAGCATACATATATATTTTAGAAGAGCTTACTGGTGTTTTAGCACATCTTTAACTTCCATAAATTCTCCTTCCAAATAAATGGGATAAAAAATTTGGGGCTCAATTAATGAAAATCCTTAACTGACCAAAATACACTTCTACAGATATCTGATGATAGGGAATAAACCAAACCTAGGCACTGATTACAAACAGGATGGATACACAGGCCAATGGTGCCTTCAAGCCAATTCAATCCCCCAAGCAGGTTATGATGTAGATTTTTTTTAAAACTTGGCTTCTGTTTTAGCATTTTTTTTAACCTCTGACAAAATTCTTGCCATATTCCATATTGAACCTAAAGTGGTTCAGAAGCACCTCTGTTTTCTGATTTTCTCTGCCTCTCTCTACCATGAGAATATTATTATCTGCATTTCCCCCTTGAAAAAAAATTGTGTCCTTTGAACATATCTGGAATATGTACATAGGGAGAATTAAAATTTCCTTCTAGTCCCAGTAATTTCTTATGTCCTCTGCTAAACTATAACACTACTTCTGCCCATTTTCACTTAATGTTTTAAATTAGATCTCAAGCCCATTTCCCAAGAAGTTTGTGATATATTTAGTATATAAGCTCCTATATTAAGAGTGAAGCCAGGAAGGAGATTATGAGTATCTGGAAGCCTACATATATCAGTGAATCAGGACACTTCTCAGGGCCTGGAAAAATCGTTGGAGGATCCCATAGGTCAGGGGGTATTTTACTGAAGCACTGACTCCTAGCTTCCTGTCCATGAGTCCAGGCTGCCCAGCACTATGCCTGGATGGAGGTGAACCCATGTTCCCCATGCAGCCTGCAAAGCACAGTGTCTATAAATCAGAAAGCAACATTCTCAATGCACTTTCCTAAATATGATGCAGGGCCTGAAGCAACTGTAAAGTTTACTTTTTTTTTTTTTTTTTGGCTGCTTCTGGATACTTTGTTAATTCTTAAGGCCTTGATAGTAAAAGAGCCTTTGTGTACACACACAGCTGGGCAAAGGTAACTCATTGGCCTGGAACTTGGAGTGCAGTTTCCCACAGGATCTTACAAAGGGTGGCTGATTATTTTGCAGTGTGACAGCCCATAATAAAGCTCTGGAACTCATTAGGAGAAGAACAGTATTAATAGTATCCAATCAGGACACTGTAACTTCTAATAGGAACATATCCTGTGTTCCAAGAGGCAGCCAGAATCAAGAACATGCCACTGGGCTCCCAGCTGAGATTAGATTTATTACTTTAAAAAATCAGAACTACTGCTGATTTACTGGTCATCTAGACCTTGAATTTTCTGCAAATTCTATCAATTTCTTATAAGTTTTACGTATATGTCTAATCTTCACCACAGAACTAACTTTAAAATATAAATTAAGATGTCTTAAAAGTAGGTCTTCAGAAAAGTATCTTTTCCTTTCAGTGAAACTTATGAGGCTGGTGCACTATGAAGGTGGCCCTGCTGGTGGCAGAGGTTCAAGGTGATGTGGAAGGAGGTGGCAGTGGAAAGATGAGTCAAGCTGATGAGGGTCATTCTCTATGCCTGACACATAGGCTCTTAATTTACATTTCAAAATGTCGAAGCATCCCTCTCTCCCTGTTCTTTGGTTGTTTGATTAAAGCTATTCATTCAGATTCACAGCATAGGAGCTGGATCAACTATGGTTTCTTCTTTCAACACTAGTATGGCAATATGTAAATCAATGGATGTGTAACTGATGTGATTCTGCAATCTGTGTATGGGGTGAAGGTGGGAGTTCATAACCCACTTGAATCAAAGTGTGGAATATGATATGTCAAGAAATTTGTAATGTTTTGAACAACCAACAATAAAAAATTAAAAAAAAAAATCCAAATGAGACAATATTTTACCTTGCTGAACTTGCACCCAACTTGCATAATCTCAGGTCCTATAAATTCAGGGTCAGGTTCTATCTTAAACTTTTGTATTTTTTTCATCACAGATTTTTTTTCTTATTGGTTTTTATTTTTTTAAATACCACATTAGTAGTATTTATGTTGATTTATGGGGATGAAGCTATAAATTTATGTTTTAAATAAAGTTTGTACCAGAGGAAAAATAAAATAAAAAAAAAAAGAGTGCTCAATAACTGGAGAGGGCAGTTTAATAGCTTTTTCTCTTTCCCTGTTTACCAGCTCATTATCACAAAGTGGAACTGCAAAACCAGCATTCCTCTGGGTCCCACATGGGAAGCAATTTTAATGATGTTCAGTGAGAACTGGATCTCAGTGAAAAACAGATCAGAGGAGATCCTGCCATTCAAACTCCACATGTTTGAATTCGTATTAAGAGCATGACAATAATTTCCTTTATGGGCACCTAGCATTTATGGTGTATAAAACACTGTCACACTTAGGCGTTATCCCCTCGCTGCACTCTAAGATAAGGGCAGGCCTCTGTGATTTTGGCCTTGCAACAAGCTTAGCATAGATAGCTTTTACAATGTTGAGATATGTTCCTGTTATCTCTAGTTTTTCTAGTGTTTTGAACTTGAAGCGGTGCTGTATTTTGTTGAATGCTTTTTTTATTTGCATCTATTGAGATGATCATATGGTTCTTTAGTCTATTAATGTGATGAATTACATTCATTGATTTTCGCATATTGAACCAACTTTGCATCCCTGGGATGAACCCCACTTGATTGTGGTGCACCATTTTTTTTGATATGTTTTTGTATTCAACTTGCCAGAATTTTATTAAGAAGTTTTGTACTTATGTTCTGCTGGGAGCCATGTTCATTAGAGATATTGGTCTGAAGTTTTCTTTCTTTGAAGTCTCTTTGTCTAGTTTTGGAATCGGGTGATATTGGCCTCATAGAATGAGTCTGGAAGTGTTCCCTCTTTTTCTATTTCATGAAATAATTTGAGGAGTTTATAGCAGCACAATTCACAATAGATAAATTGTGGAACCAACCTAGATGCCCTTCAGCAGATGAATGGATAAAGAAAATGTGGTATATATACACAATGGAATACTACTCTGCATTAAAAGAGAATAAAATCATGGCATTTGCAGGTAAATGGATGGAGTTGGAGAATATTATGATAAATGAAGTAAGCCAATCCCAAAAAAAACAAATGCTGAATGTTTTCTCTGATATAAGGGTGCTGACCCATAATGGGGATTGGGCGGGGAGCATGGGAGGAATGGAGGAACTTTAGATAAGGCGAGGGGAAGGGAGGGGGCATGAGGGTAAGAAAGACGGAATGGGATGGACATCATTACCCTAAGTACATGTATGAAGACATGAATGGTGTGACTCTACTTTGTGTACAACCAGGGACAAGAAAAATTGTGCACTATATGTGTACAATGAATTGAAATGCATTCTGCTGTCATGTATAACAAATTAGAATAAATTAATTAATTAAAAAAAAAAAAGCAGGGCCAAGCTGCTGGCCCATGCCTGGATCCCCTTGAAGAACCCACGGCTCTTGTAATCCCTACACAGTGATCAGTGAGTGCACACCCCAGCTTGGGCAAACTAAATGCTAAACTGTCTAAATTATCATCATGTCCAGGTAATTATTATTTTAAAATTATATACGTAAGAGCAATACTTTTCAGAATTTGGTTGAATCTGAATAACCCAACTGACAGTAGTATACATCTGAAAATCATTTTTCCACCAGCTGCATGTTTTTCAGTGTGATAAGATGGCAAATTTATCATAATTAAGCAAGATCACAATCGTGTTTTAAACCAGATCATAGCTTAAAATGGGGATTCACTGATTTCCATAAGGAATTTATACAGGAAGAAACTTTGCTTTTCTCCCAGCTTTGATGGGGAAAGGCCCTGCTAGGCTGAGCATACTTTACAGATGTTCCCAATGATTTCTCAGCTGGGCAGTCAGCTTTCTTTGAGTGATAAAACAATTAGGAGCCAAACATATCAATTAAATGGAATTCCAAGTATTTATGAAGTCACTATTATCAGTTTAGTACCAATTGCTGTGGGGATTCAAAAAAGTTCTTTACCCTAAAGGTGTTCAGCATTTTAGTGACATACATTTTAGTTGCATACAAAGCAATAAATCTGCACTAGGTAAAACACCACAGGAACTCATAGGAGAGTTTAGAAAGAGTCTGAAAAGGTCACAATGTTCCCTGTGGCCATGTCCTGAAGGGTGAATAAGGGAGACAAGACAGTTTTCCCAGCAGGGGTAATGGCTTAGTTGAGACAAGTAAGGGAAGAAATAAACACTATAGGACACTTAATGTTTTTGCGAGGTTCATGTACTGCATCTGCTGTGTGTGCACATCTAGAGAACTTGGGGGTATTAGGAATACACTGGTGAAAGAAGAGGGGGTAGCCATAATGTGGAGGTAGAGATGAGGTACCCTACAAACTCAAGAGGGAATCAAAAGCCCTCAGTAGCTTCTGGGTACACAAGTGCACAGAGAAATGCTGAGCTCCCAGCAAGGCAAAGGACTGGTAAATACATGTTTTCTGGAAATTAACTTTAAACTCTTCAAAAGTGTTTTTGAAATGGAGAAAATAAGGTTACCTTTGGGAAGTCTAATAAGAGCTAAACTCGGACACCAAGTAATCTAGGGTTGTCCAAACCTTGAAGAAGAAACAAGACCAAACCCTCCCCCCCAATTTGGGGCTGCCAGGAAAAATGGTGGAAAGTTGGGTAAGAGCGGAAGTCAGCCTGGCCAGTAGCAGGACAAGGCACCCGGTGCCCGAGTTTAGTAGCAAAGGACAAGTTTGCAAAATGAGATTAAAACAGCAGCTGACAAGCAAAAATGCTCAAAGGTCACTGGAAGTTTAAGCTACCCATAGCCATCCTAGGCTATCAAGACCTCCAGGGAAGTACTGAGTTAAACCAGTGGCCAAAAACCAACTCAGGCTTCACTCATATACCTTCCTCTCTAAAGACCAGGGAAAATGCATTTGCATGTTTTTTCACTAGTCATTATTTGTCCACCTTATCCTTTCCAGGGGAATCTTGCCTTTGGGGAAGAAAAGTGTTAGCTGGTCTCATTGGCATGATCCTTAGTGCTACAAATTTAGAGCCCTTGGTAATTTCAAGAATGTACATAAAGGGGGCAGCTGCTAGAAGAGATGTGTCCCATCATGTACTGCTTTAATGAGCCGAAGAGAACAGTCTGAAGTAGCCCCAGCCTGTACCCTCCAGCGCTGTCAGAACTGGGTGGTCCCCATCAATGGAAAATTCTGGAGCATTTACTCCAACCTATTTATTTTCTCAAGGAGCAAACCCTTCCTTTATCCTCTTCCTTCCACCATCAGCAAACTCAAGTCCTCTAAAGAAGAAATGGGCTAAGATTATATTTACACAGCTATTCAAGAAACTTTCCTCTTTCCCACTGATTACAGAGTCAATTTCAGACCATCCTTTAAGTAAGTTGTTCTCCAATCTACAATTAGAGAAGTCCACCCCACATCAATTTTCTTTCAGTTTCATCAGCAAGCTTCAAATGCTTCCATCTAGAGGTTGGAAAACTATAAGGGAATTAATTCCTTTCTTTTATGCTTTTCTTTCAAAGTCTGTGCTTGGCAATGTAAGGTTCCAACCTCCCTGCGCATGACTCTGGGGATGGGCTTTATTGCCCCTTCTTGCTTTAATTCCTTTGGGGTACATGTACATACTAGAAATTGGTCTCTCTGGACCTACAAAGTCTTACTCTGGGTAGGAGAGCACCTGAGAGCTTCCCTAAGCCCACACTTCCTCAAGTCGGGTGTCTTCTGCATTTCTGTAGCACCTGATACGGATAATCTAATTAATTACGTGAGAGTTGTTTAAAATGCCTCATTTCCTTCCTTGACTCATGCGTAAATCAGTCACCGAGTTCTAGTGATTCTCACTTCTAACTATCTGGCCAAGATGTCCCTGGTTTCCCCCTGGTGCTCATCATCTCTAACTGGCACCACCATCCTTCTTAACTAGCCTCTAGCCTTGCCTGCATCCAACCCACATGCCATGTTGTTGCTAAAGTAGGCTGATCCTAAAAAGTTCTGAAACATATTCCATGTATTCATTCCGTTAATCATGTAGGACACACTTGATCCTTCATGGTCTGACCACCCCTTTAATGTTGCCTCTGCAGATTCCCCTCCCCCACCTCCCCACACCTACCCAGTATCCTTACTGAGTCCTAGTGGCTCCCAAGCACCTCCATCCCTCTTCTGCTGCCTTCCTTACCTTACACATCAGGCAAGCCCCTACTTAGTTTTTAAGTCTTGGCCAGAAGCCTCCAGGACTTCTCTGGCAGCCGGGACACCCTCTTGTCACTGATTTTCAGAATATATTCATATTTTCACTGCAACTGTCTTTTTGCACATCTGTCTTTCATTAGATTGTTAGATCTTGGGTTCTATCAACATTTGTTGAATGAATCAGTGAATTATGAATGGGTGGAATATGGACTTGAGAGACGCTGGTTTGAAACACACACTTGGAGACATTAGTGCATGGGTGACTGATGCAGTCCTAGGGAAAACTAATCACCCAGAAAGAACACAGTGGGCTACAAAACAAGACCAGGGTAGAATGCTGGGAAAGCAGAGGATGAACCCTCAGAGAAAGGGCTAGGAAAAAAGACCGCAGAATAGTCAAGGGCTCAGTATCTCAAAGATCAAAGCAGAGGAGATTAAAAAAACGAGAGTATGGTTTGTTGTGGAAATGTGAAAGAGTCATAATGGAGTAACTGTGTCACCCTTAACAACAACAAAATATGTGAAAAGCTAGGAAGTTATGAAAGAAGGGGTCTTACACATGATTGCCTAATAGTAATGATCACAGAAGACTCTGCCAGAGCCATCAGTGTGCACAGAGGCCAGCACAACTTACATGCAATAACTCTACAAGCAGCTATCTGTTCAACCTCTGATGCTGCTCTTGAGTCACTGTGATGAAGATTACTGTTGCAAAATACCTGACATAATCCTCATTTTTGCCCTTAAAAACCTTCCCTTGCTTCAATCTCTCTGAATATACACATGATTGTCTATGGCTCGTGTATTCCCATTATGAGGTTCTGCTATTCCCAAATAAATATCATAATTCTTTGTAGACTATTCTTTTTTTTTTTTTTAGTTTGACAGATTTATACTGAGCTAGTGCACCACAGAGGTAAACAAAAATTATTGCACATTTTATAAGAACACTTGGGTAAAAATCTTATGAATTTATGCAAATGAAAGTTGTGCAATATAAATAAGTTTTATTTTTATTAAGATAAATTTTAATCAAATTTTACCATTGTTTTCAGTGTGAGATATTGCTAGCCCAGCACTTGCTTTACCACACTGTCTGAAAACTGTGTGTTCCTGTACTAATTTTCTTCTTACAGTATCAATTTGGAGCTACTCTTGTAATATTAAAGTAGAAGATTTCTTGAGTTTAGATTTTCCCAACACAGACAGACAACAACTCAAGCAGACTTTAAATGTTTAGAGGGCAGATATTGAGGATTTGTCCATAAAAGAGATTGAATGTGTATGTTTCAGAAGAATGACCAAATTTCCAATATTTAAGCTTGGAAATTAGATGATCTAGTATTTAAAGCTGCCACCCATCCCCCACCAAACACAGAGCCCAAGGCAAACAGGGCTAATTGACTGTGGTGTTCTTCCAGCTGAGCCAAGGCAAGCCCATGACTACCTAGTAGCTATTACCAACTGGTCAGAGTGGGCCTGTGTGAAATCTCATCATTTTCAAGTTAATTATGTTAAATTTGAGCTTTCACAGCTCCCTGCTCACGTGGCAATGGATGTAGACATCAGGACAGATGACTATGGCCAGGATGACAATGAGCCAAAACAAAGTATTGAGGACCCTCTAACTGACAAGTTCCAATAACTCACTCTGAATTGAAAAATCCTAAATTCAACCATTCTAAATCAGGGGCCATTTGTGGTTGAAATATGATTTGGTCCTTCTGTTTTAATTTTATGCCCTTCTTCTATTAGGAATTGTGAATTAAAGTCTTCTTAAAACTTTTAATTACACACACACACACACACACACACACACTCCCACACATCATTTCAGATCATCTCAAAGATGTGAATTATAATAGGCTGGTTCCAGATCTCTATTTGCCACTGACTGTCTCTGGTTAGGCTCCCCTTACCAGACTGCCTGTGAAATTTGGAGTTTAGCCATACATTCTTTTTTAGAAAAACAAATCTGGCAGCAGCCTGTCCATTTTGCATTGCTATTTAAAAATCCTTCATGGGTTTGTCATTATTTACATATAATGGGATAAAATACAAACTCACATATATGAGGTTGAGTTCATCACCACAAAAGGACTACTTTACTCCTCTCATACTGCCCCTGCCCCTTATTTCATCATTTCCAAATCTTTCTTTGTATATGGTTGTGTTTTCTTTCTTTGGCAAATACCACGAATTTAGTGACTTAAAATGACCCTAATTTATGATCTTGCAGTTATGAGGCTTAGAAGTTTAACATGTGTCTTTTTAAAAAAAAATTGGTTCTTTTTGTTATATATGACAGTAGTCTCATTTTGACAAAATTACAAAAGCATGGAACATATCTTGTTTGAATTTAGTCCCTAGTACCTCTCCTTCCCCTTCCTTCCCCCACCCCCTGCTCCCGAGCCCTCTACTGATCTGCTTTTTACCCATAGTTATTTTTTCTAATTAATTTCTTGTGGATGTACATGATAGTGAGATTCACCATGGTATATTCATATATGTACATAGGAAAGTTCGGTCAAGTTCATTCCACTGTCTTCCCCCTCCCCTGCTTCCTTTCATTCCCTATTGTCAAGTCTTAATGGGCTAAAATCAAGGAGTTGGTAAGGTAAGGATCCTCGTCCTGGTCTTCACCAGCTCCTAGAGGAGGCCCTCATTCTTTATTTTGCAGCCCCTTCTCATCTTCAAAGCCAGTGATGGCGAGTCTTTCCCACGTGGCAGTACTGTGACACTAGCTTCTGCTTCCCTCCTTCACTAAGGACACTTCTGATTACAGTAGGCCCAGCTGGATGATCCAGAATAACCTTCCCATCCTGAGATCCTTTACCATATCTGCAAACTCTCAGAGTGGACATCCCGGGGAGTCATTTTTCTGCCTGCCATAACTGTGTTCCTTCTGCCCAGAGGATCCACTTCTGTGCTTGAAGACTCTGACCCAGTCCTCAGGCATTCCTTAAGATCCTGTGGAAATGTAACCACTTCTATGAGGCCCTCTCCTCTCCTCCTTCTCAGGCCTGCATGCATGCAGACTGAAGCACTGGTACTGTAATTTATTTGTCCTCAAGCATATCACTGAATCAGATCATGAGTCACCCAGTCTTACTCATTTTGCAGCCTCAGAGGCCTAACTATAAAAGTTTGTGGAGAAGAAAAATTAATGTGATATTTTAATGGGTAAAGAACTTCAGTGGAGGTAGAGGCAAGACCAATAAAATATCTGCAGAACTTCTGTTAGGGAGTATGACTTATAAACTACTTCTGACAGCTCTGAATTGCTTATTATCACATAATCAATCAAACCCCTAAATATTTAAACCATTCCAAAGAGGTATTACAGCAAACTTAAAAATCAACCATTTGTATTCTAAGTCTATTTCTAACTTTAATGTGATTTGCTGTGGATTACAAAATATTGTAGAAGTTTTAAGTGTCCCCCTGGATTTGGCTAGAAAAGGTAACTTGCACCCCAAGTGCTAGGTCAAATGACAAGTCAGAGAAGTGATATCATATACAAGATTTCTGAATTAAGAATCAAAAACAAAACACTGCCTAACAAATCTCACTGGGCTGGTCAGAGGATAAAAATAATTTGGCTACAATATTTATTTAACATTTCAGTATCTGGAAGTTCTTACACAAAACTTATTAAAAAACCAAATTAAGCAAAATTTAAGTAGCCTCAAATATATAAATTGCAAGCCAAAGAAGCAGTTCAATAAATTAAGGACAAAAAATCTATTTTAAAAGTCAATGGTTTGCTATGAAAGCATATTAACACCAAATAATACAGAAATCCAAACGCATGGAAGTCACCTAAAAATGAGGTGCCTAGCAGTTGAACTTTAAAACCCAACAGTTAAGTACAAAGAAGAAGAGATTATTACCCGTCTTTTAACTTGAACACAAAGTTTGCTTTGTTATTTTGTCTTCATTAGCAATAATTAAACCTCCCTTTAACCTAACTTTTGTTCATTTTATTAGTTTTATGTTAGAACACACGGAATTTTTGAAGCCAAGGGTATTATGTAAATAAGCTTTTGGTTAGACTTCATTTTTTTTTCCCCGTTAGCACTGAGAAAATACTTAGGATTTTTAGATACAGTAGTGGGCCTATGGATCTGTATTAAACTTCACATTCCTAAAAGGTAAATTAGGTTCAGCTGATTCCTACAGATCAGGAGGAGCACAAGGCTAAGGGGAGACTCTCCCTTCTTCCACTTGGGAATTCAGACCGAGAATATAAAAACTGATGTACAGGGTAAGTTACATCATAGCAGATTTTAACCTTGGTGCATTTTCATAGAAAAGGGAAGCAGAATTATTCAATATTTGTGTTGGGGTTTTCTAAGTTTTTCTACAGAAGCAGCAGGAAATACATTTAGGAATAATCAACATCACTTGGCTAAAGTAGAGAACCCATGGTCTAGTCTGTGCAAATGGTGATCATTTTGCTACTCTTGTCCAGGCATTCAAGGTCTTTCCTGCTATTACATCTCATTTATGTATAAATATAACATACAGCCAACTTGGAGACATTACCTGGAATCGGAGTCCTAGTCATCTCAAGATTATAAACAAGAACCCACCTTAAAGGCTATTTACAGCTCAATGAAATGTCAATGCATTTTAAAGGTCTATTAAGGCTGTGAACAAGAAATTTGTAATAGGCTTAATAAATAAACAACTGAACCACTAAGTAGTACTTAGGGAAACAGGCTTGAGCATTTAGGTTTAAGCAGAGGTAAAACTAGTTCTCAGTAGGACAAAGACTGTTTACCTTGCTCTGGTTAGAACCAACAGGGCTAACAGTGGGGGTTTTAGGAAGAACCAACTGTAGAAGCCCCAGTGGGGTCTACAAATTGCATTTTCTGTATTAGTAAAACGTCAAAACTATATTGTTCTAACTTACTCTCTCCTGAAAAGAAATCTTTTCCCATCTTGTATTTCATCTTGAACAATTTTACTATGTTTAGCATAGTAGTAACTGGGAAAAAATGTGTTTCATCTAGAAACAAACGTGAGAAAACTTCAAAAAACATTACAGTTCTGCAGTGCTAGGTTTCCAAGTTTTTCATATAATGCCAAGATAAGGCAAAATAAAGACTGCTACAGTAACCAAACTTAACAAGTGTCTTTAAAAACAATGACATTGAACTGTAATAGATTATTTTCTACAACGTGAACAGACAATGGATCTGCATTCTTTTGTTTTTCATGCTAATTTGCTTTATAAACCTCTCGACTTTCAAGCATAATATTTTTTTTTTTAGAGGAGGCAGGTTAATGCTCACGTTCACAATAAATCAGTTTGGCTAATATTTAGTTTTTTAAGCCAAGGAAGCACGTTTCCCCATTCTAGGCCATGAAGCAGTTCGATGTCAACTTGCTGTGGTGTCAAATGCGACAAACTCTGAGAGCTCCAGTCGCGAGGCGGCGGCACGCGCACGGTTTCCCGCACTCCTGCAGCACCAGGACGCTGCGCCCTCTCGGCCCCTAAAGCACAATCCGCACGCACCACCTTCAGTGCCACAGCCAGTACACTCTCCTCCCTGTGCGGGGTAAACTGAGGCACAGTGACCCGAGTGATGCAGAGCCCGATGATGTCCCCCGTTTCTGCTCGGCGTCCACTTGCCCCAGGAGACCTGGGCAGCGCACAGTGGACAACGCGTTCCCTGCCCTCAGAAGGTTACAGCAGAAGCCTAGGAGAGGCTGTTCCCAGCCCCCGCCCCGAACAGATCTCGAGCATCCTGAGACCCTCAGTAGCCGGCTGCTGGGACCTCGCTGAGCCTTTAGGGAGCGAGCACTCTCCGCCTCCGGCTCTGCCAGACCAGGCGCCCGAAAGTTCCGCAGCTCCGGCGATTGCTCGGCCGCTGACCCGATGCGGGGCTCCCTCCCACCCGTGCCCCACTGCTCCAGCACTCCGGGTGCTCCAGCTAACCTGACACCGCTGCGCCACTCAGGTGGTAGCCGTGCACCCCTCGCCATGGCCAGCTGGAAAGCTGCCGCTGCGCCGCTCTCTGAGCCGGATGCCCGGAGGTGCCTAGTGCGGTCAAGCCGCCTCCGCCGGCGCCTCGCAGCTACGCGGGCTGCGCCACCGGCGACCGGGAGTGCGGAGCTTACCAACTACAGGAGCCGGAGCCGGCCGGTGCCGAGCATGCCCAGTGCGGCTAGCCGGGCGGCGCGGAGGCGCGGGGCCGCGCGGGGTGTCGCCGCCGGGTTTTCGCGGCAGCCGCGGCCAGGGGCGGGGGCGGGGCGCGGGGCGAGCCAGTGGGAACCGCTGCATCCACCCGCAGAGGACCACGGAGAGGCTGTTGTGCGCCCCGGAGTCCCTCATTCAGCGAGCGCAGCCTCTGGGCGGGGCTCAGTGGCCCTAGGGCTCCGCACCAGCACGCCGAGGGTTATTTACCCCAGCGGAGGGCACTTATTTTAGGCGCTGTCGTGCTTGGGCAGCGTGACTGGTAATTTTCGGGGGGCAGGGCGCCACCTGGGCTTCCTCAGCAACTTTTTTGAGCGTCGCACTCACTGGTGTTCAAGGACACCCCGGAAAAGGCTAAGATTCTTAGAGTGCCATGGTGGACGCTAAGGGGAGAGGATGTTCAACGAACACACTCCCAAATCTAGCCAGCCTCCAAGTCCGTCCTGCCACCTTGCAATCGGAAGCTTCTCAGGCCTTCCCGGCTGTGCGCTGTCTATTAATAAACGCTATTTATAGCAAAGCCTGCACACAGAAGAGGCTGTAAGAAAACACGGCAGACATCCACTGGTGACTGCTGAGAGCTGGGGTTCCGAGGGATTTTTTATTTTTATTTTTCATTTGCTTCTTCCTTATTTCTATTTGTGGTTTCTATATCTTCTCAAAAGAACAATTGTTTTTTTTTTAAAGAATAATTCTAAATTTTTTACACGTCTATAGAAGTTTCTTGCCTGTACGATCCTGCAACGTTGGTGACTTTATTTTTATTTTTTAAAGACGTGAGAGAGCAAGTGAATTTGGGGGCGAGGACCAGGCTCCTCCTTCCCGGCTCTTCTTTGCCCGCCTCTTGGTCACGCCCCAAACCGGCCCTTTTACTCCAGCGCCTCCCTCTTGGCGGTAGGTTGCTGTGAAAATGCGGAGAGGTGGATTTTGCAAACTAAAGCGTATGATGGCTTCTGCAGCCAGACTGGGTAGGTTCTGCCGTCAGGTCAGGGATTGCTGTTAGAAAGAGATGAGGCTTTAAACAACTCGGTTCCTCTCTTTCTCTCTGTCATTGACAAAATAAACCCACACACTCCGGAGTTCACACCTGCAGAAGTGGGTCGGGATTCAACTGAGCATGCTCCGGGCAGTGCCAAACTGCCGCACGCGGCTGCCTCTGCTTGTCCAAGGGTGATGTAGTACATTGAAGCTCAGGAGGTGGGAAGCAGAGCTTTAAAGATTTGTAATACATCGGCACGTGGACAGGTCACCCATGTCCGGGTCCCTGTTGGTGGGGAGGGTGCGCGGGATCTGACATTCAAGCGAATCAAAACCTGATGATTGTGATTAGAGATCATTGTAGCATTATTTTATAGCATCTCGAATAACAACACGTTTTAGCTCAAAAAACTTCATGGGCTTTCTTTCAAGAAACCTAATCTTTCTTTTCAAGTTATTCAATAGGTATTCTTTACAATTGCACTAAAGCCCTAAATTAAATCAATGTCCCCGCTCTCAAATAATTCTGTAGCATTATATTCTTTTTTCCTCTTAGATATTAATGCATTCACTCAGACGTATTTTCTTTCCTCCCTTTCCCTTTGAATCTCAAAGAAACTGCAGAATGCTTTCGGTATCTTCGAAACACTTGCAGTAAGTGTGGAGAGCTTGTGGGGGTTTTGTTTTATTTTTAATTTTTAATTTTTTTTTTTTTGGTACCAGGGATTGAACCACATCCCTAGCCCTTTTTATGTTTTATTTAGAGTCAGGGTCTTGCTTAGTTTCTTGGGGCCTCTCTAAATTGCTGAGGCTGGCCTTGACCTTGAGGTGCTCCTTCCTCAGCCTCTCCTGGGATAGGAGGCATGCTCCACCAGGGCAGAGAACTTGCCTTTAATCTTCAGGTACAGAAGAAAAAACTAAAGTGGAGAAAGGTTATAGGGAAAAGATTTTACCGACATGAACTTAATAAACTCAGAGAGTTACCAGAGGGTCTTTTATTGGAAAAGGAAAGTGAATGGGATTAGTTTTGTCCAAGCAGGCAGATCAGCTGCCCAGTGAGGATTGGTGTGAGAGTAGAAAATATCCTCAGGGTGAATTGCCCTTCATTTCAGCCTCTCTCATCTTAGACCAGCCCTATTTCAGCCTGGGAAAGGGTTGGGAGGATAATCTCTTAATGGCCTGTCACCGTGCTCTGTCTGGAGCTTTCTGCTCCCCAGGACCTTTCTTGATTCTCCAATCTGACTATCCCTCTCATCCTTTTTCTCCACAAACTCTTCCTTTGCACCATGCCATTGTAAGTGTTCTTTGGTTTCTTCCCTTCTGTTTCCCTGTGGTCTCTCATCCCTCTGATGATTGACAGTGCCAAGGTGGCATTAGTTGCTGTGTATCTTTATGGCTGTGTTTATTACTGGAATCCTTTCTAGCTGATAAGGCACCGGTTCTGATTAGTCAGTGTCTATTGTTTGTCCATACTTCTTATTAATATTTTGTATGTCATCTTTATCCCAAACCATATTTTCCTCTCCACATTTTCTTTATATGTAAGCTACCAAATAACTGGTGTGAACTTTTAGGAAATGTGAATCCAATATGCCTCAAACAGAACTCATCAGCTGTGATTTGCTTTTCTGCCTGTATTTCCTAGTTTGGTTTCTGGTACCTCCATCTATCCCACCAGGTGATCACCAATCTGGATATTTCTAGATTATTTATCTGCTTTTCCTCTGTCCCTGGCATTACCAGTTTTGCACTTAGGCACCTCTGAATGCCTCCCCTCCCCATGTCACAACCTCTGAATGCCTCCCCTCCCTCATGTCACCACCTACACTACCCTCTTAAATCCCCACCATCTTCCCTATCAATCACAGAGCAAGAATCTCCTAAGTGGATCCTCTCTGTGTCTTCTCCCACCCATCCTCATGCCTCCTTAGACTTTTCTTTTTAACCAAACTATATTACTGTATGTCTGCTAAAATTCCATAAGTGAATTCACAGTGCCTTCAGTATAAAGTCCACGTTTTAAGTATGAACTGGCTCTTGCTTTCCTCTCTAGATTAGCTGCCTGCAGGTGTTCCCTAATTTGGCCAAGCCAAATTACCTGATGTGTGAATCCATACCTCTGTGCACTGGTTGCTCTTTTGTCTCTCTTTTCCAGTTCACCTGGCTAATGTCAAGTCTTCAGGAATGAGTTCAGACTGCATGTCTCCCTGACCTTTCTGTGGTGACTCCTTCTTGAAGACCTCACTTATGCCCTGTACTGTGTCACCATTATGGCCCCTGACCTTAATTTGATTTCCTTCATCTCCTCCACCATGGTGTAAGCCACTTGTAGGCTATGTCACAATTGTATTTCAATTCTCAGTCTCAATAGAACTTTTCTTAACAAATCAATGATAAACATATGTACACATATAAAATTTTAAGTTTTTTTAATTTTAAAACTTCTTTTTGAGAATTGTAAGTATATTGCAAAGAAAAAAAATACAAGAACCTATTACATCAGATGCAACCTGCTGAGTGATTGTGCTCCTTTGAGTAATAGAAGTGAGATCTCAGGTTTGACTCCATTAAATCCAAGCATTTTCTTCACCTTCAGAAATCAGGGAGTGTTTTGTGACCAATCTGAAGTACTTGTCTAATTGGCCTGTAATTGCATGAAGTTCAGTATTGTATTGCTAATTAATCCACAAATTCCTTTGTTCTCTATCACTATGCTTCCTTCTGCAATGTAGTTATAACCTCCTAATTATGTGGTTACTCCTCAGAGTAATTGTTTTTTTCTGTTGAAAGAGTGGCACTACAGGGCGGCAGATTAACTATTTAGGAATGAATATAATTTTTACATTTCTCTCAGCTCATGTTGTCAGCCAACACCTAGAACTAATTGTGAGGGACAATCACCTGCTTCAGAATCCCCCTGGGGATGATGAACCCATTCTAGACCTCCTGGATAGAGTGGTCCAGGATGCAGTGACTTCAATAAGCCCCTCCAGGTGATTCTGTAAACTCTATTTGAGAAGCAGTTCTATGTCATGTAGATAAAAGAAATAATAATAATTATTAGTTCAAAACGTCAAAAAGTCCCTATTTTGGTTTACTTTGGTAGAGAGCTGTATATGCCTAGCAGGAGTATGAGTCCATTTTTTAAAAAAGTACTACCCATATTTGTAATTTTTGATTAATTTTAGCTTTTATTAAGAGAGTCTGTAGGATAGAAGCATAACCTAATGAAGTAGCTTCTTATTTTTTTTTTTACTTGTAGAACCACACAGGAATTTTACCTGGTGACTGATAGAGGCCAATTATTACTCTCCAGCACATCCTTCCTAAACTCTGTCTCCTTCCATGGAGAGTGAATAGGGCAGGAAGGAAGTTTTGAACCCCCCTGGAAGAAAGTACTGAGAAGTATGATTCTTCCCTGGAAGTCTGAAAGAGCATATTTAGGAAGGGGTTTTCTGGGGGAGGAATTGAAGGAAGCAAACACTTTTCTCTTTAGTCTTATGACTTGCTGGCTCAGAGGAACAAAGCCTCTTGAAAAGCCTGAGTCAGTGTTAGGAAAATATTTCCTTCCTTGTTAGCAGTTTAGACTGTGTATCAAGGTTGGTCCTTAAGAGGGATTGTGTGTGTGTGTGTGTGTGTGTGTGTGTGTGTGTGTGTGGTCTAACCAGTTCTCTCCAGCTATAAAATCAAGAGATCAAATGGCATGCCTGCAACTCATGAGGGGCAGAAGACCCAGCTTGAAGGGTCACACCCTTCCTGTCCTCCCTCTAAGATCACACCAAAGCCCTTCCCTCCTAGCCAGTTTGCTAGCCTGGACACTAACAGCTATCACGGTAGAGCTCCCCTGCCTCAGACTTCATTGATATAGGGACATGAATTATTGGCAGGAGAAGGGATGCATTTAGTACTTCATCTTCCACTTGTAGGGCAGGTTTTCCTGAGAACTGGGTGGATATTTGCATGGGCTGGTTAGAATAAGGCTCCTTTTAGTGATAGAAGTATGGAACAGAGCCCTGGAGATCCTGACTAGGGAGATGGCTGAGCTCTGGAGGAGACCCATTTATAAAGAATTTGATTTTTCAGGGGCTTTGCCCATGGATTCTGGAGAAGTCATGTCCTATACATGGCTTGGGGTTTTATGCCTCTAGTTTGTAATGTCCTTGGGAAGGCCAGGCATCCCCTGGTAAGATGGAGGAGGTTCAAGCTGGGTGACCCCAGTCATCAAACAAACAAGCAAACAAACACAACATCCAAACAAGACAACATGTTCTCCAGGATTGTGGCTCAGTGGACAAATCCTTTGTCTTCAGACTTGACCGGAAGGCCATGCCACCTACTTCAGAGGGCTGCTCAGAATGGAGGGCCTCTAAAGCCCCTGGCAGCTTCATCGTGACCTCAGCAGGAATGAGTGTGACATAAGTGTGCACAGTGAGACATCCAAAAATAAATGTAGCAAATTGCACTGTGATTTTCTGTGCTGGTGATTTTCATGCCCCACCCCCTCTCTTTTTGAGTAGTTGTTTATTAAAAGTAAAAGGTAAAGAAAGAAAATTTTTTGTCTTTTGGAAAAATGAGTCCAAAAGTGGACAGAGGGAAACTGTGAGGGCAGAGGCTGAAGGGAAGCTCCAAGGTGTGGGCAAGTCGAGGAGGTGAGTGGCAGGTCAGCACAAAGACCTGACAGAGGGGCTCGTGGAGGTACTGATGGAATCAGAGGGTGCAGCTGGTGAAGAGAGCTGGCTTTTATTTGGTAGGATGTAAAAGATGCTGGTGGGCTTACTTCAGATGGACACCTGGCTTCCTTTCTCAGGAGCTTCCTTCTCCTAGGTGGGGTGCTGGAAGAGCAGGAAGCCACCTCTACAGGTTCTACCCTAAGAGACTCACTCCATAGTGGGGAGCTCAAAGGCCCAGGGCGTCCACACATTGCCACAACAGGAAAGGGGATTTGACACTAAAGTTTCCTTTGGATGATGTCACAATTCTGACTTGACCCTGGAAATTAAAGTTTCCTTACAAATGGAATCTTCTGTTCTTCCCTATTAGAAAGTGCACAGTCCCAATGTGTCAACCTTTTGTAAAATGCCTACTTTCTCTCCCTGAAATAACAAATAGCATTTCTATCCATAATCACAGGGATGATTGGTTTATTTTGTTCTCCGTCAAGGATAAATTTGCGGATGAATAGTTTTTCTTTACCTAAGGATCATGTGGGGGCTATAAGTACAATTATTTGGCTGAAGAAATAGCTTTCTTTATTTGGACCACATTTGATTTTCAGGCAGGTATAAACTCTACCGCTTTTCTTCAGGAATCTTTTGGATCTAGTCTAGTATTATTTCTGGCACGTGATAAATGCGAATAAATTTTGTTGAGTTGTATGCTGGAATCGATGTTATAACTACACATTGAAGTATCTTGGAGGTGGTTGTCTTAAAATACAGAAGAGACAGTTCACTTGGTTGAAATGTCATTCAGACTTCCGTGTCAAGTCTGTATGGAATTGATTCTACTTCTGTTTTTGTTGACATGTTTCATCTTGGTCACCAACTTGGGTCAGCCAGCAAAAGGACAAAGTTACCAGTAAGTCCAGGATGAAGGCTTGGACAGGTGCATGAATAACATTGAAGGATTAAGCTACGTAAGGAATAGTTAGTTAGTGGCTATTTTTGCAATACCATGATTCATGGTCTCTATTTGAATAGATTGGTGTTTCTATTAATTTCAATAAGCATGCCTTATGTTTTAATTTTGAAGGCATCTTGAAATTGACCACCCCTAAAACTTGAGGGATGTTGTGATCTATGAAGTAAATGGGGCCATTTCCTTAAAGTGTAGAGAGATTGCAACTTGCTGCGGGGCACTGCTAAAAATTACCAGGAAGCATAATGACATTGGCTAGCACTGACAGGGAGAAAACAGAGTATAAAAGGACTCCAGATCTCTCTCAGTGTGATTGATTTCATTGATTTATAATGCTGTATGTGCACTTTGGCTTGTGGTTCTAATTACTCAAGATGGACTAAGCTCGAAAGGAGAATACCCAGCCATCTTCAGGAATCTTTGAGGGTTACATGGATATTACATTTAATTACATTAAAAGTCCTCTAAAGCTTATTGCCCACGGGAGACAGGGGAGTAAGTAGAGCCGCCTGTCATCTCCTGGCCAATCACCTACCCATAATCTGGCTGGCACTGGACCCCATTCAGACGGTACCACAAAAGCAGGAGAACAGGCTGAAGTTCTCCGTTTTATAAAAGAGCACTAAAATAGTCACCTATAGAAAAGCCACCCTCCTTCACTCTGCTACACACTCCTTTTGTAGCTTGGAGTTGTTTGTATTTCGACTATATTCTCTCCTTGGGTACTTGGGTGCTTTGGGTTCTAACTGTCTCAATTTGGTTTCCCCCTCTGTCTCTTGTTTTCACTGTGTTTACTCTAACAGTATTTATAAAAATAAATAGTGTGCACTATTTAATTTTAATTTAGTGTGCATTTCATAATGCTAAGGAGAGACTAATGAGAAGATTAGTGGGATAATGAGGAACCAAAATCACTCCTGGAAGAGTCTGGGACACTCGTCAGATATAAGCCAGCCTGTTGCCTTCCTGTTCTGTCCTGTTAGCCCAAACTCCAGGATAGTGTTCAAAGACCACATCCTGCAGTGTCTGATTATTTCTTATAAGATCCTGCCTCAGGCATAGGTTTCATTTAAATTCAATTGTTGTCTAACTTAAAATATTAAAAGTGTGATATGCTGGGCAAGTCAGGAACATGCCAGTTATATAATTCAAGGATCTCTTGACTTTTACTTTTTATTTTTTATAGTCCTTAGGATCGAACCTAGGACCTTGTGCATGCTAGGCAAACACTCCACCACTGGCAATACCCCCAGCCTGATCTCTGACCTGTTGGCTCTCATTGAATACACTTTTACATATGTGTGAGCTCTGCTTACAGAATGCTTTGAACAGTGAAGAAACCTCACCAGGACAGCAGTATTGCTATCTTCAAAGAGGCCACTGTATCATCCTTTTGAGGCTCTTGCTCAACCTCCTCAGCCTCCCTAGAGTGCCTCTGCCCCTGCTCCAGCAGGGTCTCAGGAGAAGGCTGTGAGTGTATCTTTCTGAAGACAGTTCTCCAGGGGGCCAGGAGGCTGAAAGCTGAAGCACAGAGTCATGGGGGCCTTGGGGTGCTCAAGGTCACCCTTCGTCAGGAGTGACCCATCTTGCCTCATGCTCCAGCTGCTCCCTGGCGCCTCTCCTCTGGCATCAGGGTTGATGGATGAAATAATGTAGTGGTCATTTGCCACTGCCCTTCCTAAAACCTCCTAGCCCCTTACGGTGGCACCAGAGCTTGAGGCCCAGTGTTGGGAATGACAGGATTCTACTGCTGACTGCTTAACTGTCCCTGCTTCCCCAAGCATGGGCTGATGACCTGCCAGATTCTTGTGCTGAGGTACTCCTGCACCTGCTGTGGCCCTATTAAAGATACTTCAGGTCCTGTGGATGGCCCCTGAGGATTTCCTTAGTGTCCCTCAAAATCCCATCAGCGGAGCTACAGTTGTATCTAGAATTACTCTATTGTTAGAGCAATAGGTTCCTTGAGAGCAGCTCAAGGGTGGGACCATGGAATGACAGAAAGCAGGAATTTAAGAAGAGGATATATGTATGTCTTTACTTCACACTGCTATCAATGGAGGGCAACTTTTTAATGAAGTCAGAATCTTTAAGATATACAAATGCATAATGATAGTTTGGGGAGAGAACAGTTTTCATTTCTTGTATTAACTGTCTGAACATTAAGATGACTGTAGGTATCACGTCCATGAAGTGGTAAACTGAGCCATGGTGTGTGAGCATCCTATGACTTGCTCTCGATGTCATCACATGAAATTAGCCACATAATTCATGAGTTTTAGAATGGATTAGATGCAGTATTTCGAACCAGAGAAACAAATATTGTGAGCAAGTAGGAAAATCAAGTCTAATGCACACATTTTAATTTATTGTAAAATAAATATGCCAGATTTGCCTAACAATTTAGGGACATTGCATAATTTATTGTGACAGCTCATTTACGAAAGAACCAGGATGTCTTTTTTTTTTTAAGCCATAAAACAAATTAGAGAGTGACTCTTATCCCATGATTTATTTATGGTGGAATATTAATAAAAATATAAAGCATGATGAATGCATTTCCAGTGACAGAATTACAGCAAGAAAAAATTACCAGTGACCATAAAGTAAAATGAATTTTACATTCTTAGTCAATCTGAAGAATTTTGCTAAACAACAAATCAAGTGATTTTATTTTTATGTGGCACAACATTAAAAATGTTTTATTATGCAAACTACATTTAATATCTATTATATATTGCCTTTCTCCTCAATTGAGGGTTAAAACCCTGTGAATACAGAGGTCATGTCTCTCATTCTCATAGTCTCTGCATCCAGGTATTATCCTGCATTTAGAGGTACTTGCTAAATGTCTGTTGATGAAATATGAATTTGACAGTCATCAATACAGTTTTCAAATATATTGAGCTTTATTAAAGTAGGAAATAGATGAAATAAAGACAATGACTTCAGTTTGAATAGTTGTTGTTCTTCTGAAAAATAAACAATGATTATTTGGCCAAACAGATATTTGGGGAATTGTTTTTTGTAGAGTTAGGTTCCAAAGTTAGTAGATAATAAAAATTCATCTAGAAAATCTCTTAAATGAACCACAGAATTTAGCACATCTCTTTGAGTATAAAACTCATACCAAGATCCTTATGTACACAAAAGCAGGGACGAAAATGAAGTCTCTTTGCACCTGTGTGGGTGGCACCCACACCCATCTGTCTTGAAGTATTGATCAAATTCCCAGGTGAATGGACATGAGGGAGAGATGCTCAAGATGTTTCTGCTTGCCCAGAGGATGCACTCCATTCTGTCTTAATATTCAACCTTCATATGTGCCTCACTCTGAGAAGTAAATATGATATAGATAAGAAGTCACATTCGCTGTATCTTATGTAGGGAATGGTCAGATGCTGCAGTTAAGGAGCCCACTGCCTTTTATAAAGATGGTTTTATTTGAGGTGAAGGGAAACTGGAAGTGATTTTCTGACTGAATTACACTGTCTCAGAGTTGCTTTGGCTTCAGGATTGAGGAATCCTGGAGCGCAGTTCACTCAGAAATTTTGATCCAGCAAAGAACTGCATGACACTGTCCTGTTTGGTTAGTTACCACTCTTCGGATCACAATTTACCATAGAGTGACAGTAAAACATCATTTATGTCTGAAAAGTAATTTCGCTTTGTTCTGGGTCTTAGGAGGACTGTGTAACCACTGTCAAAAGAAAATTGTATAAGGTGTAGTAAGTCAGTACAGTATGTCACCATTATAAGCAAAAGATTGCAAAATCAGATAGGCAGTCTAAAGTTGATTGTATGTATGAAGTTCATCATTAGCTATGTGTTTGGACAAAGGTATAGTATTTCCATTCCACTGGTGTGAGTACACTGTACATGTCTCAGCCATTCTTTTAATGATGTCCTTTCTAATTGAAGTTCTAGCCAGAACTTTGTTTATAACCTGCATGTGGAACCTGGATGGTCAGAACTTGTGCAACATTATCCTGAGATAACTTGATGGTTTAGATGTCAGTAATACTGACTTGAATCTAAGCTTCAAATATTACTACCTATGATGGCTTAGCTTAGCGACAAGATTTATTCCTGAAAATTCCATGGAGGGCTTCAGCTTCAGAATGGTTTTCGGGGGGTTAGGAGAGCATCAATACTTGCCATATTGTTGAGCACAAATGGAATGATGGGTAGTGTAGAGTCCGTGGAATCCATGAATTTTTGTGTTCTATTAATTTAATTAGAGTGATTATTTCTCTTTGATTATCTGCTCCGTGTAAAGGGCAATGTCATGACAGATCCACGTTGTTTTAGGCTGTGAAAGCACATGTTGTTCTGATAGCACAGACCAGGTCTGCATTTCCACTGAGTTTCAGAGTAGACCTTGCTAGCCCATAAAAACAGAACTGAGCAACAACAATGAACAGACCCTGTTTATTTCAAACCATAGAGTTCATAATATCACATTGTCCAGATGTTTTACGCATATCACCTCAAGTTCTTTTGAAAAATAGAGTTAATTAAGTGAATTAAATAAAAATAATGGGGACACCCCCTCCACCACCACCTCCAGAATCAGAGAAATACTAACACTGAAGAAAGAGAGTCATAAATTTGAGAATCAGGATTATTCTGGATCATCTTTCAGGCTGGCAGTTAGAGCTAAAAGCTCAGTTTTGTCCCCCAAAGTGGCTCATATGCCAATTGGTGCCCTGTTTGACCAAGAACAAGAAATATGACTCAAGGAAATACAGTGTGAGGGCCTCATGTCTGGATGATCTCCTGAACAAGCTGAAGATTTATGGAGCATTCGTGCCACCAGCCTTCCATTTGATGCAAAACCCAATAAAAGCCTCATCCAACACCTTTTGCTATTTCTTCATTGGATCTGCCACCAGCCACCAATTTTAAAAGAGAATTTACCAAACCTTTGAATTTATAAGCTTCTTTATAAAACAATTCCCCACTCCATCTGCAACTCTAATCTATGATTTGCTCTCAACGTCATCACGTGAAATTAGATATTGTACAAACATCTGACCAGCAGCCATTTTTGACTTTGATGATGTAAGCATTTTGTTGGGAATATATATGCAATCAAGCACTTAGGAATTTTAGAGAGTTTCCAGGGTCTGTCTCTGTAAGAAGGTAATGTACTCATTGAAAGCCAGAACCTTTTTTTTTTCTTTCTTAGTGCCCCAAATAATGCTGGGGCACAGGCACTCTGGTTAATTTATTATGTACATTAGTGATGCAAGAGATTTTCTCACTGTAAACAAGGTCAATCAAGAAAAATGTGTTATCTTCCTATAGTAAATATTTGAGAGTCAACAATTTACTATGACTGTTAAGTGGAGTTTGCTATCTTAGCTTTGAATTGTATATGAAATATGCTTTTAAATAGTATAAACACTGCCACCATACATTAACCTTTCTAAATAGTTGAAAATAGTTTTTTAAAAATATTTCTCTAGAATTAATTAAAACGAACATTTTTTAAATTGTTATGAACAGATTTAAAAAATTTAAATCTTTTAAGAACAAAGGAGACTTCAAGAGCATGTAATATACAGTTCTCATGTAGGAAGGCAAATTATATTAAATAATTTAATTGGAAAATGAATATTTAAATTTATTTCCTGCAGCATGACTTAGCAAGGTCTAGAATTGTATATTTTTTGCCTAGTGAGCAGAAATTTTTCTTCATGATGAATTCATTTACTCCCTACATGTGTTATTTTGTATTTTTGTAGTTAATTGAATTAATAACATTAGTCAACATTAGTCATAAAATCCAGGTCATTTCATGATTAAATAATATTGTACTTATAATTCCTTCTAAACACGAGTTTTAGTTGAATCTCTTTAATGACAAAGTTATCAAAAATTTACTATAATATTTTCTGCAACTTTTAAAGAATTGATCACGAGGCAAAGCTGCCACCTTCTGGCTAAGATTTATTACTTCACTTTAGAATTCAAACTCTTTTTTTCATTCACTACGGCATAGGATGCAATACAATTTGAAACAATCCTACATAGACTTTTGAGATTTCCTAGGTTGTAGGCTTGAGATGTGGCTCAGTGGTAGAGTGCTTTCCTAGCATGCACGAGGCCCTGGTGTTCAGTCCAGGCACTGACTGGCACTGCCAATAAAAATATTTTTTAAATGAGATTTCTTTTTTATAGGTTGTTACAACCTAAAAAAATTGGAGCTTGGAAGTTCTAACAGTCATTTCCACAAAGCCATTAATAACAAGTCTATAGCTGCATATTTTTGAGTGATAGAAGAGCTTTAAACTAAACTGCCTTACTTTTGGGCTGTTATGAGCCAAGCTGTAGCTGAGAGTTTCCTGAGAGTGGTGAACCTGCTGCATTATTGTCCTCCTGTCTTTTCATTTTCTGAGCACAATTTCACAAATGCTGGTAATGCTGCTCTGTACCCTTCAGGGACCCCAGCCTCAGGCTGTCTCCTATCCCTTTGGCTGACCCTGAGCCCCACCCTGGAGTCATCCATCACTGAGGCTATCATTAGCTCATTGCTACAGTGACACAGTCATGCATTCTGACCATGGGGACGCTTCAAATCTGAAGAGTCCCCATTGAGGGCTGCTTTACTCCTGAAGACCTGTGTGGCAATTCCCTACAATCTGTTTCCTCCTTTGTAAAGTGAGGCTAATCTGTTGCCAGTTGTTTTGAGCATTAAGTTAGGTAATGCATGAAAAGCATTCACTCTATTATTATTTGTGAGTCTTTTAATATTATACTCTACATGTCTGTCTTTAGTAGTTAGAAGATTCACTCAGATATGACAATATGACGTTTTCTCCTATCTATATTGACAAATCCATTTTTTATCCCTGTTTCTTCCCCTCTTGTACTTTGAAGGCCCCCTTTGTTGACAGAATTTGTAATTCCTTGGACTAGGGAAATAACTGAATCACCATTAACATGACAGACAGCATCTGGAGGCTGGAGAGATGTTCCCCAGGGCCCTCCCAACATTTAAATCTTCTCTGGCTTTGCTCATTAAGCCTAACTTTGTATTTGCTAGAAAAAGAGGATAATGATGATGACTATTTCAGTAAACAAGAGCAAGTGAGGCAATTAGTTCAATAAATGTTAATTAAGTGCCAACTACATGCAGTTACCCTGAGAATACAAGATCAGGAAAAGAGTCCCAGTCCAGAGCTACAAAAATCTCCTCATTCTTTTAATCCCAGTTATGAGGCACCATTCCTAGGTACTATATAATGTCACATTCGGATTACCCAAGTTTGTTTGTTTTATGTTTTTGGTCTTCTAAGCTTCAAGGGCCTGAAATTTTTCATAATTTCCTTCTTTCCTCAGAAGAGTTGAGCCTATAGATCTGCAGGATGAGTCTCTGGCTATCCCAAATGAACGGTGTTCACTGTATAAATTAAGCATTCGGGAAAATGTTCATCTTTTTAAATGCAGTGTTTAGCAAGTGCTTGCTTCATGGAAAGTGTTCCATAAACACGTTTTAATTATTGAAAAAGATTTTCAAGTTGTCAGGGTACCATTTAATTTCAACATACTTAGTAATTTAAGTGTGGGGACAGCTGACAGGATGTGCATAATGTGGTATTCCTGGGAATAAGGAGAAGGTAGAGCAATATCTTGGAAAAGAGGCTGACACCTGAACTTGCATCTGCACCTCCTCTTCTCAGACCTGAGCCCCTGGGAACCCGCAATAAGCACAGGGCGGGGAGGTGGGGGTTGAAGCATTTAGGGAGAGATGTTTATAACTTTTAGTTTTGCTTATGACAGAATCACTGTTTTCCTTTGAGTTAATTAGTAAAAATATATGAGGACAAGTTTTCATCATATCAATGACCCAGAGGCATGCTGGTTGATATTTCTCATATAGGTCACCAGGAATGACGTTTATGCCTCTGTGCAATTCTTTTCCTTCCCTTCTCTGTTGACCCACTCTGGTCAGATTTCCAAATGCCCTCTCCTGGCCCAAACCTCTTTATTTCTAGGTCACCAGTAACTTCTGCATTGCGTGATCCAGTGGATCAATTCTTGGTCCACAGTTAGACTGGGTGGCGGTGCCTGCCTGGCTCTGTTGGTCCTTCTTCCTGTTTGCTGCCCTCCCTTCCCTGGCTCCCAGAGTTCCATACTCTCCTGGCACTTTCTATCTGATAGCTCCTCTTCAACCTACTTGGGCTCTTCTTTCTCTCAGCCTGTCCCTGTTGGCCTAGAGCTGAGACTGGAAATGGATGTTGCAGATGTCCTTATTTAATATGGAGTCCCTAATCCAAGAGGACTGCTGTCCTTGGAAAAGGGAGATATGGAGGCAGACATGCACTCAGGGAGGAGGCCCTGGGAGAAGTGGAATTCTGCTGCCGGAAGCCCGAGGACAAGCAGAAGCCAGCATGGGCCCTGAAACAGATCCATTTCTGCACCTTCAGTGGAGGTTACTGGTGACCTGGGAAAAAGCAGTCTGTTCTTGTTTGGACTTCTAGATTCCAGAACTTGGAAATAATAAATTTCTGTGGTTTCAACCACTCAGTGTATAGTACGTTGTTGATGTTGAAGAAATCTTTTTTTTTCTATTTTGGCTTAATGAAACTTTATTAAATTTAACTTGTCTAATATCTTTAACAGATTGGCCTCAGAAACAGGGTCCAAAGTAGACCTCCAGTATCCTCAGATGCTCTGGGTCATTAACCAAAGGTCCTTGCCAGGGCCCACTATGTCCACTGGTTCTTGCAGCTATTAGAATTTGGGGACAGGTTGTCTCAGATTTGAGCTCCAATAATTTGTGTTTTTAGCTCTGAGTGTATCTGAGCAATTCTTAGACAGGACTAGGTTCGGGATCAAACTGGATCCAAAAATTTACTGAATTGAATCCAGTCAAGGGCATTGGGTAGGTGTCTTTTTGATAACAGGCTTGTTTCAATACATGAAGTCTGGGATTCCACCTTGTGGGACTCCAGCTAATTTTGCACATAAGAGCAAAGTACTCAGAATCTGTGTATTTTTGGAAAAATTGTGTCAGCCTTTCTGGAGAAAACTTAGACTTAAAAGGGCCACCAAAGAGAAGTTTTAATTAAATAAAATTATTTACTTGCAGGGCATATTAGAAAAGAGGGATGGAATCCTCACAAAAAGCAGTAGAATACATTTTTAATTGCTATGCAGAAGCATCTAAAAGATTAAATGGGTTAAAGATTGCCTTCCTAAAATTTTCTTACAGAGGCAAATGAAAAGTTTAAGGACCAAGACTGCACCTTGACTGAATTAACCCCGACATCTCATTCTCTCTGTCAATCTTTACGAAATGCTCTGTGTCCACTAACCGTCCTGCTCCATTACCTTTGCACTCTGAAGATCAAGAAAAAGGGGGGAAGTTAGACAAAAATGCCTTAAGGAGGGAGAGCTCTGACCAGCCAGAATTTCCTGCTATTGCTGCATTTACTTCTTGGTCTAATGAGCTTAAAGCTGAAAGCCCTTGTTTAAAAGGCCTTCTCTAAACTGAGGGAAAATCCTTGAAAATTTACCAAGGGGTTGAGAATCCTCATAAGAGCTTACAAGACAGGACTCCCTGACCTTTGCCAATTGAGTCACAGGACAGTAGGAGCCTGCAGACCAGAGGGAGCCTGAGGAGGAGTCTGTGAATGATTCTCCCAATTCTCCTCACAGGATAGGTCAAAAGAACTGCTGAAAACCTTTAAAGTTGAATCCCCAAGGCTTTTTGGTTAATTATACAGTTTCAAAGAAAACACACAAACTCTGATGAACCAGTTTCAGATTATAGAGTTTATTAGGAAATAGTACTTGTAAAACAATCCAATCTGGAAATAGAGCAAGAGGCATCTCCTCTAGGGACTGCAGTGGTAACCGGTGTGTCTGTAAGTAGACGTCCCCTGAACTTAGCAGCCAAATTAAAAAAAGAAAAACTAGGATGAGAACTTAGAGAGTTTTGTCGAATTGGTGGCATTGGCTGAGCATTTTGAGAGGATTTAAGAGTAAGAGACCACCCCCCACCCCCCGAGTCTAGCAAGCTTATGTCTCTCCAAGTACAGATTGGGGGGTCCTGCACAATTCTGGTATATACTGGGACCACTTTACCTTCCATAAGCTCCACTTTAAAGAATCCCTCAGAGTAAAAAAAATGATCATTTCTGTTTTTGGGGTTTTTCAATCAAGGTAAGAAGTTCCCACTATCTGAAACCATCTAATTGACTTCAGGGACATTTTTAGAAAAACATGCCCTTTTTTTTTTTTTTTTTTTACTATGTGATACTGTTCCAGTAAGCTTTCTGGGTGAGACTGACTTCCTAAATGAAAAGGGCATAAAACATTCTCTTCAGAGGTTTATATAATCTCAGGATTTCCCAACTGTATGCAACCAGAACTACTGTGCTCTCTATAGACAGAAATTGGTAAATTCAAACTCAGGGCTGCAATGCTCTGGATCTTTCTAATATATAGGATTATTTATGAACTTCTTTTTCTACTGATAGAGGAAGGTTAAATGTGTGGAGCCCATTAAAGACTAAATAGATCATTCTAACCCTTTGCCTGAGTTAATCCAAAATACACTAAAGCCTGAAGCAATTCAAGGACTTTCCTCAATTGTAGAGAACTTAAACCAACAGGAACTCGCAATTCCATGCACCAGTCCTTGTGACACTCCAGTCCTATTAGTTAAAGAGCCAACTGGACACGTTTGGAAATGCCTTCAAGATTCTCAAGTAACTTATCAAATTGTGATACTGAGGTTTCTTGTAGTTCCAAACACTAATACCTTCTTGTCAAATATCACTGATTCAAAATGGCACATGCGAATCAGCCTACAGTCTTTTTGACTTAAATCTTGTCAGTTTATACTAAAATGTTTTCACATGTCTATTTAATAAATGTGCTTCACTCAAATAACAGCATCTATATTATGAACTGGCGGTTCAGTTATGAAAACTTAAAAATTACAAGTATGATAATAATGTTTGTATTGTTCATACTATTTTCTGAAGAATTGAACCTGCACCAGATATACTGGCATAAAATAATAAACAATAATAAACATTCTGTCATGAGAAGAAATAGCAAAGACCAAACCACCACCCAACCAACCCATGCAACAAACAAACAAATGAAAAAAACCCAAACAAAACAAAACAAAAATCCAAACCAACCCCCAAAACATAAAACCTAAATGGTACACAGTAACAGACCTTTGAACAGTAACAGACCTTTGCTTTCCTTAGTATCCTTATTGAGAAAGAGGTCCAGTATTTGTGTGTTCTTGGAAAAGTCAATAGAATACCTGGACTGTATCACCCTGGGGCTTACTGAAGCTGCTTTCTTTTCTCCAGTAATTGCATCAGGACCTCACAGTCCTGCAGTTTCTTAGAAATTCTAGTCTCATTCGGTACAAAGATGATTTCAGTGTTACTCTCCCCCACTGAACAGTGCCCTGAAATGGACTCATCTTACCTTTTACAGCAATTTGTACATAAAGATCAGAAGGTTTTGATGGAAAAGTTCCAATTTTTAATTGGAAAAGTCCACTATTCAGGACATGACCCGACTCCCAAAGGGATTTCTGTGTTGCTTGAGAGAACAAAACCTATTCACTTTCCCCTGGCCTACAACCAAAGACAATTAAGAGGTTTTCTTGGACTTGCAGAATACTGCAGTTCTTGGGTCCCCAAATTTCCCCTAACAGCCTTACCATTCTGTGAGCTTACTAGCAATACAGTTCCAGAGCCTTTAATAAGGGAAGACACTTATAAGCAGGCTCTAACTAAATGAAGCTGACCTTACAACAGGCCTCAGCCTTAGGAATTTCAAACTATTCTAAATCTTTACCTTGTTAATTCATGAGTGTAACAATCAGGCATTCTTACCCATGAATGTGGGGGACAACATAGACCCATCTTGCATCAGTCTGCAATTAGACCTAGTAGCTAAGGCATGTCCTAAATATTTAAAACAGAAGCAACAGCAGCCAGATGGGTTTTAGGAAATGAACTTTATATGCAAGTCCAACTTGCTGTGAAAAGTCTATTAATTTCCAAACTTAGCATTTCTTAACAGTAGACTACTAGAAATTGGTGAGATTCTTCTCCTTTCTCCTGCTGTCCATCTAAAATGTTGCAACTTAACCCTATCACTTCTACCTGATGATGGTGAAAAGTACAATTGTATGAGTGTAGGCCGAGAAATAGTGGCTGCTCAGGTTGATTTGTGAGATGCCCCATTGGATAATCCTGAGTTCATGTTTTTTTGCTGAATGGGAAAATATCAGTTAAGGGTCTCCTGTTAAACCAAGATGAGTCAATAGAAAAGGGAACTCTTCCTCAGTGGAAGTTGGATTGGCCTTTAGGGATTTTTGCTTTTACCCAAGTTTGTGAATAGCTAATCTGTAAATGTTTAGCAGAGAGTAGATATGCTTTTTGGAGTAGTCCACAATTTTGGCATGTTGTGGGAACAAAAATGGCTTCTTGCTTCTTGTTGTTGGACCCACATAAAAAATAGAGTCCAAGTAGATGAACTCCTTTCTGATATCCCATTGCCCTTATGGATTGCCTTTGTTAATGTTGAAGCCCCTACCTATGAACTAATCCTGAATATCAAGGAAATGTGGTATCAACTTCCCCAGATGACCTATTTAGTAAAGAGTGCAATAGTACCTGACAAAGTTGGTATATGAAAGGATATAAATTCAATGGTCAGCAGGGACTCATAGAGGGCTCAGTCAACCACCTGGTCCTCCCTGAGTCCTCGAAGTTTCCACTGTTTCAAGGAACAATTTCCCTAACATTAAGCCTCTGTGTTCCCAGTGAGACTGATTCTGAAAACCCAAAAGGGAAAGGGAAGACTGTGATATTGTACATATCACTACTGCTTGGTTTCTTAAGCTGACTGGAAATACTACCCTGACCTTTCTATTAGTAACCTGTTCACTATCAAATATGGAAAACCTATCCAAGTGATGCCTGCAAAAGGTATGTATTGCTAGGTATTGCACAGTCAAGACCAAGGGACTACTTATGTAGGTACAAATAATTGCTTGTATAATGTCACTGAATTAGGTCTAGTAAGGTCCCTTTCTACTAAATGTTGTTATGTACTATTATAGCATGCTATATGGAGACGGCATAAAAGTAAATTTCCATTGGACCTTGTTTAAGAGCTGCATAGACTCATGGGTGAACAAATTTGACTGATTTCTACGCAAACGCCACTAGGTGGCCCTCTTTTCCATTCCCTGAGGGCCTGTATTGGGTCTATAGAGAATTTGCTTCCTGTTTTGCCTCCTTTGTTGGTTTGGATCTTGCCATCTGCCTTGTCTTGGCTTCTGGATAATATTCCATCATCAGAGGGCAAAGCAGTCAGTAACTAAAATTAGTGCCAACCTTGAAATAGATGAAGATAAGTTAGTTTCCACTGAGGAAAGGTTCCCATAGGGTTCCTATGGAATTACTCTGGTCAGCCAGCAGAATCTAGTCATATGGAATTTGAAGCTACTCTGCAAGTTAGGGTAAATCTTGGATTTTGTAGTCAATCAGGTCTCTCTGGCGTTCAGTTCTACTTAGAAGTTCTACTTAGAAGCCATTCTCCAAAAAGTAAATGAGATTATACATGTTTGACACACATTTAGTGGAACATCACGCATCTTTAGATCTCTTTGCCCATGTTGGGGGCTTGTATAATATTTGTGATGAACAAAATTGAATATTGTACCTATTTTTCTTCTGATTTTACTACTACAGAAAACTTAATCTAAAAGGTGGCTGAGATGACTGTTTCTCTAGACGCTACCACTAACTAAATTAGGACATTTCTCAGGGAGAAGGAACTCCTAATGTATTTATGGGAGCAGCTGACAGTTGGTTTGCAGGCATCCCGAAGTGTGGCATTCCAGACTTTTCTAATGTTCACGTTTCTCTTTGTGGATGTCCAGATTACTGTGACCTGTGTTAATACGCTAATTACCAAAATGATACCTCTTAATCATTATCATGCCCTGAAAAAAGACTCTGATCAGCTGGACTTGAGTGTGGCTGAGCTACCTTTGTTACATAAACGTAGTATTGTTTAATTTTGATTAGTTAAGTTTGTGGAGATGCCTGTCAAAGAGTGTACTCTAGTTTCTTAGTATTATCCCCTAATGGCTGTTGTCACAACCTTCTGATCTTTATGCGCAAATTGCTGTAAAAAAAAATGTAAGATGAGTCCATTTCAGGGCACTCTTCAGTGAGAGGATGAAAGACTGGATCATCTTTGTACTGAATGAGAGTAGAATTTCTTAGAAGCTGCAGGACTCGCGTATGTAGTGCTGGGCTGGGACATCTTTGTTAGTGCTGAAAATTACTAAATGAAGTAAGTAGAAGGCTTATTTTATCTCCATAAGTCTAATTTATACTTTCCTCTTCTCCCAGTTAAGGGGATTGTTAGGTCTTCATTTTGGCCATCCTTTAGGCCCTGAGTCTCTTTAATCTCTTCTAAAGAGCTGTGACCAGTTGCCTCAGAAATAAGGATTTGGACTTGGGGCCAGGTGCTTTGACCTTTGAGGTAGAAGATGATGTGACATTTCACCCAGATGCCAAGTCAACAATAAGTATCATGGAGATATTCATATACACAAGGGGTAGAATAAATAATAAGGACATAAACTTCCAGTTCCTCAAAGGAACCCATAAGTTTACAATTGCTGGATCTTGAAACACAGTGTTGATTTGTTAAACAGTGATAGAAAACTAATACAGGGTATTTATGATGCACTGTCACAATGAGTGCCAGTGTTTTAGATATCACAATGTGCATGCATAGGAAAGCATCTTGAAAGAAAAGTGATCGATGCTGATGGCAATTATCAATGGGGGTGAGAGAGTGAGTGGCTTTTACTTTATTCCTCACACTTTCTATATTGTTTGAAAGTTTAGGATAAGAATATGTTACTTTAGGGCTGGGTTGTAGCTCAGTGGTAGAGTGCTTGCCTCTTATGCATGAGGCACTGGGCTCAATCCTCAGCACCACATAAAAATAAATAAATAAAATAAAGATATTTTTTAAAAAAGAATATGTTCCTTTAATAATTGGATGGGAAAATAATGATTTAAAAAATATATCCTAATACCTCAAAGGGTTGTAGTAGATTTCAGTGACATAACTGATAAGAATGTGCTTTTGTAAATTATGTAGTATCATGAAAATACAATGTAGTAAATTTTCCTATGCCCATGATTTCCCCTCCTTACTTAGAATTAATAGGCCTAATGCCTTCAGGTATGTTAATTCCAGAATTTTATTTTAAAGGGATGTCTGGAGCATATGATAATGTCTATGGTATTCTTACCAAAGGATTAATTATAATTATAATGGTCAAATTAGAACAATTTTTATAATAAACTATCACTAAATTTCCCTAAAAATAGAAAAAAATATACCTTATATACCATTTTGAACTTATTTCTTTAAAATTACAAATAATGTGTTTGGTTTCGAAGATTTACAGGATATTATAAAGCAACTACTGAGCACTTCACAATAAAATTCAAGATAAAAATATTTTTTTGCAGGTTAAAAATTAATCAGAAGCTATAAGTAAATTCTAAATATATTTTGGCTATCGGATGGACTTAAAGGCACTTCAAAACTTGTCTAGTTAAAATAGGACATACACAGACATGACACATTTGATGGAGTCCAATCTAGAAGTCCAACGTCAATGTTCATTTCTTACAAATAAACACAAAAATAATTTATCTGGAAAATCTATGAGTACTATAATCAGTTTGATTTCTTCATAAATTTTCTTTTATAAGTTGAGCTAGTCTCTGGAAGGCCTAAAATAGAAAAGAGACAAGAATGGATGAAATCAGGAGACTATTTTGGAAAAGTCTATCCTAATTTAAAAAATGCAAACAGATTACTTATGCAAGGTTGAGATAAGGAGTTGAAAAATCACCCTGGACATCACTTTTCTCTGGGGAGGATGCCTCCAACATCTACTATAATATGTAGATGGAAGCATATTGGATTTCCAGGATAATGGGGGTTCTTATAGATCTCAAAATCAATATTTTCCATTTTATCTACAATGCAAATTGTTTTATATTTTCATATAATTTCTGCCCTGAAAATGTATTTTATACAGTTTCAACTGTCCAACTCTCTTCATATATAAAAGCAGAAATAATTTATGAAAAGCACATTTAATGATAGGAGAAAGCAAGTAAAGAAAGAACACACCCAAAAAGCCCATCTCCCAGGTTTAAGCACAAGCACCTTTCGAAGGTGAATGGCACTGTCAATTTATAGCTCTTCTTTTTTAATTCCAGATGTGTAGCCCTTAGGATCTTCTTTCTTTGCTTCTTTTCATTTTGGTTAAAGCATTACTGAGATTAACTTAAGAATATTATTTTCTTTGACCCTTACTGATGCTATTTTCTTCAGAGAAGGAGAGTGAAGGATATGATGAATTTGTACTTCTCATGCGTGGTAACTTTGTGACGAAAGGAAACGGGTTTTCCCCATGACAAGTTGGGAACTTTCTGGGACTGCTCATTAGGTTCTGAAAGGTTCATCATGAAGACAGCAAACTTGAACTCCAGTTTCGTCTCTTTTATCTACAGAAGCCTAAAGGGAATGTTTAATGGGAGTTCATGACTGGCCCATGAATATCTGCTTTATAGAAACCCAAGAAGACATTGAATACTGTTCTAAATCACAAAGTGAACACATGCACCAAACCCCAGAACTGAGAGCTAGAGTAACTCTAACAGAATATGGTCCTCACCACATCCATCTGCTCTGGAGAGACTGAAGAGAAGGATACTCTGAAGTAAGGGCTAGGGGCCGAGCTGTCGACATAGAAAGCATTTCCAGGAAGCATTAAGACCTAGGAGACATGGTAGGACATCAGTGATGTGCCAGTAAGGAAAGGCTAAGAGAAAACATAGGTAAAACTGTTCTCAAATGGGGACGGACATTTTAGGTTTAAAAGCGGTCGAAGGAATCACAAAATAAAATGTTCACACAAAAACTGCACCCGCCATACAAGAAACAAAATTAGGTGCACAGAAACTGGAAAAATGTTTACCATAAATATGGCCAGTGCCATTTCTTCTCCACATATGAAGAACACATAGAAATGGAGAAGAATGATGGAGAAGAACATTGATAAAATTCTAGTTTTAATGTGCAAAGGACAGAAATGGCGATTAACGAATAAATGCCTCGCCTGACTAGAAAACTAATATAGATTCAAACAATGAAATACCATTTCACTTTATCAAATCTGAAAGTGTTAATTTGTTCTCTTTCCACATTTTTATTGGCGTATTGTAGTTGACCATAGTGACAGGATTTGTCGTCACATATTCATATGTGCACACGGGATAATCTGGCCAATTTGGATATGATTTGACCAATACTGAAAGAGATTTTTGAGCTGGGAAACCTGAAAGATAAGCAGATGTTATCCTGGAAAGAATCAGGGAACAGTGTCTTAGGGAGACAATATGGAGTGTGAATGCTCTGAGAAGGCAAGAAAATGGTGCAAAGAACTGAAAGGAGATACAAGTAAATAAATAAATAAAGTGAAGTATTAAAAATGTTAACCAAGTGTGTGAAGATAGAGTGGGAGAGCAACTGCAGAGACACTCCACCCTTGAGCTGTAGCTCAGCCATCTTTACTTTTTATTTTGAGACAGCGTCTCTCTAAGTTCCCAAGCTGGCCTCAAACTTGGAATCCTCCTGCCTGAGCCTCCCCAGTAGCTGGAACTACAGGTGTGAACTGCACCTGGCACAATTGCATTATGTCAGGAACAGCTCACTGACTGGAGACTCCACTGCCTTTTCATCCTGGACAAACATACTTAATTCCCTAGCCCTTCATTTCCTCCTCCTTTCCTTCCTTCCTTCCTTCTGGTGGGAATCGAACCCAGGACCTCACTCATGCATTCTAAGTACCTGCTTTGCCACTAAGTTATGTTCCCATTCTCCAGCCTCTTTCTAGTTGTGTGTGGTCACATGAGTGAATCATAACCAGAGTCATGAGTGCTACTTCTAGTCCTGGGCCCTGAAATGTTCCCCTGTGTGATCTCCCATACTCTTTCCACTTTGTAGCAATCTTAGAATCCCTATGAAGATTGGGAAGCAACAAGATGGAAGGAGCCAGGGTCTCTGAGTCACCATTGGATTGTATTTGCCTGCAGATTGCAGCTCTGAATTTTATGTCAGTCAGAAATAGGCTTCTGCGGGGTGTGGTGGTACATGCCTGTAATCCCAGGAACTTGGGAAGCTGAGGCAGGAGGATTGCAAGTTTGAGGCCAGCCTCAGCAATTTATTGAGGGTCCTAAGTAATTTAGTGAGACCCTGTATCAAAATAAAAAATAGAAAGGGCTGGGGATGTAGCTCAGTGGAAAAGCACCCCAGGTTCCATCTGAAATAAAAAAGAAAAAGAAAAAGAAAAAAATAGACTTCTATTGTGTTAAGTCTTTGAGATTTTGGGGTTTATAATTTACAGCAATTAATGTTAACTAGTGAAATTATGGCCTTCAAAAACAAAGTTCTGTTTGTTCTTAAATGGTATAAAATTGGGTACTATCCAGTAAAACAAGATGAGCTGGGAGTGAAATAATTTGGGGTACTCTTGGAAAAGGATTTCAAGGCAGAAGATGAGTTTCTTGGTACTGATTAATAAAATATGAAAACTACCATTTCTCCCAATATAGTGGAAAAGTTTTGGAATGGACTAGAAGCAAGGACATGTAAGAGAAGGAAGGAGTGGTAATAATCTCTTTTAAGATGACCAAACTTGCAGGAAAAATGATAGAATGAGATGACCATCATTACCCTAGGTACATGTATGCCTGCACATATGGTGTGACTCTACATTGTGTCCAACCAGAGAAATGCAAATTTGTGCTCCATTTGTGTACAATAAATCAAAATGCATTTCCCTGTCATGTGTAACTAATTAGAACAAACAAACAAAAAAATCGTGTAAAAAAAATGACCAAACTTTGGGCTAAGGCAGCAGTGATAAATTGGAGATTGTTTAGAAAATGTTGAGGAGTAGGCAGCAGAATATACAGAATGAATGAAGAAGAAGAAGAAAAAAAAAAACAAGCAAAGTTAAACATCAAGTCCACATCCTTAGCACTTAGCTCAGAGATACAAACACAGAGACATTAACCGAAGTGCTTGATGATAATGGCATTGATAGAGAAGCAAAGAAAATATAAAGTTGATTTATTATATTAAAATGTATTTGAGAATTAAAATCAGCATGCTATAGTGTAGACACATCAATGTTTACAGCAGCATGATTCACAATAGCCAAGCTATGGAATAAGCCCAGGGGCTGTCCACAGACAAATGGATAAAGAAAATGTGGTGTATACACATGATGGAGTATTATTCAGCCTTAAAGAAGAAAAAAAATCATGACACTTGCAAATAAATGATTGAAACTGGAAAATGTCATGGTAAATGAATTAAGCCAGATACAGAAGGCCAAAGGTTGAATGTTTTCTCTCATATGTGGACACTAGAACAAAATAAGGGGGGAAAAAAGTAGGGACATCATGAAAATAAAAGGGATATCAATGGATTAGAGAAAGAGGATTAAAGGGAAGAAGGAGTGGAATGAAATTGACCAAATTATGCTATGCACAGTGAATTCCACCTTTATGTTACTTACAAAGCACCAATTTAAAAAATAGATGGAAAAATGTATTTGTTTGATATAAATTAATTAAATATATATTAAGTACCTAGTATGTGACACTACTTGGATTAGAATAATGAGTAAAGTGTGAGTCCTGCCCTCAAATAAGATGGATAGAAAGGATAATGACTTTGCTCAGGTGGTCTGTCTCTAGATCTAACCTCTAGAGTCTCTTATACACCAGCTTAGGCACCCTGTCATCCACCAGTCAATTCACTCTCTCCTTTTATGTTTACAAATCCAAGAGAAAAGGCATCTAGAAACAGACCTCTGTGTTTACAAAGATTCAATGACAAACATGATAATGGAATTAATAAATGCAGAGGGATAATTTACCAAATATAATTTATTTGGTAAATTATAAAGCTATACAGAAAAAAAGTTTCCTTTAGAATTGATAGCCTAATCAATGCCCCCAAATGAAATCTCAGCAGATTTAATTATACAAGGGGAGAAAAAAAAATGACGTATGAGCTAATTTTAATTGAAAAAAATCAGGATACAAACTTTTCCATGTAATTTTAGCCATGCAAAATAACCACACGGCCGAAGGTTGCCAAGAAAATCACCATAAGTGGTCACAAAATGTGGGTGGTGAAATGATGGGCTGTTTTTAAAAATTTTCATTATAATTTATGCATTTTTTCACATTTCCTACTGTGAGCACACTTTACTTTCATAATCCGGGGGAAAAAAAAAACAACAACAACAAAGAAAGTCCCTCCATTGGAAATACTAGTGGCTACAACTTAGTAGGTGCCAGGTATTTATTAGTCCAAGTGCTTTACACAGAGAATTCATTTAATCATAGCAACCACCTTTTGAGGGATGGATTCTTACTCTCCCTGAGAGAAAGCACAGGGAGGGTGACTTCCCCCACACCACACGTCCAGTAAGGGGTGGAGCTGGACTGAAACCCAAGGAGTGTGTCTCCAGGGATCGTTCTGAGCCACTAAAGTAATCGTCCACTGAGATGAATGATAGTGTTTCTGTTGACTTAGACCAGCCGAGGAACTATAGAAGCCCACATTTATTACAATTTGAATAATGAGAAAAACACCTAATATCAGACCATTACTTATGAATGGTGGGCAACCAAAATATATCTCTGTTTCATTTTTATTCAAATAAAAGATTACCTTAAAGAAAAAGAGCAACTTTCCTTTAGGGTCCCCCCTTCCACCCACCTCCCAGGTTTACCTCTTTCTTAAGGGCTTTTTCTTTAATCAGTTGTTCTGTGTCGGGAATGCCTTTCATTTTAATCCATAAGAACATTCCGGCAACGGGAACATTCCATTCTGCCAAACCTACAAAAAAAAAAAAAAGGAGAATAAACATCTTCCAAAGGCATTTCGGATGGTATTAAATGTATTGTTCCATGACACAAGTGCAGTGATTATAAACTAGTACTTCCAAAAAAAGTTCCTTCAGTGATAATATTGGTTTTTTATTTGTTGTTTTTGTACTTTGAATTGGACATGGATGCTTTATCACTGAGCTTCATTGCCAGCCCTTTTTATTTTAATTTTGAGACAGAGTCTCACTAAGTTGCTTAGGACTTCAGTAAATTGCTTAGTCTGGCCTCAAACTTGCAATCCTCCTGCCTTGGCCTCCCAGGCCACTGGAATTACAGACAGATGCCACCACACCCAGTAATAACATTTTTTGAAAATATAATTTTATGATCCTTGAAAAATTAATGTTCTAGGTCTATTTCAGAGTCAGTGTAGGGATAAGAGGTAGGGAGAGAGGCTGAATAGTTCCTGAGTATACATGTACAGCTGCAGCCAGGCTTTGTGGAGATCAGGGAACTGGTGCCTCTCTCTCCTTATGTAATTAGGACCACACCTGGGGCAAATGTGTTTGTTTCATTTTAAAAGAGGATTCTTCATCTCTTTCTGGAGTCTTTTGGTATTTCGATAAATCCCATTATTTAGTTTAGAAGTCCAGTGAATTCTTTTTCATCAGAATGCAATTAATTATGAAAAGGAGGGCTTAAAATTCCAGCTTTCTGTTTCCCTGAGTGTTAGGAAACCAAGAAGAAAGGATGATTATTTTGATTTTTAATCACTATCTTAAGAAAACAACAACAACAATTTGCTGTTGGTTAAAACTTTTTCTTCAATATTACTATGAAAATTGGAAAATGGTACTCTTATCAAACAGGTAATAATTCTGTTTTTACCAAGACTTTATAGGGAATGAGATATGACAGAAATAAGGAATTGATATTTTTGGTTTATTATTGTTCTTATCAAAGGCTGCTTTTGATAAGACATTTTTAATGATACAATTAAAGCTGTGTAATCCATCTAACTTTCTTCCGCAATGTAAAGTAAATCTTAAGCTTCTTACAAATTAGCAATAGGTAATATTAGATAAATGAGGCTAATGATTAAAAGGCAAAATCTGTATGTCATGAGAGATCTGCCTTAGACTGTATTATTTGTCGATACAGTTTAGTTAGAAATAGAGTACATTGTTTGGGACAAAATTTTGAAAGAACTATAATATTTTGAAGATGGATGTTATTTAGCTTTAAGTAAATTATTGCTGGTTGATTTTTAGACTGATTTTTTTGAACCAAAATTCTTAGAGCAGACAATTAGGGATGGGGAGAACTGTGCCAGGGTGGTGGGTATAGGATGCTACTTGTGAGATTATTTGTAGGCAACACTTCCTTGGTAAGAACACTGCCAGACAATGTTGCCTCTTTCCCACCAGATTGTTCATTTGCCGTGTTTATCATCCATTCACATGGGTGCTGCTGTTTATCCTAAGGGCAGACACATGTTCCACTCACCACTTAGCCACTTGTCTGCAGCGGCCAATACTGCATCCCTCTGGCTCCTGTAGAAATCAGTGACCCTGGAAGAAGGAATCAATAGCAAGGGTGTGTTCAGTCCATGGGCTGCAGAAACACAAAAAAGCTCTGGAGTTCAGGCTGTAAGAATTTTTTTTTCTATCTTGACTACATTCTTGATAAGGGACCAGAATGTATTTGCATGACCTAACTGGTGATATTTTTTCCTTTATTATGGGCTGATTAGAAAAATGAAAATTAATAAAGCCAAAAGGGTTGTTTCTATGTAAAACAGGGAACGTAGAAATAGCAGGACTGGTCCTTGTGTTTAGGTGTCTCAAATAACGATGGTCATTGGGAGGCTAGGAGAATGCTCAAGATCAAAAGTATACCAGTAGTATACCAGTGCACTCCTCTGTATTTGCATCAGTCATGTATCTCTCATAGTGAATTGATTATTAAATAAAATATTTATGTGTATGAGTAGTTTATCCTCTAAATTGAGGATATAACTTAGTGTGAATTTCAGATTGTCGTGGACATGGGTGGCCCTGGCTCTCAGACCGTACCTGGGATGCTCCTGAGTCTCTCTAGAGAAGAGATACTAACATGCAGAGGCGGTGACTTCTGGGAGACTGTCTTATTGTCTATCTCAGGATACTTAAGGAAGAAGAAGAGGGAATCAGTACTGGCTGCTCCATACCTTGTCCACTGGGATCTTAACATCTTATAAACATCTTAACAAATGATTTGATACCTCTGTACATGAGCCAGGAAGCCCTCTTCTCCCCACTGCTGCAGAAGCTCTAACACCATGAACTAAAAGAGACAGAACGGTAACAAATGTCACGGCTCACTCCCTGAAAGTGTTTGGTTTTGTCAGATGTACAAGTGGATCATTCCTGATTACATGTGTATGCTGGCTGACTTACACCAATCAGTGATTTATAATAAACAATAGTTAATCACATGACTACCACATAGGTCAAAATGAAAAATATTCATATAGTCTTGTCATATGCTGGGCGCTATTGTAACATATCAATAGATTTTGGCTAACTTAATCTTTATAACAATGTCATCATTAGGCAGATTCTTTTTATTTTACCGATAAGAAAAACTGAGGCATTAGGGCTAATTTTTCTGATGAAGTAGTCAGAGAACTCATATTCAAAGACAGACTGTCCAACGCCAGATCCAAGGCATCGCTTACCAGTCTATTGCCTTTTCTCCCCCCACCCTCCTTTTCAGTGGCAAACCCAGGGCCTGCACCTGCTAAGCAAATATTTTGTCAATAACCTGCATTTCCAACCAAAATACACACACACACACACACACACTGTTTAAGATATGTAAGTTCTATAATATTTAGAGATTTTTCTATTTAAAGTGGAAGTTCTAAATGTTATAAATTAATATTGACTCATTGATGATAGCAGGTATAACATGGGAAAAGTCCCTGACCCATTAAAATATGGGGACATCCACACTTTATGGAATTTACAAGACCAAACAAGTGTCCCATAAAATACAAACTTTCAGATACATTTTGAGTTGTTACATAGTAATTCTATCCTTAAAAATCTGATTTTAAAGATTGCGATAATTTTCAAATATAATAATTTCTCAGTGCTTGTGGGAAAATTCATAATTTCTCCCAAGTTAAGTTGACCTTATTTTCATTAAAATGCATTCCAGCTAGTGTCTGCAGGAGACGGCATCTGTGCAATGAAGGCCATCTCTGAGTTACTAAAGAGGTTTGAATTTCATGCTCCCATTGCAGGTTCCAAGACAATAAAGCTAAAGTCAACATTACTTCAAAAATTCAGTTCCATTTTGTTCTGTTTCACAGGCTTTTTTAGAGTCCCCTGAGGGTACAAGATGAATATGATGCCCTGATTCTCAAGACGTTTGGGTTTTTGCTGCACGGCAACACCAGGGTCATTCGGCTCTCATCCGCCTTTTAGGTAAATACCTGGTATCTCATCTTCAAATTCAGTCTGTATTTAGAACCAGATTTAGCAGTGGTGATTTTTCTTCCCTGTCACTTTAGCTTAATCTCATTTGCCAACATCTACTTTATTCTTATCTGATTTTTTAAAACTCCTGTTTCCTAAATGGTACTTACCTGTGAGAAAGTGCAGGGGTGTAGGGATGAAACTTGAATGTGTAAAAGAATTCTCTCTATCAAGGGTTTTGGGCCAGTTAGGAACCCTACCCTCAACCTACACAAAAACAGAAAAGGCTCCATGTCAATCCCGTATTAACAATTAGTACACATCACCTTGCTGATTTCACGAGGAAGAGAGCAGTGACCTGGGCTCAGATGGATCTAGACAATTAAAACATTCTAATAAAACTAAGTTCTTATTTTTTCAAATACAAATTTAAATTAAAGTGTACATGTATAAAATCATGCAAGTCTAGCCAAGTATTTCTGAATATCCTCTTTCATACACTATACTGGACTAGTCGCTCTATGACTTTAGATTCATGGCCAAGCATCTTTGACTACTGAAGATGAATAAAGAGAAAAAAAAGGGCCTATATTCATATTCACAAAGAGACTGGTGTTGATAAGGCAAGTGGAATACAAGCATCTTAAATGAGAAGAATTGTTTGGACTAAACGATACTGAGGCCAATCTCAGGTTAGAGACACAGGACTTACCCAGAGGACAGGACTTTTGAGAAGGTGTCAGCTCTGATGACACGCCCATCAACATCCATGGAAAGAAATGTTGGTTCCCAGGGCTTAAAAGGGGAAGAAAATTACTGTTAATTTATAAACTCAAACTGCAGGGTTATTTGTACAGAGCAGAGAAGGGATGGATTTGAAACCCAATAGCACTACTCTTTGTCTCAGCCCTTTATCATGGAGAAAGAAACATGTGCACGTTCTTTTACTAGCATCTGCCTGTCTTCAAGGCTTTTTTTCCAAACACACGCAGAAAGGCTTCTGTCTTTGCCCAGATGTCATGGCTACGAATTTAGAGGTTTCTCAAACAGGCCTTCTTTGTTCCAGGAGATAAAATCTGGATTAACAGATTTAGAGGAAGGACTCAAGAAAAATTTGTTTGGACAAGATCAACATGAAGAGGGCCAGAAGCATTCAGGATTGTTGAGAGAATATTGATCCTTAGAACCAACTAGAAAGATGGGGGGGTGGGAAGAGGGGAGAATAAAGTTGAGAAACACAGTCAATATGAAATAATGACTTCAAAATTTGCTTCAAACGTAGGTACAAAGAAAGGGGTTTATGGTCATGCTGAGGTAGGAGGGCAGGTAGGCAAAATAATGTTCTGGCAAATCACAGAGAATTTCTGTTTTTTTTTTTTTTTCTCAGTAAATTTAAAGGGAGCACTGAATCCAAGAACATGTTCTCTGCAACCCTGAGAGCAAGTAAAATATCAGATTTGAGGAATCAGGCGTTGGGTAGTCTCCCACTACCACTGTTCGTTAGAAAATAGTAATTGTGAAAAGCACATCTGTGTACAGTGAAAAGGAATCTAAAAGCCCATTATTCTGCAGATATTGTTCAGGGCATAAATGACAGGAATGGCAACTAAGTGGCCTGTTGCCTGAGGCCTCTCTCTGTGTGTAGAATGGAGAGCACTAACTGAGCACACGTCTAATTCTTCAGCTTGAACATGGCTTCCCCATCCTTCTTAGCCCTACCATTACATGGAGGTCGACACCCAAGGTGGAATGCTTAAGGAGCTAGATAGAACACAATTTCAAGTTCAAGACAAGCAGCCTGACTTACTCTGTTCACTTAAATGCATGGTATAGAGAGCCAGTTACTATTTTAAAGGTAAACAATTTCTAGAAAGAGCAGTAATAGAAAAAAATGAAAAGTGCTAATCCTGAGATAAAACTGGAAGACCAAAAAATTAAAGTCGGTAACGAGTTAGTAATAATTCACTAATTTCAGTGCAAAAGTAGACAGTTCTAACCGAGCAGCCAGACTGACCTCAAATGCTGCACAATAACTTACAACTATGTGTCTTCTACAGGCGAAATGAGTTGACATCATCACTTACCTTGTTAAACTGGAGAAAATAGTAAGGATCATCTTCTATTATGAGGAAATCATATTTTCTTGCAAGCTAAAAGGTTAAAGTAATATATTTACTTCTTAGGAACTATCTAAAATTAAAATCATTTGGAATTGTAATTTTTTTGGTACTCATTTGTCCATTCATTTGAGAAGTGTCTGAGGGTCTGCCATACCAGACAGTGAGGATAGAGATGAATGAAGAACTAAAGACTCCTTTTCTTCAGAAACCAATGTCTAGTGGGAAAGAGAATGCATAAGCCAGTGGGCAATGAGCAGAATAATCATTAGATGCGAGCAGAGGTTAAATTCTAGGAACATTCAATATGATCAGGTTTGAGAGAGAGGTAGTTATTCAGGTTGAATCCTTGGGAAGCCCTCCCTGCAAGGTAACACTGGAGCTCAGAATGATGGGAACAAGTTGTGCAAACATCAGGGGAAAGATTCTAGACTGAGGGATGCATGACAGCAAAGATCTTGGGGTAAGCAGAAAGCCTGGCATGTTTAGAAAGAAGGCCAGAGTGACTGTAGCAAGTAGGCTTGGCAAAGATGGTAAGAGAAAAGGCCCAAGAACAGAACTGACCATGTCATTTGGCTTTGCAAAGTGAACACAGGAATTTGGACTCTAACTGCAAGGGAAAGCCACCTGGGACTGGAACCTGAGACTGGCTTCACATTTACCAGGCTCCTGCCCTGCAATGAATGGTCCATTGGTCAAAGACCGAGAGTGAAATGCAGCAGTGTCCTTTTCCTAGTCTGGTGACAGCAGGTGTGGCTTAGGAGATGGGTCTAGGAATGGTAGTGTAGAAAAATGGATGGATTTTGAATGAACACGGGGGTTGAGTTCACAGGATGGACTGGATGTGGGTGTTGGGTGGAGAGAGGGAAAAGAGAGGAATGTAGGCTAACTAACTCTTTGTGGACACACTATTTATGGGGATGGAGCACCTGGAGTGCTTGTGGATTAGAGGTTTGGGGTAGAACTGGGGAAAACCAGGAGTCCCAGTTTGGCCATGTTAAGTTTGAAATTCTATTAGACATCTATGTGGAGATACAGGTAGAAAATTAAGGACAGAAGTCTGGAGTTCAGAAGAAAGGTAGAGCTGAACAATGTGGGAGTCATATGTGGAATGGAATTTATAATCGTGAAATCAGATAAAGCTTTCTTGGGGGGTTAGAGAAACGAGCACAGAACCCAGGAGAGAGCATAGGAGAGTACAAATAATAACAAGAAAGTGTTTTGAAACTATATTTTTCTGAGTAAAAGGAACTGGTTGGTATCTGTCTTATGATTCCACTGAAAATGATTAAATTCTATATAGTTTAATACAATTTTGGTACTTATTTTAAAAAGTTATTTAAAGGGAAAGCTTAGGGAACACAGATATAGAAAAGAGATTTTAAAAACTTCTCTTATTTTTCAAAGATTTCTGTATAGTTCAATAAATTTTGGATATTTTAAAAAATGTTTAGGGTGAAAATCTAGGCATCATAGATACTAAAAGAGATTTTACTAAAAAAGAAAAAAAAAGGAGCATGTCTCTTATTTTTGAAGAAATCTTTGTTACCCAAATGATAAAGAATAGGAAGCAGAAGAGACAAGTTAAAAAACCCAAATTTAAAATAATGAAAATCAAATGTGGGGCCATATATTAAAGGAAAAAAATGAAGTTTAACATCAGGCCAAGAATGTTATTTCTGTCATATGAAACATCAATTAAGGGAAAAGAAAAATTTCATCAACAAAGAACATAGTGATTTCTTGTGTCTAAATTTACTAGAATTCTCAGCATTGGTGAGCTACTTTTATTAAAAATTATCTTCCTCAAAAGCAAGAGGTTAACAAGGAAGGGAACTTGCACATCACTCTTCCAAAATGTCAAACATAAACAAAAGCATAACCACCTAACCCATTTTTCAAAAATACCTCATAGATTTTCTTTTTTCGGTCACCTCTCAGTGAATTTCCAGTTGGGTTGTTGCCATTTGGGACAGTGTATAGAAATTTGGGGGTGTTTTTCTTGGGGTCCTTTGAATCTTCTGGTTTCCATTTGCAAAGTATTTCTGTGAGGGAGTCTGGAATAATCCCATATTTATCGCTGGGAACATTAATAATGTTGCAGCCCAGCGGTAGCAGCTGTATAGCACAAAGAAAGTCCAAGAGTCAGACAAGAACATGAGATGGAAGTGCCACTTTTTTTTTTTTTAATATGAACCAAGAGCATTTTACTTGCACCCTTGAAGATATGAACCTGTACTCAGCTCCAAGCTCTGGAGGGCTGAGGTTACATACTGTAATTCTATTGTCCCTCTGGGGTAGATTCTGTTATTGTCCCACTCTACCTCCTGTCTGTTTGCAGGGGAAGCATTATACTTCCTTGCCCCATTTATGTTTGACTTGGCCATGTGCCTTGCTCTGGAAAATATCTTTTGAGCAGGGGTGAGGGGTGTTCCCTCCAAGCAGAAGTTTTATAAACCCTAGCATGTGATTTTCTACGTCTGCTTTCCTTCTTCTTTAAGATTGGTGGTGTTTGAGATACAAGCTGCTTCTGTCAACTTGAGGCTTAGCATGAAGATGCCATAGGAGAGAATGGCAGCAGTCTTGTGAATCTGTAGTGCGAGGGAAACGAACTTTTATAGCTGCAAGCCAATGAGATACAGGGGTCTCTCAGCATACAGTCTCACAAAGCCTTTTCTGAAGGAATTGTTTTAGAAGTCAGAATTTGAAGTGGTTCTTTTTAAAAATCTTTTAAAGATTTATGTATGACAGCAGAATGCATTACAATTCATATTACACATATAGAGCACAATTGTTCATATCTCTGGTTGTATATAAAGTATATTCACACCAATTCGTGCCTTCATACATGTACTTTGGATAATGATGACCATCACATTCCACCATCATTTCTAACCCCCTGCCCCCTCCCTTCCCCTCCAACCCCTATCTAGGGTTCATCTATTCCTCCCATGCTCCCCCTCCCTACTCCACTATGAATCAGCCTCCTTATGTCAGAGAAAACATTTGGCATTTGGTTTTTTGGGATTAAGCAGGTAACTTTGAACACCTGCAACGATGGGAAATGTGTAACTTACTTAGGCAGTCAGGTAAGGCCAATAACTAAAAATTTCTTATTCTGAGTTGAAATCATTTCCCTGTAGTTTCCACCTTTCAGTTCTGCCCACCTGAGAACATGGACAAATAAATCTAATTCTTCTGTCACATGGCTAACTTACATATTTGAGAACAATTTTCTGTCTTCTCTGTGGCCTTCTCTTCACTTCTGTGGTTCCTATAACCATTCACTATGGTTTCCAAATCCCTATTCATTATGACTATACTTTCCTGTACTTGTTCAAGTTTGTGGACATATCTATATGAAAGCAGAGTGAACCAAAGAAACCTAATTCTCAGTGGTGAGGCAGAGGATCAGACTTTTATTCTGGCTATTATAGTCTCATTCATTTCACAGTAGAGTGGGAAATCCTAAGTATTCCATATTAGTTTGAAGTTATATTAAGTTGACATGCAAAATGGTTACACTTAGGCATACTGCAACAAAAGATGGTAAATACAAAGCAAGTTTTTATAAATTAAGTCACATTTCAAATAAAATATTAAGATGTAATTTGCGCACTCATTAGTGCCTATACATTTGGATTTTAATAAAGAAATGTATGCAGCAGAGGATACATTTAACCTATTTCACATACATCATTTAAGATCCTCTTGTTTACAGATGAAAGATGCTATTTTAGTTTTCAGTGGGCAGATAATTCTCAAGGAGCAAAGCTTTCTTCTAATTACTGTAAGAGAAATGCTGTCGTATAGAAATGTGTACTCACAGCTTGAATGGTTGCTGAATAAGCAGGTTCATTTAGGAGGATGTTGTCTCCAGGATCAACAAGCATTTCAAATATCTAACAAGAGAGGCAGAGGTAAGCTTGGATAATATTATTTTCATGCTCAAAACCCCCTTTGTTGCTTAAGTTCAGAGGACTCTAGAGTTGGCAAATTTTCTGTAAAGATCCATATAGTCACTATTTTGTTGACCATAGTGTCTGTGTTGCAACCACTCATATATTCCTGAATAGTAAAAAAACAAAACAAAACAAAAACCCAGTAAATGGGTGACCAAGTTCTGATAAACCTGTATTTACAAACTTATATGCCAATCTGGGTTTGGCCTTCAAGCCATAGTTTGCCAACTTACATTCTAGGGTGAAAAAGAACATAACTGGCTTGGCTCCTAAAATCCATTGTTTCCCTTTATTGCTTCTTTGAAATGTGTTAAATGCCTACTAGTAGTCAGGCCAGTGTAAGGTTCTGCAGATAAAATGATGAGCAAAAGGACAAGGTTCTAACTCTCACAGAGTTACCAGTCCTCTGGAAAGCTAGACACTATGCAAATCTATATGTGATCACAAACAGTGGTGCTTGCTATTAGGTACAGATGCACAATTGCAGGGCTTGGGCATTTAGGGAACTCAGATAAGGCTTCCCTGAGGAATTGATAAGTTGGTGTCAGGGTGACAATACATACATGTTGAGAAACTGAAAGAATTCTGGGAAGTGAGATTGAGTATCCAGAAGGAGGTAGAGAGAGAGGCTAGGAGAACTGGACAGACACCACACCAAGCAGGCAATCAGGTAAAGGGAGATGGGTAAGAATTTTAAGGAAGGAGTGGGGAGGAAAGCTCACAGATAATCATTAAGGAATGGGCATTCTGGCTGTAGTATGAAAGAAGAAGAGAAGAGCAAGAACATACGGGAAAAAGTTTGGGAAGTTTTTAGGGTGATTAGGGAAGTTACTGCTGGCTCTTTGGGAAATGAAAGCCAACAGGGCATGATTATGGACCACAGGGCAGTGAGGAAAAGGAGTTGTCAAAAAACGATTCCTAGAATTCTGATTATCAAACTGATAGATGGCGGAGATGGTGCTCCTCACTGAAATCCAAAACCAAAACCTCATCCATATCTGGGGGAGAGGATGAGGAGCTCTTTTGGTTTGGTCTTTTAGTCTGGTGGACGATGGACAAATGGACTTGGAAAGAGTTTGGATGTTACTGGCCTATGGTTGATCATACGGTTGTGAACGCAGGAATCCAGCAAAGTGCACAGCTGAGGAGATGATCTGCTCAAGGACTGAGGCTGAACTCCATAAAGTAATGATAGGTAAGCACAGGAGGACCCTGCAAAGATGTGGCACAGGTGAGCTGGAGAACCATGCTACAAGGTTGGGAGACCCAGTGGAGAGGGATTTAAGAAGGTTGGGCTGGTTGATAGTGTTAAAGGCTATTTAGAGGTCAATTATGACTAGGTTTGACAAGTCTTAGAGTTTTTGACCACTGACATCATTGGTCTCAGGCAATGGGTTGTTCCAGCCTATATCAAAAGGGTCATAATAATGACTGAATGGTACACAGTAATCCCTTCTTACCTTGTGATATTTCACAATCCTGTCCTCAAGCCCTTATTCCTATCATTTTTAGCAACCTACATCTCAGAACCAAAAATAGGATCATTTCCAATGGAGACAGGAGATTTGACTTTTGTTCTCCATTTTGGCCTGTGATGTTCAACTTATTTTTTTTTTTCTTATGGAACTTTTAATATCTTAAGACAAACATGTTCTTCTGAAAAGTTCCAACTGACTCAGGCTTTACAGAACATCCTAGGGCCAAAAAAATCACTTAAGTGACTTGTGCATTACTAAAAGACCAAAGAAAAACCTAATTATGTCCATTTTCCATTTCAATTAGGGGACATACAAAAGTCAAATATCCTCAATTAAAAGGGAAGGCTGTTTCTCATCTGACAGCACTGTTTAATAGATGCAGACAGAAACATAGTAGCCCAAAACAACATCCTTCCTGGATAACAAAGTGGAAGAAACATTAAATCAGATCCCTACTAAGGCCCCTGTAATAAGCATGTACACAAATAATCAACTATTTATTTATTAGGCCATTTGTGCTATCTTCCTTCTTTTACGTGACTGGTGTTGTGACAGGTGGAGAAGAAACTGTCTTGAACATCTTTCTGTAGAAAAAAGCTCATCGTCTATCTACTTGCTAAAATAATTTTATTGAAAGAGATTTCTTAAATATGAAACCAGAGAATTATAAATGCTTGTCCTCATGCAAAAGCTCTACCAGTAGCCAATCCTTTTACTTTTTTTTTTTAATAATTAAATACAAAAAAGAGGAAGGAAAAATTGTTTTAACTTCTAAAAATCTTTAAAAGGTATTATTACTACAATCCATTATTCCCTAATAATAATTCAATTAAAATTCACTAAAGCTAACCAGATTACAGTTTTCACAAAATAAAGAAGAAAAATAGCTATTCTGATGTAATATAAGTAACCATAAATAAGAGTCATATTTTAATTTAGATGTGAAGACTGAATATACAGAATCTGTATTCAGGACTGATTATTCATGAAAAAGAAAAGGAAAAAAACCTCAAATAGATGCAACTGATCAGACATGGGTCTTTTTATTGTGAGATCTACCCAGTGGTGATTCCAACTGTTGAGTTCTAAGAACCCAGTAAGGAGGCAGATGGAATAGGTGACAGAGGTAGGGAGAAAGAGAGAAGGAGGGGGATGGAAGGGATGAGAGAAGTTAGAGACAGACATGTATAGCTGGTCCCTGACTTAGAATGATTTGACTTATGATTTTTCTACTTTATAGTGGTGTGAAAGTGACGTGCATTGAGTAGAAACCACACTTTGAATTTTGATAGGGATCTTTTCCTGAGCTGGTGATGTGGCATATTGCTATTCTCACAGGATGTTGGCAGTGGCAGCTCCCAGTCAGTCAGGCAATTGTGAGGGCCAACAGCTGTGTTACCAAGTTATGAGATTCAGCAGGTGTTGTAAATGTACGTGTGACTTTCTCAGATTTTCAATTTACAATGGGTTTATCAAGATGGAGCCCAGTTGTAAGTCAAGGAGTGTCTGTATAAAATCTAGAGAAGTACAGCCACAAGGCAGATAAAATGCAAGCAGTGGTGAGCCTGGGGATTCCATAAATAGGCACCAAAGGAGTACCATTTTCATCTCAGAGGTATGAGGATGTGCCCTCTAGGGAAGTTTGAAATTCTATCAGAATTTCATATATACAGGTAAAAAATAAAATGTAACCCGAATCTTTGAGCCAGATAAAATGAGGCAATGCTCATGAGCTTTTTTTTTTTTTTTTTGGTTTTTGGTAGGAGTTGAGTATTCTTTTGGTGGGGAATCTCTGTTTAATGATTCATAGCTCTAGGCCATTGGTCACATGCTGTGTATTTAAGAAAAATCAGACTGACGAGTGATATTAAGAGCAGATAATTTTTGAAAGTCACAATAAGGGAAATTTACAATAAGGGAAAGAAGAGGGAAATATTGATAGATTAACCTAAAGAATTACTATCTGGCTTTTGTTTATTGGAACCATCCCATATATACACTTTTGTCCCTGGGCTTTGTCTTTGAGTTTTCCGTTTATATTCTAGGTGAAGGTAAGAAAGACTACCAGTAATCTACAAAACATGAGCCTCTTGTGGTTGAGGGAGAGATCGCTATATTTAGGCATATTTGATTCTTGCATGATGGCTATCTTTTCCTTGCAGCCTTACCTTACAAAGACCATCTTGGGAGCCAGATGTGACACATAAATCCATTTTTCCTTGACTGGGTGGATAATGAATGGTGGGAGGATTATGCAATTTTATTTGTAACTGTTTTAGCCAGGATACAAGTTTCGGAAGTCTAAAGTATAAAATGTATTTGTAAATTGGTAGTAGTGAAGTTGTAGTAGTAATAATCATAATGATAGCAGACAGAAAATAAAAGGTATCTTTATACCAAACCCATTATACATTCAACTTAAAAATCCTAAAATGCTAGTGTCAATATTCCCATGTAGAAGATGAGGTAATAGATTCAGAGATTAGAAAATTCACATACTGTCAATAATCAGAAATTCACATAAAGTCAATCATTTAATCAATGAGCTGAGATTTGAATGTACACCTTTCCTATTTGAAAGCATAAGGTCTTTCTTTTAGCTAGAGCATACACTGCATAATAGATTCCTTGTTCTCTTTAGGAAGCTTTCTGAAGACTTCTTGGAAGTTCAGGCTCAGTAAATTATTTGTATCATGGAAAGAAAAGCTTAGGTATAAGTTACATGTAATTCATGCACATTATGTTTCAATATATTCTTCAGTTGCAAAATAAAGAAGGTTCTAATAAAGTCCAATTTATAGATTTCATTAACTGTCTTTTATCCTTGGAAGAAGACCAGGTAGTAAAAGTCTTAAGGTACATATTTCAGCTTGCCTTTAAGAAGTTAGAGATATTTGAACCTTTAAAAGCAATGTATTTGCGTAGTTACCTGTTTAAATGGGGCCCTTATTCAAGATTGCTGCTTCTTGCATTATCCATTTCTTCCTTTCTCCCAATATGCTTTTTCACCTAGCCATCTTTTCAGTTGTCATACTCAGCTCAACTCATACTTCCTTCTAGAAGCTTCTCTGGTTTTCCCAGCCATTTAAGTTTGAAATATAGTGACTGAGTAATGTTAAGTAAATATTTAATATCCCTTTTGTTTTTAATTAGCACTTGAAAATTTTTCCCTGAACCTCCCTAATCATGGAACACCTCATTAAAAAGCAATGTCACTTTATGAGCAGGATATGAAGATGAGCAACCATAAAATGATGTTATCTATGATGACCTACCCAGAAGATGGAGAATACTGAAGTGCTTCCTTCATCATCTCTTCTCCAAACTTGATGGAATTTCCATTTTCTACAGTGATAACAGCACTCTTAAAGGGGAACATATTTGCATTTGGAGTTCCAGCAGCCAGGGAGATGAGTGATTTTGGTGCCTTGCTCACAATATCAGCTAGGATAAACATGGAAGAGAAGAAAGATCGTTATCAATAGAGACAACTTAGTATGCATTATAGTCAACTCGAAAGTGTAACAATTTCTGGTGATAAAATGTGCTGTGGGTGAATGTTAGTGTCCACCCCCTCTCCATTGGTATGTTGAAACCTAATACCCAATGTAGTAATATTAGGAGGTGGGGGTCTTTAGGCAGAGCCTTCATGATTGGGATCAGTGTCCTTAAAAAAGAGAGGGGAGGAAGGCCTCCTTCTGACATGGAGGATACAAACTAACCCCTTTCACCACATGAGGACCCAGCAACAAGGTACTATCTATAAAGAATGGTCCTCATTTGACATGGTGTCAGCTGGCACCTTGATGTTGGACTTCCCAGCCTCCAGATCTGTGAAAGATAAAATTGGTGATATTTTGATGTAGTAGCCCAAATGTATTAAGATAGAATGTCAGTCTAAAGTAAATAGAGAATAACTTTTTCTGGGCTTCCTTGTTGGCAGAGGTCCTGAAGAATGGAGATGATGAAACCGAAGGCAGAGGGATCAGGAATAAGCAACAGAAGACCCTCTTTCGCTTAACCCTTGCCTTCCCGTGTGTTTTGTGGCTCAGCCTGTCTCTCCTATTGACCAGGCCCTCCCAATTCCACACAAATCTGCACTGTGCACACATCTTTCCAGGAAGATTCTTTGTGGCCAGCTCCTCTTCCAAGGATCCCTCCTACAGGAGGCAGCCTGAGCTCCCCTGGGGCTGTTCCTCCTCTTTAGCAGGACTTCTTTGAATACAAGGACTAATGCCTACTTTATTTCTGCGTGCAGAGCCTGGCTCACAGTGAGCCTTAGCAGTGGAATAAAAGGTTGCAACCAAACCCTCAGCTGGAAGAGCACCGTTCTCAGCTCCACCCCGGCAGAAGGGGCATTACCCCGTTTCTCACCCGTGGCTCTGATGGGAGAAGTCTTTCTGACTGCGCTCCTGGCGGTTATGAACCGTGCGTAATTCATGCCTCTGATGGCCAAGCACCCAGCTCCTTCCTTCGTCAGTGGTTCAGGACTAGAAAAACAAAACAGCGCGTCGGGTGCTGCCTCCTAATTCCTCACTCTTGCAACGTGACGTTGTTTGTCCCCGCACACGGTGACCAGAGGACACGGCCCAAACTCCTCCCTGGTGAGGGCCGCGTTCGGTCTCTAGGTCTAAATAGGCCTGGAGAGGTGACAAGATGGGCAAAGTCCACCGCAGAGGGAGAGTCCGCGTGCCAGGTCCTAGGAGGCTGGGCTGGCCGCCCCCTCTCCCGCCCCGAGTCACGGCCTATGGTCACCTGACTCCGCACCTCGGGGTCCCGGGCCAAGACCCTCTCGGCTGGCGCGCAGGACGTGACCGGGATGAGGCCTGGCCGCCAGGCCCTTGCGATCCCGTACCCTAGTCTGAACCCATTCAAACCTTGCAGGACTCTCTTGCGGTTGGAAGTTGCCCCAACACAGCGTCCAGATTGGTGCAGACTTGTCCCTCGGAAGTTAAGAGGCTGGAGGGACCCAGAGGTCCGCCACGATCCTGATCTTTGAGTGCCATCTGGTGGTCGCCGTGGTTCATTGCAGCGCCTCGTCCCTAAACCAAGCCCTGGAGGTCATTTGCTGCTGCGTTCTGGTTGGTGTGCGGGTACCCTGCGTCTTCTCTGCCACAGACTGAGCATTTTACTGGTTCAGACCCTTGCTGTGAGCAATTAGCATTTTTTTTATACCAATAAAACTATGGGCACTATCCTGGCAAATGACCAAGGCGACCTAGATGAATTCCAGTAACACTTTCTCCACAACCATAAAATTGAAGGCCGCTTGTTGACAGGAATTTTTGAAGAAGCACCCAGAATGTCTCTTCAGTGTCACAGTCAGTCCTCTCTCCTGTTGAATCTCCTGACTTTTCATTATGTCAGAATAAGGTTGAAAGTGGTGTTGCAAATGGCGGAAACAAGGAGATGATTCCATGAAACTCTTGATTTATTAACATAAACTGAGAATTTTTTCTTTGGTTCATAATGTTGGGGGGAGCGGGGAGAATGTAAACAAACTTCAAGGGGAATACACTTGATAGAGGAGGTATGTTGACATTTCCAAAATTATTGAAGTAGGATGGAAGCAGGCCTTTGTGGAAAATAAAGTTTAATTAAATTTCAGGAATACCTTCATGTACTTGATTACCATAGCTGAGGTGTTGGTGGGGGAGGCTTTGGAGGTTTTCTCCACTCTAACAGAGGGTCACTTTGTTGCAGCCTGACCTTTCAGCATTGGAGAGGCAGCTGAAAGAGCATAGTTGACTCACCATACACTCCGGGTCTTCAGAGAACCAAAAGTAAAAGATTTAAAGTCATCAAATCATAAATGCAGGTTTTCAACCTTTAAACAGCTTGCTGAATTATTGTCTATTCAATCTGTCCTGGAGTCAGATAGATGAGATGGTGGGGGCCACTGATTTGATTATAATCTGCGTGATGATTCAGGCCAGCTAGGGAGAGCAGATAATGGGATGCCTGGGTACTATGCTATGGTTAGAAAATACAAGGCAGAGCACAGCCATGGTGGTGGGAAAGGAAGTGGCAAGGGTTAAGTGGTGAAGAGCTTACCAGTCAATCAATGCTGCAAGTTGAAGGTAAAATTGATTGTCTGGAAGGTCAGACTTTGGCTTTGTCAGGAGCAACGGAGGAGTTCTCTTAAGGGAACTAGATTAATGAGCAAGGCTCTCAGCTCGGTGCTGCCTCTTTAAAGACTTGGTTTTAGGACTGCCAGAGGATAGAACTAAAGGGGCAGATCTTTTCTCCAAACATTGATCGAATCCTTACTCTGTGCTGAAACTGTCATGAATTTAAAAGGATAACCGAGACAAGTCACTGCTCTTGAAGAGCAAGAGGGGTCACAATGTCCTAAGATACAATGTCTGTATCAGAGGTGGATGCAGGCAGCTAAGGAAAGCACAGAAGGCAGTGATTATGTTTGTGAACCCGAGTTCTCAGTTGGATTAGAAACAAAAGTTTCTTTTCATTTCATCTTCCTCTCATGGTCTTGGTCATGGTCACATGGTCACAGTCTAAAGTCAATCAGGGTCACACTCTGCTTAATTGTCATCCTATACTGCTTTCTCTTAAAACTCAGAGGTCACTGATGGAAAGATTTGTTTGCCACAGACTTTTCACAGTCCTTTCTATAATCTGTGAGGGAATCAAACTTCAGAACACTAAGTTGGTTCTGAGAAATTTTGTTCAAGTTCCCATTTACATACTTTGGAGCTAAGCTGTTAAGATAGTTTGGGAGGTGAAGAGAGATGGAAAGTATGTGTTTATTGGGGGATGGAATGGGAAAGTATATTACCTATTATTATGTGACAAGTTATCTCCAAACCCTGTAGCATAATTAATCTTGTAGGGATGCCACAACGCAGTGGTTGCAGTAGGGATGCAGACTAAGTTGTTTAAACAATGGAAATTTATTTTCTCAACTCTGAAATCTGTTGGTCCAAGATGGAGTTGTTGGCAGGCTTGGTTTCTCTGAAGGCTGGCCTCCTTGACTTGAAGATGGCTATCTTCTCTTTGTGTGCTCACATGGCGCTTTCTCCGGGCATTCCTGCAGCCTCTTCTTCCTCTTTTAAGGACTCTAGTCATATGGGATTAGGCCACATCCTTATGAACTCATTTAATTTTAATTGCCTCTTTAAGTTGTCGGAGATAAGACTTGGTTGTAGGACTGCCTGAGGATAGAACTAAAGGGGCAGATTCTTTCCCCAAACATTTATTGAATTCTTACTCTATGCTGAAACTGTAATGAATTTAAAATGATAACTGAGACAAATTATTGCCCTTGAAGAGCAGAAAAATCCTTCTTGTTCTGCACACCCCACAAGTGTATACACAGATTAATGCAACAAAGTTTTATCTTAAAATTTTGAGACTGCAACAATTCAGATAAGAACACAGCTATCTAGCTGACACCAGCTCTTGCCTCAGTCTCCATGACCAATGAACTGTGTTTCCAAGCAGTTTATGTGACTCTCTCCCTATTTGTGAATAAAAACTTTGCTTACCCTTCCTCTTTCTTTTCCTCCATTTCTTTCTTTCTTCTTCTTCTTCTTGATGATCTCCTCCTCCTCCTCTTCCTCCCTCTTTTTCTTCGCTGGGGATTGAATCCCAGTGCTTCCCACACGCTAGGCAAGAAGAAGACAGAAAGGGAGGAAAAGGAGGATGCTAGGCAAGTGCTCTACTACTGAGCTACACCCCCAGCCCTCCCTCACCCTTCCTTGTTCAGGTGCATCTGTGGCTTGCCTTATTGTGCATCCTGAATTATCATTCTTTTTTGCTTATTTCCAAATATGTTTTTTACGTTTAGAGAGATTTTCTCCATTGTCTGTTTTTAAGCTTGGATAGGCTTCCATAGGTGAATTTTATTTCAGAGATGGTGGGACTGTAAAGGTCGGGCGAACGTCGGAGGAAAAGACCACCAAGAGACTGTCTCATGCAACAGCAAAGGGTTTAATGGGGGTCCAGCATGCTGGGGCTCAGAGCTCACTTCAGAGGAGCAAAGAACAAAGAGCCCCAGGAACAACTTGAGCAGAGCTTATATACATTCTTTGGAGGGAGCAGGGACTTTACATACATCATAGCATCCTTTAGCAAATCATCATATACCACGGGAAAATCAAATAACAACTCTAAAACATAATTAGCACATTCACTGGCGGAAACAGGTCAGGTGGGGGTGATTGGTCAGTACTAAGATGGGTATATATTTAAACTGATTGGTTTAAGCCCTGAGGTGTGTACGTGCGGGACTGCATGGTTTCTGAGGAAAGGGGGTTGTTCTCGTTGAGCAACTAGGTGGTCAGGGGAGATTTCGACACACATCTAATGGGCAGTTGCGGGAATTGTTTTATGCTTTCACAATTTTCAGGTCCCAGGAGAACAAAACTTAATCTTACTTCAGAAATGTGTAACTTAACAGAACTAGAAGAAAGACTTTATAGAATCAAGTTTTATCCTTTACATTTTAGCTTCTTCAACCTTTCATTTTCCCACTCTTTTTTTCTGACTACTTTTAATCTTAAAAGTAATTAATCATATCTATTGAGGGGTTTCACATTCCATTTCTGTCAGTGGAGCATATTGTTGTCTGATTACCATAAGTTTTACTTGTCCAATCTGAGCCTGGAGGAAAGAAACTACACGGTTAAGCAAACAGGGTTCTACAGTTAGCAACAGTATGAGGATGATTAAAGGACCAGCTAGGGCTGATAGGAGTGTAGTTAGCCAGGGGGACCGGGTGAACCAAGACTCAAACCACCCTTGTTGGGTTTCTCTCTCTCTCTCTGGCACTCTTCAAGGCGCTTTCTTAATTTACTCATAGATTCTTTTACAACTCCAGTATGGTCAGCAAAAAAACAACATTCTTCCCTTAATGCCACACAGAGGCCTCCTTCCTTAATAAAGAGGAGGTCTAACCCTTGCCTGTTTTGTAAAACAACTTCAGAGAGAGAGGTTAAAGATTCCTGCAAAGCTGTGATAGAGGTTTCTAATGTCTTTAAGTCTTGGTCTATTGCTGTCTCCAATTGGGCCATTGTTGCTGAACAGGTTGATGGGGATTAGGACTGCTGGTAGTCAGGGGAAGAATCCATAGCCCTATCCACATGACGGACATGCAACTTGAGAGAGTTACCAGTTTGTTCCAGTTTCCAGTCAGAGTCTGGACAGGGCGCAGGCTTGAGATGGGAGGCATGGATCCAGGGAGCGATCCCATCCACTTTCACCGCTGTAGGTGTTATAAGCAGCACCTGGTATGGTCCTTTCCAGCGGGGTTCCAGGGATGACACGTGATGCTGTCTCACGTAGATGAAGTCTCCCACTTGATATTGATGTGGGGTTCCCTCATCTCCAAGTTGGTAAGCAGTGGCCAACTGTTTCCACAGGTATCACTGGGTTTTTTCAAGAGCTTTAAGTCTGCCAAGCAAGGGGGTGTGAAAGGAATCATTAAGTCTCAGAGTTGGGGTTAGATCCCTTACTGGAGGAGGGGCACCATAGAGAATTTCATAAGGGGTGAGGTTACACAAAGAGACGGAGGGAGTATTTCTTGCACGAAACAGTGGGTAAGGTAGGAGCATAGTCCAATCTTTTATGCCGGTCTCTAAGCTTAATTTCGTTAAGGTCTCTTTGATGGTTCTATTCATCCTTTCTACCTGTCCTGAGCTCTGGGGTCTATAAGCACAATGTAACTTCCAATTAATCCCCAGGGTCCTGGCCAATCCCTGACTTACCTGGGCCAAGAACGCCGGTCCGTTATTGGACCCTATTACCTTAGGCAGGCCGAACCTTGGAAAAATGTCTTCTAGGATCTTTTTGACCACCATCTGAGCCGTTTCTTTTTTCGTGGGGAAGGCTTCGACCCATCCTGAAAAAGTATCTACAAAGACTAGGAGATATTTAAGTCCATACCTTGCTGGCTTAATTTCAGTAAAGTCCACTTCCCAGAATTGTCCTGGTCTGGTTCCTTGTAGGCGCTTTCCTGCAGGAAGCTTGGATGGATAAGCATTAACTAATTGGCAGACTTGACAAGCTCTGGTTACCTGCTCAGCTATTTCTTTCCTCTGTGAGTCAGTCAACGGAAAGTCCTTTCTTTGGTCCTTTAAGAATGCCTGTAACTTCTTTGAGCCTAAGTGGGTGAGCTGGTGTACGTCTTTGACATAAAGTAGGGCTTTTTGAAATTGTAAACTTGGCTCTGTGGGGTCCCAGAGTTCTGTATCTGTATCTTCAGATGATAAGTTGCCTGAATGTTTCGGCGTGGCCAAGTCTCCTGATTGTTGTTCCCCCGGTGTGGAAAAAGTTAACAGGGTTACTCTGTTTAGGGCTGCCAATTTAGCTTCCTCATCTGCCCTTCTGTTTCCAACTGCCACGGGGTCATTTCCCTTCTGGTGCCCTGGACAGTGCACTATAGCTAGTTCCTTAGGGCCCTGCACTGCTGAGAGAAGGCGGAGAATCTCATCTTTGTTCTTTATTTCTTTCCCGGCCGAGGTTAATAGCCCCCTTTGCTGGTAACTGGGCATCCCCCTTTATCAGCAGGTATAAAGGGGCAGCCAGAGACGCAAACCCAGGAATCCATAACCTGCAAAAGCCGGCAGTCCCAATAAACTCTCTGAGTTGTCTCTTATTAGATGGGGGCGGTATCTGCACAACGGTTTGTTTTCTGGGCTCAGTGAGCCATCGTTTACCGCCCCTAAGGGAATAGCCCAGGAAGATTACTTCTTGCTGGTAACTTTGGGCCTTTTTGGCAGAAGCCCTATATCCAAGCTGAGCAAGCTCGGATAATAGTGCTTGGGTCCCAGACTCACAGTTCTCCTTGGTGTCGGCTGCCAGTAGTAGATCATCCACATATTGGAGTAGGGTGACTTCGGGGTGTACAGTTCTGAAGTCGTTGAGGTCCCTGTGGAGGGCTTCATCAAAGAGAGTGGGGGAGTTTTTGAACCCCTGTGGGAGTCTAGTCCAGGTTAGTTGGCCAGATGTTCCTGTTTCTGGGTCTACCCGCTAGAAAGCAAACAGCAACTGACTGTCCTTATGTAGGGGCAAACAGAAGTAAGCATCTTTTAAGTCCAGTACAGTGTACCATTTCCACTCCAGATTCAGAGTGCTGAGCAAATTATATGGATTAGGTACCGTGGGGTGAATGTCCTGCACTCTGTTGTTGATCTCTCTTAGGTCTTGAATAGGACGGTAGTCCCCAGTTCCTGACTTTCTTACTGGTAGCAGGGGGGTATTCCAGGCCGATTGACAGGGCCTTAGGACCCCAAGAGCCAGGTATTTCTGAATATGGGGCCTTATCCCATCCTTAGCTTCTTTGCTTAGAGGATATTGTTTAACACTGATTGGAGAGGCAGAGGCTTTTAATTCTACTACTATTGGAGGTTGTTTTATGGCTAGACCTAACCCAGCAGTTTCTGCCCAGGCATCAGGATAATCTATCATCCATTTCTGGGGTAGCTTGCCTGTTTGATCAGTCCTGGGCAGGGTGAAGAGTTGATGTTCATCTTCTACTGACATAGTCAGGGCCGTGACTATGGGAGTTTTTACTGAAGGATTTAGAAACTCCACTTGGGGACCATCAGGGTTAAAGGTTATTCTAGCCTGGAGTTTGGTAAGCAGATCTCTGCCCATCAATGGGGCCGGGTATTCTGGGATTACTAGGAAGGAGTGGTGGACTTTTCCCTTTCCTAGGTCCATAGTCCTGTTAGTTGTCCAAGCCCAATATTTACTGCCATTAGCCCCTTGAACCAGAGACCTTTTATTTGATAGGGGGCCCAGTGGGGTCTTAAGGGCTGAGTATACTGCCCCTGTATCCACCTCAAAGTTTACTGGGGTCCCCTCCACTTCAAAAGTTACCCTGAGCTCGGAGAGGGGATCCGAGCCCCGACTTTCCTAGTCATCTTCTAGAGTCAGAACGGCAGGCTGCTTCTTCCTAGGGCACTCTTTGGCCCAGTGCCCTTTTTCTTTACAGTAGGCACATTGATCTGAGGCCAGGGGCAGCCTTTGGCGTGGGCCCAGGTATCCCTTCTTGTCTCCTTGCTTTCTAACTTCTGGCCTATTTGCTGCTGTGACCAGGACCTTAGCCAATGCTTTAGTCTGCCTTTTGCTCCTTTCATCCTCCTTTTGTTCCCTTTCTTTTTCTCTTCTCTGTTCCCTCTCTTCCTCAGTTTCTCTCTTATAATATACTTTCTCAGCTTCTCTGACTAAATCTCTTAAGGTCATATCTTGTAATCCATCTAAACGTTGTAACTTTCTCTTAATATCTAGGGCAGACTGCCCAATGAAGGCCATTGCAACAGATGCCTTTTGGTCCTCTGCCTGAGGATCAAAAGGAGTATATCTCCTATATGCTTCCATAATTCTCTCTAGAAACATAGAGGGAGACTCATTAGGCACTTGGATAATCTCTCTTACCTTGGCCAAATTAGTCGGCCATCTGGCGGCCGCTCGGAGACCCTCTATTAGAGCCCGGCGATAAGTGGACAGATGCTCCCTACCTTCAAAGGTGTTAGGGTCCCAGTTGGGTCGGTTTAAGGGGATGCTGGCTTCAATGATGTTGGGAAGTTGGGTTGGTCGCCCATCTGGTCCGAGAATATTCTTTCTGGCTTCCAAGAGGATTCTCTCTCATTCCTCTGTCGTGAAGAGAGTCCCCAGGAGTTGTTGGCAGTCATCCCAAGTGGGCTGGTGTGAAAACATCAGTGACTCAACCAAACCTGTGAGCCGGGTGGGGTCCTCAGAAAAAGGGGGATTGTTATTCTTCTAGTTATATAGGTCTGAAGAGGAAAAAGGCCAGTACTGGTAGGCTTGCATTTCTCCCCCATGGCCATCATCAATCATGGGCCCGTAGGGATGGAGGGGGAGGATCACAGCTTCAGGGTTTTCAATCATTAGCCGCTGGTGGGTTCCTTTAGCCGGCCCAGCTTCCTCCAGGGGAGGAGGGGCTGGGGCTGCTGCGGGGAAGTCCTCTGGAGGGCACGGGTCTGGCCCAATTGCCTCCAGCGGTGGAGAGGCTGAGTCAGCGGTGGGAGGATCATTTGGAGTGTGTTGGGGGTTGGGGAGCGAGGGCAGGGGATAAGGAGGGGGAGGAGAGTCCAGTAAAGTTAAATCTTGTGACTCAGGGAGAATGGAGGGAAGAGGGGGAGGAGCAGAGGGTTTGAGTGATAGGATCATGGGGGAAGGGGTAGGAGTGGGGGCAGGGACAAGGAAAGGCTTCACCCATTCAGGAGGAGATTCGCAGAGGTCCTGCCAGGTTAAGATATATGGCTGTTGATCTGGGTGGCCACGTGGTCCCGGCTGAAAGACAATATTTCTTACTTTTCGGATTAGAGGGAAGTGGAAGGATCCTTTTGGGGGCCATCCGACTCTGAGGGTGGGCCATTCTGAAGTACAGAGAGTCTGCCAGGTCCGGCGTTTTACTGAAAAAGAAAGATTCTGGGCCCTTGAGCGGACTTCAGTCCAATGATCAAGGGTCAGGGACAGAGGCGTGGAAGTGCTTTGTCCCATAATGGGAGATACACAAACGGTGAAAGTAACGACACAGACAATAAAGACAAACAGTAAACGTTCAACACGAGTCCGAGACAAAGACCAGAACTGAGTAGCTGGCAAAACCTGATGGGCTGGCAAACCAAATCCGAAGCAAAATATAACAGAGTCAAGGATACTACTGTTCCTCGATTTCCCGAGTCCTCTGGAACGTCCCCCAGGGACGTGGCCTGTGGCTCTGTGACACGTCTGTCAGCCACCGTCGGAGAGAGCTCACGCTCTTCACCGGCAGCCACTTTGCCAAGCCCTAACCTGAAACCCGAAACCAGAAAGAGGCGCCTTACTTACCCCAAGAGGAGTCCATTGGGGTCTTTCGTCCGCCGCTGCCGGATATCTCGCTGGGGCCTCCAGATGTAAAGGTCAGGCGAACGTCGGAGGAAAAGACCACCAAGATACTGTCTCATGCAACAGCAAAGGGTTTAATTGGGGGTCCAGCATGCTGGGGCTCAGAGCTCACTTCAGAGGAGCAAAGAACAAAGAGCCCCAGGAACAACTTGAGCAGAGCTTATATACATTCTTTGGAGGGGGCAGGGACTTTACATACATCATAGCATCCTTTAGCAAATCATCACATACCACGGGAAAATCAAATAACAACTCTAAAACATAATTAGCACATTCACTGGCGGGAACAGGTCAGGTGGGGGTGATTGGTCAGTACTAAGATGGGTATATATTTAAACTGATTGGTTTAAGCCCTGAGGTGTGTACGTGCGGGACTGCATGGTTTCTGAGGAAAGGGGGTTGTTCTCGTTGAGCAACTAGGTGGTCAGGGGAGATTTTGACACACATCTAATGGGCAGTTGCGGGAATTGTTTTATGCTTTCACAATTTTCAGGTCCCAGGAGAACAAAACTTAATCTTACTTCAGAAATGTGTAACTTAACAGAACTAGAAGAAAGACTTTATAGAATCAAGTTTTATCCTTTACGTTTTAGTTTCTTCAACCTTTCAGGACACAATTTAGTTCATAAAAATACTGAAAACATCAAATATTTATATTATCATTTTCATGGGGCAGGAATTCAAGAATCACTTAGTTGACAGCTGTGGTATAGGACATCTAAAGAAGTGGAAGGCAAAATATTGGTTGGAGTTGTAATCATCTGAAAATTTGATGGGATTGAGGGGACTGCTTCCAAAGTGCTCACATACCTCATATATTAGCTTCATACAGCTGCCATAACAAAGAACCCAAACTGGGAGGCTTAGAACAATAGACAGTAATTGTTTCACATTCTGGAAGCCAGAGGTATAAGATAAGGTGTCCTCAGGGTTGGTTTGTCCTGAGAACTGTGAGGAAGTATCTCTTTCATGCTTGCTTTCAATCTTTGGCATTTGTAGGTTTATAGTTGCTCTAATTTTCACTTTTGTCTTCACTTGCTGTTTTCCCCACGTATGTCTGTGTTTAAATTTGACCCCCTTGTATGGACGCTAGTCATATTGAACTAGGGCTCACCTCAATGACTTAATTTTACTCGATTATCTCTGTAAAACTCTATCTTCAGATAAAATCACATTCTGAGGTAATAAGACTTAGGATTCCAAGACACTATGGGGGGAGTCATTTTTTGGGGGGGGAAGGGGAGACATGATTTTATCCATAACCCATGACTACTGGCAGAGGACCTCTTGCTGGCTATTGGTAGGAGGAATGGGATGCTGTCCACAATATATCTCTGTGTAGGGATGCTTGAAGGTCCGTATGACATGGACAGCTTATTTGAGAATATCTTTGATGACCTACTCTCAGAATCTATTCTTCACTATTCTGTCATATTCTCTTCATTATAAATGAGTTGCTAAGTCTGGTCCACGCTGAAGGGAATCAGTTTCGTCCTTTGAAAGAAGGAAGGCCACATAATTGGGGACATATTTTGAAGCCATAACTGAAGCAATCCAGGGTTAGATCAGTCAGAAATATTAGTCAGAGTAGTGGCGTGAGAGTAAAGTAGGAATCACATCATGGAGATATTGTCATAAATGCCAGCGTCAGACATTGGGACACTCAAGAAAGGACATATTGAGTGAGAGGGTGGGTATCTGCAGTTGGTTATCAGTCACACTAAACAGAAGAAAAGTTGCTACATATAGAATCAGAGAAAGAATTCTCTGGGGAAGATAGTTGTACCAGCAAGGCTGCCTTTCTAATTTCAGATATTCTACTTTTCATTTCTATATTTTCTCTTTGGTCCCTCACAAAGTTTCTACATTTACAATTGACATTTACAACCTTTTCATTCTTCGTGAGTCTATCTTCTAGGTTAATTGTAATGGTTTCTTTAACATGGTTACAATAGTTGCTCTGAAATCCTTGCCTGCTAATTCAAACATCTGGGTCACATGTTTGAAGGGTGAACCAGAAAGAAAAAGAGTTCTTTTTCTTTGCTTTTTTCCTTGAGACTAACTCATATTTTCCCTGATCCTTTATATTCTAAGTAATGTCATGAATTTATCATGACATTGAGACTGTTATGCTGTAGAGACTCTGAATTCTGTTATATCCCTCCAAAGAGTGTTGAGGATTTTGATCAAAGAGTAATTTCTCTCTCAAGTCAGATCAGGTCTTTCATCTTTAGCTGTATTCTCTTTAGTCTTTCCTGTGCATGCATTGATGATGGATCAAGCAGGAAGTGGGACAGTATTAATATACAGAATTTGGGATGTCTTTTCTCAGACCCTCTGTTTTTGGGGATTTCATCATCCATTTTTCAGTGCCTGTGGTTGCCTTGAACACTGTCTTTCCTTCTTTAGGCCAGAGACACTGTGGATTTTCTATTAGGGTTAGCTTCTGCTAGGTGTTGATTTTGGCTATTCTCAGGTGGGAAGGTGTAAAAAAAAAATTCCTCTTCCAAGTATAGATTGCCTGCAGATTCTGTGTTCTAGTGTTCACTTTCCAGAACCTTCAGCTTTCCTTTCGTCTCCGTTCTCACCCACCCTTCTTTCTCTCTCTCTTCCCTCCTACTTTCTATTTTCCTTCTTGCATTTTGTGCATGACTTAAATTCGTTGTCTGGGGGAGATATGAGTGCACTAGAAGCACATTTGATCATAGCCCAGATGGCAACTTGTGGATACGTCTTCTTTAAATGGATCCGAGGCAGCGTGGTATAGATAATGGTTATGGCTTTGGAGTCCAGACTGCCTTGTTTTAAATAGCCTTCCCACTTACAAGCTATGTGTATGGGCAAGTTACTTAACCTCTTTATATCTAAGTCACCTATTATGTAAATAGGATAAAAATGTTACCTATTTCATAGGATTATTATAGATACTAAATGTACATAAATTTGCTTTATGGCCTATAACAAGTGCCCCATAAATGTTAGCTGCTTTTATTCTTGCTATTATTAGCAATATTAATAATGTAAAGAGGGACAGCTCAAAATATTCAGAGAAATCCAACTTACAAAGGAAAGAAAATCCTACTTAAGAAGGATTTCTCTCAAGACCAAGGGGACTATATCCACTGAATTGAAAATAATTACTGAGTACTTAGCATCAAGTGTAAACTGTGGGTTGAATTTACTAAGACCAATAAATACCACCCATTCTTTATGAGCAAGTATATGTATGTGTATTCAATGAATATGAAAAATCAAGAGATTATGATAGGGACAATGAGAAAAATATAAAGTACATGGCCCTAGTACATACGTAAAGCACAGAGATTGGAATGATTAATTTTAAAGGAAATACTTGTTTCTCACTGAACACATGAATTTTTCATGGTCTGAGAGAAATTTAAGTTTCAGAGAACCAATGTGACTGAAGAGTATGCTAGGCTTAAAATCTAATAAAGAGAAGTGTGTGATTTTATATTATTTAGCCAACTATTAGACATAATAGAAACTCAGAAAAGTAAGAGCTATTTTATGCCTTCTTTGCTGGGAGCCATTAGCCAAGTAGGTATGACAATTTCCTTGCCAGCGTACCCCATGTTGCAGTGACATTGAATGTACATGACCTTGCTCAAGGACCAAGGCAGATTAGGGTGTTCCCGGTTTTAAGATAATCGTGTTTAGGGCGTTCCCAGTTTAGGTTCCAGGTTTAAGGTTTAAGATTATTCCTGCTGGGAATAGGGCGTATCCTGCTGCCTGAGTTCCCCTTGAGTTCTCACGGGATTCAGACAATATATTTTGGAGATAGAAGCCCAGTGGAGGTGGATTTGGGCAGAGAACGTGGATTTGGGAAGAGAACGTGGATTTCCCCAGAACGTGATTGTAGACGGCTGGTGTGAGTTCGGGAATAAAGAGTTGCTGTTTGAATCTACAAGCTGTGTGGTGGCTCGTGATTGTGTGCCCAGCCAGACTGCGGCATTTGTGCCCAGCCAGACTGCGGCATTTGGTGGCCCGTACGGGGAACTTCTGAAGCTTAGAGGTAAGTGAAATTTCTCACCCTGAAGAAGAGCGAAAGAATGGGTGACCAATTCAAAAAACAATGTGTTATTGTTTTGATTTATTTTGTTTTTATTTCAAGTTGCCTGTTCCTAGAACTTTCTCAGGCAAACTGGGGAAAATGGTTGACTCAAGGTTTGAAGTTGTTCGCCTCCGAGCAAGAGAAATTGTTAGAGGAAGGAGGCACCCCAGTGAGACCAAGAACAATTAGGGCATATGTTGATACAATACAAAAATGTAGCCCATGGCTTTTTAAAGACAAGTTATTAAGTATATCAATGGGACCATCATGGTATCCTGTAGAAGGATTTTTCTTCAACAAGAAAGAGATGGCTAGTTCTGTTTACTACACTTGTCTAAGATCTTGGTTTTTACAGACATCTGATTAATTTACAAAGCTAAAGTGTTAAAATATCAACCACTAAATATGAAATCAAGTACTCTTTACTTATTAAGTTCCATAAGGTAATATATTTAAACATTATGTGTGTTTTCATAAATTGGTAAATGGAAAAATGTTTAATATTGCTTTGTGTCTGTGTCTTTGCTGAAACAAGGTTACTAAGTGTTAAGATTCTATCATGTGTAATTTATATACAAAGAGTAAAAATTTTCAGTTGGGTTTCAATTATAGTATTATAGTATCATAAAAAACATGAAAGTCTTTCATCTTATTAAAGTGGAGTAATTTGTCTAAATCAGAAATTTTATAAGAGTTGTTTCAAAATGTGAATTTATAAAAAGGGTTAACGGTTAAAAAAGAGATAGAAAAAGATTCAAGATGTGGAAATATATTTTAATATAAAAGGTTAAAGGAAAAAGAAATGTTTCTAGATGAGATAATCTCTGTGTGGTAAAGTAAAAAGTTGTAAAATGCCATTTAAAAAGATTTTGAGGAAACTAGACTTACTTTAAAAGCTTGAGAAAGGAAGAAAGAAGAAAAAGGTATTTGTACATGGCAGATTGAGACAAAGCTTCTCAATGGAGTTTAAAAAAAAAGCCTTTGGTTGAAGGGCAGCCATGTAAACTAACATTGAAGCGATTTAAACAGAATCTAAGCCTCATTTAAAAGAGTGAAGTTGTAGGTGGTGAAAAAGTACATTTAAAAGTACAGTATAGATGATAATTAAAAGGCTTTAAAAGGTTAAATTGAAGGTGGTCGAGATACCTTCATGGCGGAAAAAAGATTGCTTTATTGCATCATTCGAAGCCTAGTTAATCTTAAAGGCATTACTTAAAAAAAATGGGAAGATAATAGGATAAAAGATATTTAGATAAAGAAGATTAAAAATTTAAAGTGAAAAACTTTAAAGACAGAAGTACAGAAAGGTAAAAAAAGAGAGAAGATGTAGAAAGATAAAAAAGATATAGGAGGATTAAAAAGATATAGAAAGACAAGAATTTTAAACCCACAAAATAGGAAACAAAAGAAAACTAGGAGAGAAAATAAGCAACTAAGGGTAAATATAAAAACCTTAAAAAAAATTAGAAGATAGAAATAAGAAAAAATGGTTGAAAATGTCAAGTAAGGTATTACAGATAGAAAATGCAAAAAGCTAAGACAACTATTAGATACAGACATATACTTATTAAAGCAAAAAGAGGGAATTGGAAAGGGGTATATATCCCCCAAAGATAAACTTAAAATAACGCTTTTTACTCTAAACTTTTTAAATTTGGATTCATCAGGACTTAGTGCTGCGGAAAGGCATATGTATCCAAAAAATGTACATAAGCCTAAAGTACTTTGGAAAGATATTCTAACAGGACAATGGAAAGGTCCTGACCCAGTGATTGTCTGGAGTCGGGGATCTGTTTGTGTTTTTCCACAGGGAGAACAGCAGCCCATTTGGATTCCAGAGAGATTAACTAAAACAGTTTCTACAGATCGAAAAGAAGATGATTTGACTCAAATCCATAACAGCTGATATCCAGAACTCCAGCTTGGCCATTCTTACATCTTCGACAGTGATTAACCAGGATGCTTTTTTCAATAGCTATTTTATTATTGCATTTTTCCACATCATAAGGTTCTATTTTTATTTTTTGAGCTCATACAAACCTAGGTTAATGTTTTTCTGATCAGTTTTATTTTTTGACTGTGGAGTTTTTAAACATTGCAATGGAGATTTCACCTAGGTAAAGCTACAAGGCCTTTACTATTTTCTTATGTGTTGTACGTTTGTGTACACTCTTGTGTTTTGTGTTGTATGTCTGTATGTGCGTATGTCCATATTTCTTATATGAGGAGCGCTCATGAAAAAATGGATCCGAATTATTATTATTTTTTTTATTCACGTGATTTAAATGGTTTAATTTAAATTATGTAAACAGCTGTTAAGTATTGTTTTTAAAGGTGGTTAACAGATCTGTTTGTTTACTAATTTAAATTAGGTAAAAAGCTGTTAAGGATTGTTTTTAAAGTAGGTTAACAGATCTGTTTGTTTACTTTCACCTTTCCTTTTCATTATATTTAATAATTCTTTTCAGGATAATGTCTCTTTAGCATCATTGCCAGAATTCCTATCTCCATCCCAGTGCCGGTGAAGAACTCAACAAGTAATGCTCAATCAAAGAGTCAACTTACTTTGGGAGGAAACGGATTTTGGGAGGAAATGGACATATTGATAGATTCCTCTGCTTTGAACTGCTTGCAGAACTTGCCTGGACTATGTAACTATCGTTTGGTGCAGCGAATTGTGGTAATGCTGGCATATCTTTGCTGATGGTGTCACTAGTGATGCAATTTTTATTTCCTTGCCAGCGCACCCCATGTTAATTGTGGTAGTGCTGACATATCTTTGCTGATGGTGTCACCAGTGATGCAATTTTTCCCAAGGAGCCATCAATTGGCTTGGTGTCGTGGCATTTCTGTATCCTCCTCCCTTCTGCTAGTGATGGTCTAAAATTTGGGGGCCAATGGCTTATGCTGGACCGGTAGTCAGTGATGGGTATGATCCAATTGCAGTGGTATCAACCTAAGACAGGAGGCTGACGCCTAAAGGTCAGTTTTCCGATGACGGGTAAGAACCATATGTTGAATTGGACAACCTACCAGGCACGGTCCATAAGCCACATTAACCTCACTCCCCCACTGGCACCAAGGCCAAATTTGGGGGCCAACAGAGGTGAGGCAAAGAACCTCACCCCCCCACTGGTGCATAGACCTATCCACAAGTATGGCTGTATGCTGGACCGGTAGTCAGTGACGGGTATGATTCAATTGCAGTGGTATCAACCTAAGACAGGAGGCTGACGCCTAAAGGTCAGTTTTCCGATGACGGGTAAGAACCATATGTTGAATTGGACAACCTACCAGGCACGGTCCTTAAGCCACATTGCTTGTTGTTTAATTAATCAGAAGGGGGGAGATGCTGGGAGCCATTAGCCAAGTAGGTATGACAATTTCCTTGCCAGCGTACCCCATGTTGAATGTAGGTGACCTTGCTCAAGGACCAAGGCAGATTAGGGTGTTCCTGGTTTTAAGATAATCGTGTTTAGGGCGTTCCCAGTTTAGGTTCCAGGTTTAAGGTTTAAGATTATTCCTGCTGGGAATAGGGCGTATCCTGCTGCCTGAGTTCCCCTTGAGTTCTCACGGGATTCAGACAATATATTTTGGAGATAGAAGCCCAGTGGAGGTGGATTTGGGCAGAGAACGTGGATTTGGGCAGAGAACGGATTGGAGGAAGTGGATTCCCCAGAACGTGATTGTAGACGGCTGGTGTGAGTTCGGGAATAAAGAGTTGCTGTTTGAATCTACAAGCTGTGTGGTGGCTCGTGATTGTGTGCCCAGCCAGACTGCGGCATTTGTGCCCAGCCAGACTGCGGCACTTCTTGACCATTTGTTTTTTGGTTTGATTTTTTTTTCTGTTTTGTTTTGTCAAAAATAAGTATTCAGCTGGCAGCTGAAATGAGATTAAAAAATGGAGCAGGGTATTGTTCCTTTGGATAAGTCAAGTCTCCTGGGTCAAGAATTGATTTGGAAAATGTTAATTTGATGTTTCCTATGAGCCATCGTTGTAATAGACACTGATATAGGAAGGCAGTGTAGTGTGGTTAATGGTATGCCTTTGGAGTCCAGACTGGTTTTAAATCTTGAACTTCCCACTTACAAGCTATGTGTAGGGGGCAAATTACTTAACCCCACAGTGCTATGATACAAAATGGTATAATGTTGTAGTCTTGGGGGTTGAAAAGAGACAGTCTTTAGAGGACATGATGTTCCTACTGTGATTTAGTGGTTGAGTAGAAGAGTGGGTAAGAAGCAGGCCACTTCCAACGGCATAAGCAGGATGAGCAAAGCTTTACTGAGTGAATGGAGAGGGTATCTTCAAGGAAGTGAAGGAAAACTAGACATAAGAGGTGACTGGGAAGAGATGAAACTAGGGAGAGAGCCAGAAGACCAATCATATGGCCCAGGTAAGCAATGGTCAAGGTTGTGTCCCTTGTCCCAAGAATAAGAGAAACAACTGAAGAGGTCAAGTTGGGGGGAGGAGGTAGGGATAGAGGTGGTGTGGGAGGTAAAGAAGAGTTGGAAAGGGCACCATGATGAGATTTGCATTTTGCCTGCAACATACAAGATGAATTACAGAAAAAACTAGTGGGTAAAGGGAGATCAGTTAGTAGATTATTATAGTAATATTAATGAAAGTTGACTTTATTTTGACTGAGAATTGGTTATGAAGGCAAAAATGGAAAGAAATGGACATATTAGGAAGTAAAATGAGCATCATTTGATGGGTTGGAAAGGGAGAAGGGAGAGGAAGTGATAAAAATGATTTCTAAGTTTCTGATAGGAAAAGCTGAGTGGACAGTGGTATTTACTGGGTATGGGTCAAGGGAAGGGGCTTAGATTTGGGTGATGCTATTTTGAATGTAATAGAAATAAGAGTGCTCCTATTACTTGTGTGTAAACCAGGATACTAGGGTAAAGAATGGTGAGCACTGTTAGCACAAATGTAGTAAACAAATTGGGTAAGAAGGTAGAACAGGATTTGCCTTGGTTTTACTTTTTGGTTTTAGCTAGTAACAATAACATCTTCAGAAAGAGGGAGAAAATATAGATTTATATTATTGTAATTATATATTACATATATATTTACAGAGATGAACTTCTCTTCCAAGCTACTAGCAAACCTTTGTGATTGTGTAGTACACTTGATTGAATGGAAATAAAGGGGAATGGAGAATTGTGGTCTCTAGTCAGGCTGAGAAACAGTGACTTCATTTCCTTCCCTCTTCCCTGTCTTTAATGGTCTTGGTGGCGATACCTTCTCCAGAAAGAGTTAAGTCTTAAGGCTACACTTGGTATGGTTAGACCTTGTGTGGGTAAATGTTTAGTTTGAAAACTAGACTTAAATGGTAAGATGATAAGTTGTTAATGATTAATGAACATATTTTAAGCAGAAAGAGTTTCTAATTTTCGGATTGTGAGCAAAAGTTCATTTGCTGGTAGGTTGGTTAAAACTTAATGTTTATTTTTTTTCTTTCAAGTAATGATGTATGAAGGGTGATTGAAGTTTCTGTACCTTGTTTCTGTTGAAATACATTCTCAGTTGAAACTTGCATTTCTAGAAAAGTGTATCTGTTCGGTTTTGATTAAGCACAATTTAAGAAGAGTTGATTGTATTCTGTCACTGTTTCAAAAATGTTTACTGAGCATTTTATATATTTCTAGGTACTTTAGGCACTGGGGATACTCTAGTGAACAGGACTGCTGTAGTTGGTTATGGTTTGTTCCTCACAAGTTCATGTATTGAACGCTCGGCAGTGGCAGTATTGAGGTGGTTGAAACTTAAAGAGATGAGGCCTATTATTTCCTTATTTTGCCTAGCTACACTGGATAAAATTTTAGGTACTATATTGAATAAGGAATGGTGAGAGTGGACATCCTTGTCTTGTTTTTGATATTAGAGGAAATGCTTTCAGATTTTTCCATTTGGTATTGGCTTTGTGGGGTCAAGGGGAGGTATTAGGGAATAAAATCATCTTATGTGCATGTATGAAAATGCCATAATAAAACCTCTGATTCCGTATAATTAGTTTGCACTGAAAAAAAAATAAAAGGATGTGGGATCTACTTGAAAGTTAGGTCATGGGGGCTCCACCAACATGTCTTTCAGCAATGAGTCAGGTCTCCTGTGGGATATTATAAAGTGAGGTCATCCATGCCCTGGCTCAGTCTTCATGATACTGGTTCACTTTCTACTTCTCTACCATGTTGTGATGCAGCCAAGGGAGCTCTCACCAACACACTGAACCATGCTATGTGAACCCTTTGGTCTCTAGACCTATGGACCAAACAAACTTGTTTTTTATTTTGAAGTTACCCAGCCTCAGGTTTGTTGTTATAGCAACACATAATGAACTAAGACATAACCAATGCAGTTTCTGTTTTTTTTTTTAGAACTTCCATATCAATACATTACTAGATACACAATTGAAAGCTTGTTCAGCTTTAATATGTAAGCATCCATGAGAAGCATGGCAAAGTTGAGGAAGTACAGTCTACCTGGAGTTGATATAATGAGTAATGAAGAAGGTGCTGGTAGTTGACTTTGGGATAGTGGGTTGGTTGGATCATAAAAGGGTTTGTTATCCAAATGAAAGAGTTTGAACATCTTAACTGCAATAGGTAGGTTTTATCTGTGCTTTTAAAGATTATTCTGGCTACCAAGTTGGAGAAATAAACGTGTGGAGTAAAAATAAATGTATGGAGTCACATTTTCCTTTTATAATAGCCAGGTGGGAGATGATGAAGACTTGTATTAGATGGTAAGAATGGGAATGTAGGAAACAAATAGAATTGAGAAATACTCAATGGACAGAATAAGGACTTGTGATATGTTGATGTGGAGAGGGAGAAGTTAAGGATGAGTCGGTGTGTAAGTTTCCCAGGTTTGACATAACAAATTAGCACAAACAGGGTGACTTGAAACAACAGAAATGTATTCTCATAATTCTGGAGGCTGGATGTGTGAAATCAAAATGTCATCAGAGCCGGCACAGTGGAGCACACCTGTAGTCCCAGCGACTTGGGAAACTGAGGGCAGGAGGATGGCTTGAGCCCAGGAGTTCTGGGATGTTGTGTGCTTATGTCGATAGGGTGTTTGCACTTAGGTTCAGCATCAATATGGTGACCTCCCAGGATGTGGGGGACACCAGATTGCCTAAGAAGTGGTGAACCAACCCAGATCAGAAATGGAGCAGGTCAAAAAGTCATCAGAGCCTTTATAGATTTTTTTTTTTTGGGGGGGTATCTCTTCTTGCTCTTCCTAGCTTCTGGAGGTTGCTTACCATACTTGGCGTGTTTTGACTAGTAGCTGTAGCATTCTGACTTCCGCCTCTGATTTTACATGTCCTGCTTATATCTCTGTCTCTCTCTCTCTCTTTCCTTATAAGAACACTAGTCATTGGATTGAGAGTCCCCTCTCCTCCCGTATGACTTTTTAACTTGGTTACATTGGCACATGCCCTATTTACAAACAAGGTCACGTTCACAGACTCTGTGTGGACACACATTGTGGAATAACACTGTTCAATCCACTACAGTAAATGTCTAAAGAGGCCTCAAATGCAATAATCTGTTAGATAAAAGGACAACTGGGGAGTTTACAGGGAAGAATTCAGCAAAGAAAGGCAGTGTTTTGAGAAGGACTGAAGGCTGCTAAGAGGACAAACACCAGCCAATTCCCAACTCTGGAATCCCGTGGGCACACCACTGCACTGCCTGGGAGGGTGGCAGTCCCACAAGTCATTCTTGGCTCTGGGGAATGACTCTGGAACAGGCCACTGAGTTCTGTGCTGAGGGCAGCATGGTCTGCAATGCAGAGTGGAGCACAGGGCACAGCCCTCGGGAATTGGAGGATCAGGGAACCTGTCCTCTGAGACCAAGGAGTGTCAGATTGCTTGTGGTTTTGCAGGGCGTCAGGACTGAAGACACCAGGATTAATGGCAGATCACATGTGTCCTGCTGTATCCCTCCCAGCATAGAACTGGGTGGTTCAGTTGCCTGCTGCTCTCAGAGTCACTGGAAACCCACTGTGGCTGTGGCATTTGCCCACTTCTGGGGCACACAGCCAAAAAAGCTCCAGAGAGAATGTATGCCTGGTGCAGCCCGCATTCTGGCTTCACTTGTTCCTGTGTGAAATCCAGCTGAGAGCAATTTCCACTAGCTGCAGCCGCACTCACTCTCACTTGATACCTGTTGGGTACCACACCTGAAAGTTCCAGGGGACAAAGAAACCCTGGATACCTTTCTGCTGTCAGGGTGAGTAGCCTAAGAAGACCTGGAGGAAAGGTTTGAGCAGCAAAGCCCATGATCATCCACCCTACCCCGTTCACCCTCCTTGCATCTTGGCTAGGAGGGAGGAAATACACACACACACATATACACACACACATACATACTTATTTGTTTATACATGTATATTTGTATATACATATGTGTATTCATATTTGTATATATATATACATATATAAATTTTAAATTATATATTCTATTTTTCTAGTATTTTTCATATTTTATAAATTTTTTATTTTTACTTTTTAAAAGTCAATTTACTTTTGTATACTTTTATGTTTTCTTCTATATTTTCTTTTTATTACATTTTATTTTTATTTCCTCTTTTTTTGTGATGCTAGGGCCTCACACATATTGGGTGAGTGCTCTGACCTACACTCCCAACTCAGCTGAGAGGAATTATGCCCAAGTATCAACATGACCCAATCTGGCCTGAATCCTGGTGAATACTTAAAGACTAGGAGGGGCTGGTGTGGTGGTGCAAACCTGTCGTCTCAGTGACTTGGGAGGTTGAGGCAGAGGATCTCAAGTTTGAGTACAGCCTCTGTAACTTAGTGAAATCCTCTCTTAGGGGGAAAAAAAAGGCTGGGACAATGGCTCAGGAATGACAAGCCCCTGGGTTCTATCCCCAGGAAAAAAATAAAAGAAAAGGAAAGAATAGGAGGACATAAGCTCACAGGTGTCCACTCATACTCAGATGGGGCACAGCTTAGGGTGTTTGAGGTCCCACTCTTGGGAAGACTTCCCTACTGTAGCAGCAGAGAGAAGAAAAATGTTTACTAACAGTGCACTTTTAGGAGTCCTCTATTACAGTTGCACCTGCACCTTGTCTGGTTGTACATTGTTAACAAAACTAGAGGTGAGTGGCATAGAGGGGGAGTTGTGATTCCAATTTGTGCCTCTTCCCATGAAGCACATGGATCTGCACCAGTGTCAATCAGAGGACAAGAGTTTCTGGCCCTACCACACAACTGGAGCAAGCAGCATCATAGTTATTTTCAGCTAAAACTGCCACTATCTGCAGTGCCTGTGGAAATGCCCGTCGCCTAATTAGGGATACATACAGCACACCTGACTCAATTTTCATAGTGCTCCCACTCTTGCAAAACCTGCAGAGACAGTGGGTCTCTCCATTTTAAACTGCTATGCTTGTGTCCAAATCCACAACTAACAATCAAAGAAACTATCGAAAGATTACACTATCATGTTCAGTGGGAAGTAAACTCAAGAATACCTGCTAAACCATACTCTAAGACACATCATCAGGAGAAAGCTGCTTTCCAAGAAGGTTATCACATAAAAGTGGAAGAGATACCCATCTCAGCAGATATTCAAATCTCAACATAGAAACTCAAGAAATATTGAAAAATATGAAGAAGAAGGTATATGGCATCTCCTGAATCTCCATAATAGATTTCAAAGATATCAAAGTAGGTGACATTTTGGATAAACAATTCAAAAGAATGATTTTTAAAAAGCTCAATTAAATCCAAGAAAATGCAAGTAAGTAGTTGAATAGAATAAGGAAGACAACACAGGGTATGAATGACAAGTTGAATAAAGATATAGAGATATTAAAAAAGAACCAAACAGAAATCTTGTAAATGAAAAGCTCAATAAGTTAGATAAAAAAAATCAGTTGAGAGCCTCAATAACAGACTAGATCAAACAGAGCTTGAAGGGTCTTTCAATATATTACATTCAGAGAAAAATAAATAAATAAATGAATAAATAAATGAATGAATGAAGAAAGAAAGAAAGAAAGAAAGAAAGAAAGAAAGAAAGAAAGAAAGAAGAGAGTATTTAAGATCTCTGGGACATTATTAAAAAAATCAAACATCTGACACATAGGTGTCCCTGAAAAAGAAGAACTAAAAATTGAGGACGTAGATAACCTCTTCAATGAAATATTGGCATAAAATTTCCCTAATCTTGGGAAAGACATGGACATTCAAGTTCAGGAGGCATTTAGAGTCTCAAGTAGATGTGATCAGAAAAGAAGCTCTCCACATACAATATAGTTAAACTGTCAAAACACAGGACAAAGAAATATTAAACAAGAAAAAGTGCCAAGTCATACTCGGAGGGAAACTTACTAGACTAATGGAAGATTTCTCAACAGAAATTCCAAAGATCTGGAGGCATGGAATGTAGTTCAAGTCCCTAAATGCAACCAACATTACTGTACTCAACAAGGCCATCTTTCAAAATTGAAGAAGAAATAAAGACCTTCCAAGACAAGCATAAACTAAGGGAACAAGGTTGATGGACATAATCAAAACATGATACATGCATGTATGGCAATATAACAGTGAATCTTATTCATTTGTACAATTAATATGTTAATGATTATAATAAAAATTAGAATAATTTTCAGGCTATGTTTACAAGGTGTACATGGAACAAATGAATTTTGTGTTTGGATTTTGGTCCAATTCCCAAGATATGCCATTATGTATAGGTAAATATTCCAACATGAAAAAAAAAACCAAAATCTGAAACACCTTGGGTATCAAGCATTTGGATAAGGTATACTCAACCTGTATCTTGAAAATGGTCACTTCTTTCTAGTTACTGTCCACAGTCTGTAAGTCACTATCATATCCCTCTCTTATTCCTCTATTTTAAATTTCTGTCTTATCTTCTAATCCTGAATCTATTCTAATAACATTGCAGCCAGAGTAAACTTTTTAAACTGTAGATTGGATTATTTTTCTCTCCACTTAAAATCTTTTAATGATTTCCCTTAGGAATCCAGAGTAAAATATATATATATATGTTTTTAAATTTGTTCTAATTCGTTATACACGACAGCAGAATGCATTTCAATTCATTTTACACAAACGGAGCACAACTTTTCATTTCTCTGGTTGTACATGATGTAGTGTCACACCATTTGTGCAATCAGACATGTACCTAGGGTAATGATGTTTGTCTCATTCCACCATCTTTCCTACCCCCATACTCTCTCCTCTCCCCTCATTCCCCTCTGCCCAATCCAAAGTTCCTCCATTCTTCCCATGCCCCCTTCCCACCCTATTATGGATCAGCATCCACATATCAGAGAAAACATTTGACCTTTATTTTCTTGGGAATATTTTGCTTAGCATGATATTCTCCAAATCCATCAGAGTAAAATCTTAAGAGTGTCAAGAGTAAAATGCTGGGGGAAGGAAGATGGCGGCGAGGGGAGTGCATTACCCCCGTGTGCTGCTTTACTGTGTGGGAGTATGACAAGTCAGGACGGCTAAAGGATATCTTGTTAGGAATTTCCAGCAATAGTGGGGTGCGCCGGAACCTGGAGGAAGGATTTCCATCGCACGAGGATCGGCTACGGGGACTCAAACGCGAGAGGTTTGTCGCACGGAGGGTAAAACTGCTTATTCAGCAAATCGCCCCGCGGCTAGAGGCTGCAACGCACGCTGGGATAGAGACGCAGGGTTACAGTGCTGCAGTTTCTGCCAGCCGCGCAAGCACCGCACTCAGGGCTGAATTCTGGGTTCGAGACGGGGGAAGGAAGCGGTCCATCTCGTTTCTCCACACCGGTCAGACCACAGAGGAGGCCAGCAGCCACCATGTTGGTAAACTGACGTCACCATACCTGTTTTTGACTGACCGCAGCTCATTCAGCCATAGAACAGGTAATTTCAGGCTGCAATTCGCCTGCGGCTTGCAGACAGATTGCTAGGGTTCAGCGCCTGGGTGCTTCTTAAAATCTGATCTTATCGGAGTGAACACTGAGCGCGGGGCGGCCGAGTTCCGGCTCCCGGAACCGTCCCGGAACCGCCCTGGCTCAGGGCTGCGGAGCCTGCAGAGGCTGCTTCTTGGACCCTGCTACTATCAGAGCAAACACCAAGCACTAAGAAGCCGAATTCCGGCTCCCAGAACTGAGCCCGCGGGGACTGCTTCTTGGAGCTTACACTTATAGGAGCTTACACCGAGCACGGAGCGGCCGAGTTCCGGCTCCCGGAACTGTCCCGGAACCGCCCTGGCTCAGGGCTGCGGAGCCTGCGGAGGCTGCTTCTTGGACCCTGCTACTATCAGAGCAAACACCAAGCACTAAGTGGCCGAATTCCTGCAGATCAGGCCCAGGGGTCCGCAGGCGTGGTAGGAGGGGCAGGGCATATCCGCCGCCCGCGCCTTCAAGGTAGGCAGACCTACAACAGACCGGCGGATCAGGCCCAGGAGCCTGCCGGCGTGGTACAAACACCACCCTAATTGGAGTAGTGACAGAGCAGAGTCGCCTCCCTTGCCAGGAACAGGCCCAGCGTCCTGCAGGCGGGGTAGTCACGACACCCCAATTGGAGTAGGGGCAGAGCAGAGCCTCCACCCGTGCCCGAAAGGTGGGCAGATCTGCGACCGACCAGCGGGACAGGCCCAGTGGCCTGCTGGTATGACAGACCCGTCACCCCATTTGGAGTAGGGGCAGAGTAGAGCTGCCGCCCACGCCTGCAGGGTAGGCAAACCTGCAACCGACCGGCGGATCAGGCCCGGTGGCCTGCCGGCGTGGTACACTCGTCACCCCAATTGGAGTAGGGGCAGAACAGAGCCGCCACCAGCTCCCAGAACAGGCCCAGTGACCTGCTGGCGTGGTAGCCACGACACCCCAATTGGAATAAGGAGAGAGCAGAGCCGCCGCCCGCACCTGCAGGGAAGATACGCAAGCAGTATGAAAAGACAAGAAAAGAAAGGACCACAAGCAATGCAGGTCAACGCAACTTTAGAAGAGGTAACAGCTGCAGCAGATGGAATGTCAGATAAAGAATTCAGGATATACATGCTTCAGATGATCTGGAGTATCAAGGAAGACATTAAACAGCAAAATCAGACAATGAAAGATCACTTCGACAACGAATTACGCAAACAAATCCAAGAAGCAAAGGATCAACTATACAGGGAGATAGAGGTTATAAAAAACAAGCAATCAGAAATCCTAGAAATGCAGGAAGCAATAAACCAACTTAAAAACTCAATGGAGAATACTACCAGCAGAGTAGAACACTTAGAAGATAGAACATCAGACAATGAAGACAAAGTATTTCAACTGGAAAAGAACATAGACAGCTCAGCAAGACTGTTAAGAAACCATGAGCAGAACATCCAAGAAATATGGGATAACATTAAGAGACGAAACTTAAGAGTCATTGGGATACAGGAAGGTACAGAGCTCCAAACCAAAGGAATGAGCAGTCTATTCAATGAAATAATACAAGAAAACTTCCCAGACTTGAAGAATGAGACAGAATCCCAAATCCTAGAAGCCTACAGGACGCCGAATGTGCAAAATCATAAGAGATCCACACCTAGACACATTATAATGAAGATGCCCAACATACAGAATAAGGAGAGAATTTTAAAAGCTACAAGAGAAAGGAAGCAGATTACATTTAGGGGTAAGCCAATCAGGATAACAGCTGATCTTTCAACACAGACTCTGAAAGCTAGAAGATCCTGGAATAACATATTTCAAACACTGAAAGAAAATGGGTTCCAACCAAGAATTGTGTATCCAGTGAAATTAAGCTTCAGGATGGAGAATGAAATTAAAACCTTCCACGATAAACAAAAGTTTAAAGAATTCGCAGCTAGAAAACAACCTCTTCAAAACATCCTCGCCAAAGCATTACAGGAAGAGGAAATGGAAAATAACAATGAAAACCAACAGTGGGAGGTAGGACAGTAAAGGGGGGGGGGAATAATCAAAGAGGAAAACAAACAATGTTTAGTAGCAGAAATAAACAAATATGGCTGGAAGAACAACCCATATCTCAATAATAACCCTAAATGTTAATGGCTTAAACTCACCAATTAAGAGACACAGGCTAGTAGAATGGATCACAAAACAAGACCCAACAATATGCTGCCTACAGGAGACGCATTTGATAGGAAAAGACATACATAGGCTGAAGGTGAAAGGTTGGGAAAAATCATATCACTCATATGGACTTTGGAAACAAGCAGGAGTGTCCATACTCATATCAAATAAAATAGATTTCAAGCCAAAGTTCATCAAAAGGGATAAAGAGGGACACTACATACTGCTTAAGGGAACCATACACCAAAAAGACATAACAATCATAAATATTTATGCCCCAAACAATGGTGCAGCTATGTTCGTCAAACAAACTCTTCTCAAGTTCAAGAGTCTAATAGACCAACATACCATAATCATGGGAGACTTCAACACACCTCTCTCGCCACTGGACAGATCTTCCAAACAAAAGTTGAATAAGGAAACTATAGAACTCAATAACACTATTAATAACCTAGACCTAATTGACATATATAGAGTATACCACCCAACATCAAGCAGTTACACTTTTTTCTCAGCAGCACATGGATCCTTCTCAAAAATAGATCATATATTATGTCACAGGGCAACTCTTAGACAATATAAAGGAGTAGAGATAATACCATGCATCTTATCTGATCATAATGGAATGAAACTGAAAATCAACGATAAAAGAAGGAAGGAAAAAGCATACATCACTTGGAGAATGAACAATAGGTTACTGAATGATCAATGGGTTATAGAAGACATCAAGGAGGAAATTAAAAAATTCTTAGAGATAAATGAAAACACAGACACAACATATCGGAATCTATGGGACACATTGAAAGCAGTTCTAAGAGGAAAATTCATTGCTTGGAGTTCATTCCTTAAAAAAAGAAAAAACCAACAAATAAATGATCTCATACTTCATCTCAAAATCCTAGAAAAAGAAGAGCAAAACAACAGCAAAAGAAGTAGAAGGCAAGAAATAATGAAAATCAGAGCTGAAATTAATGAAATCGAAACAAAAGAAACAATTGAAAAAATTGACAAAACTAAAAGTTGGTTCTTTGAAAAAATAAACAAAATCGACAGACCCTTAGCGATGCTAGTGAAGAGAAGAAGAGAGAGAACTCAAATTACTAGCATACGGGATGAAAAAGGCAATATCACAACAGACACTTCAGAAATACAGAAGATAATCAAAAACTATTTTGAATCCTTATACTCCAATAAATTAGAAGATAGTGAAGGCATCGATAAATTTCTTAAGTCATATGATCTGCCCAGATTGAGTCAGGAGGATATAGAAAACCTAAACAGACCAATATCAATTGAGGAAATAGAAGAAACCATAAAAAGACTACCAACTAAGAAAAGCCCAGGTCCGGATGGGTATACAGCAGAATTTTACAAAACCTTTAAAGAAGAACTAATACCAATACTTTTCAAGCTACTTCAGGAAATAGAAAAGGAGGGAGAACTTCCAAATTCATTCTATGAGGCCAACATCACCCTGATACCTAAACCAGACAAAGACACTTCAAAGAAAGAAAACTACAGACCAATATCTCTAATGAACCTAGATGCAAAAATCCTCAATAAAATTCTGGCGAATCGGATCCAAAAACATATCAAAAAAATTGTACACCATGATCAAGTAGGATTCATCCCTGGGATGCAAGGCTGGTTCAATATACGGAAATCAATAAATGTCATTTACCACATCAATAGACTTAAAAATAAGAACCATATGATCATCTCGATAGATGCGGAAAAAGCATTCGACAAAGTACAGCATCCCTTTATGTTCAAAACTCTAGAAAAACTAGGGATAACAGGAACATACCTCAATATTGTAAAAGCAATCTATGCTAAGCCTCAGGCTAGCATCATTCTGAATGGAGAAAAACTGAAGGCATTCCCCCTAAAATCTGGAACAAGACAGGGATGCCCTCTCTCTCCACTTCTCTTCAACATAGTTCTCGAAACACTGGCCAGAGCAATTAGACAGACGAAAGAAATTAAAGGCATAAAAATAGGAAAAGAAGAAATTAAATTATCACTATTTGCAGATGATATGATTCTATATCTAGCAGACCCAAAAGGCTCTACAAAGAAACTATTAGAGCTAATAAATGAATTCAGCAAAGTGGCAGGATTTAAATTCAACACGCATAAATCAAAGGCATTCCTGTATATCAGCGACAAATCCTCTGAAATGGAAATGAGGACAACCACTCCATTCAAAATATCTTCAAAAAAAATAAAACACTTGGGAATCAACCTAACAAAAGAGGTGAAAGACTTATACAATGAAAACTACAGAACCCTAAAGAGAGAAATAGAAGAAGATCTTAGAAGATGGAAAAATATACCCTGTTCATGGATAGGCAGAACTAACATCATCAAAATGGCGATATTACCAAAAGTTCTCTATAGGTTTAATGCAATGCCAATCAAAATCCCAACGGCATTTCTTGTAGAAATAGAGAAAGCAATCATGAAATTCATATGGAAAAATAAAAGACCCAGAATAGCAAAAACAATGCTAAGCAAGAAGTGTGAATCAGGCGGTATAGCGATACCAGACTTCAAACTATACTACAGAGCAATAGTAACAAAAACAGCATGGTACTGGTACCAAAACAGGCGGGTGGACCAATGGTACAGAATAGAGGACACAGAAACCAATCCACAAAACTACAACTATCTTATATTTGATAAAGGGGCTAAAAGCATGCAATGGAGGAAGGATAGCATCTTCAACAAATGGTGCTGGTAAAACTGGAAATCCATATGCAACAAAATGAAACTGAATCCCTTTCTCTCGCCATGCACAAAAGTGAATTCAAAATGGATCAAGGAGCTTGATATCAAATCAGAGACGCGCCGTCTGATAGAAGAAAAAGTTGGCTACGATCTACAGTCGGTGGGGTCGGGCTCCAAATTCCTCAATAGGACACCCATAGCACAAAAGTTAATAACTAGAATCAACAAATGGGACTTACTCAAACTAAGAAGTTTTTTCTCAGCAAAAGAAACAATAAGAGAGGTAAATAGGGAGCCTACATCCTGGGAACAAATCTTTACTCCTCACACTTCAGATAGAGCCCTAATATCCAGAGTATACAAAGAACTCAAAAAATTAGACAATAAGAGAACAAACAACCCAATCAACAAATGGGCCAAGGACCTGAACAGACACTTCACAGAGGAGGACATACAGTCAATCAACAAGTACATGAAAAAATGCTCAACATCTCTAGCTGTCAGAGAAATGCAAATCAAAACCACCCTAAGATACCATCTCACTCCAGTAAGATTGGCAGCCATCAGGAAGTCAAACAACAACAAGTGCTGGCGAGGATGTGGGGAAAAGGGTACACTTGTACATTGCTGGTGGGACTGCAGATTGGTGCAGCCAATTTGGAAAACAGTATGGAGATTTCTTGGAAAGCTGGGAATGGAGCCACCATTTGACCCAGCTATTCCCCTTCTTGGTCTATTCCCTAAAGACCTAAAAAGAGCATGCTACAGGGACACTGCTACATCGATGTTCATGGCAGCACAGTTCACAATAGCAAGACTGTGGAACCAACCTAGATGCCCTTCAATGGATGAATGGATAAAAAAAATGTGGCATTTATACACAATGGAGTATTACTCTGCATTAAAAAATGACAAAATCATAGAATTTACAGGGAAATGGATGGCATTAGAGCAGATTATGCTAAGTGAAGCTAGCCAATCCCTAAAAAACAAATGCCAAATGTCTTCTTTGATATAAGGAAAGTAACTAAGAACAGAGTAGGGACGAAGAACAGGAGAAGAAAATTAACATTTAACAGGGATGAGAGGTGGGAGGGAAAGGGAGAGAGAAGCGAAATTGCACGGTAATGGAAGGAGACCCTCAGGGTTATACAGTGGAGGGGGTAGAGAGAGAGGAGGGGAGGGGAGGGGAGAGGTGGGGAGGGGGGAGGGTGGATGATGGGAAAGGCAGTGGAGCACAACAGACACTAGTATGGCAATTTGTAAATCAATGGATGTGTAACTGATGTGAATCTGCAATCTGTGTATGGGGTGAAGGTGGGAGTTCATAACCCACTTGAATCAAAGTGTGGAATATGATATGTCAAGAAATTTGTAATGTTTTGAACAACCCACAATAAAAAAAAAAAAGAGTAAAATGCTTAGTGGCCGTTGGAGTTCTGCATGATCTAGTCTCTGGCTACGACTCTAGGTTCATCTATTACCATTCTCTCTCCTACTCCTCCTCCATCTGCATTGGTTTTCCCAACAGATCTTCACTATACCAAGGTCTTTTCTACCTCATCATTTTTCATATATGGAAAGAACTTCACTATTTTTTTTTTTCAGTGATGCACAACATTATAAAAAATTTATTGGTTCTTTTTAGTCATACATGACAACAGACTCCATTTTGATATGATTATACAATATTATTCTGATATTATATTGTATTATATCTGATATTTTTAATATAATTTTTCTATTTAGGACCCCATTCTTTTTTTTTTTAAAGAGAGAGAGATTTTTTTTTAAAATTTTTATTGTTGGTTGTTGAAAACATTACATAGTTCTTGACAAATCATATTTCACACTTTGATTCAAGTGGGTTATGAACTCCCATTTTTACCCCGGATACAGATTGCAGCATCACATCGGTTACACATCCACTGATTTACATAGTGCTCTACTAGTGTCTGTTGTATTCTGCTGCCTTTCCTATCCTCTACTATCCCCTATCCCCTCCCCTCCCATCTTCTCTCTCTACCCCATCTACTGTAATTCATTTCTCCCCTTGTTTTTTTCCCCCTTTTCCCTCACTTCCTCTTGTATGTAATTTTGTATAACCCTGAGGGTCTCCTTCCATTTCCATGCAATTTACCTGCGACCCACCGGCAGAACAGGCCCAGCAGAAAGAACTTCACTATTTACTGATGTTTCAGTTTTGGGGGCATTATTCAAAAATTTAGAGATAATAGGAAAAGTTCACCAAACATCTTGTTTCTTTCTGTTCTGAATTTTCTCTTTTCCCTGTGTCTTTTCTCTCAATTTCTCCCATTTTAAATAAAATAAAATGGAAGGGTGAAAGAAGCAGTAAATGACATGTAAGATTTATGAATTTTAAAGTATGAACTCTTTGAGAATATTCAATCCATATAACTTCAGACATAGTTATTTAAAATTTTCCATGTTTCCTGGCTTATTTAGCATTTGATTCCCCCATTAAATGTTAAGATATTAGAATTAAACTAGTTAATTACAGAATTAGGTATTATCTTAGGCAGTTAGCAGAAAGAGCTTATTTCATGAAATTTTGGCTTCATAAACTCATATACTCATGAATTGGAATTTAAAATATTTTAAAAAGTTTCTTCTATTGATTAATATCTTAATTTGTTTGGGCTGCTATTAAAGAATGCAAAGACTGAATAGTTTATAAACAACAGAAATTTAGTTTTTACAATTCTAGAGGCTGAGAAGTTCAAGATTAAGGTGCCAGCAGATTTGGTATCTGGCCAGGACCAGCTTTCTGGTTCATAAATGATGTTTTACAGTTGTGCTTTTCCACGGTGATGGCAAAGAATCTCTCTAGGTCCTCTTTTATAAGGGCATTCTTCCAAAGGTTCTACCTCTCAATACCATCACCTTGGAGGTGAGGATTTCAACATGTGAATTTTCAAAAAAATTTTTATTTATAAATGAACTATAACTTCCCATTCTTCAGGTTGTACATAATGTGGAGTTCTATTGGTTGTGTATTCATGTATGAACATAGGAATGTATTGTCCAATTCATTCTACTGACTTGCCTACTCCCATTTCCCCTCCCTTCCCTTCATTCCCTTTTGCCTAATGCAAAGTACTTCTATTCTTCCCTATTCCCCCCTTATTGTGAGTTAGCATCTGAATATCAGGGAAAACATTTGGCCTTTGGTTTTTTGGGGTTTGGTTTATTTCAGTTAGCATGATGTCTCCAGTTCCATCCATTTACCAGCATATGCCATAATTTCATTACTCTTTATGGTTGAGTAATATTCCATTGTGTATAATTACCATGTTTTCTTTATCCATTTATTTGTTGAAGGGCACCTAGGTTGGTTCCAAAGTTTAGCTATTGTGAATTGAGCTGCTATAAACGTTGTTGTGGCATCATCGCTGTAGTACGTTGATTTTAAATCCTTTGGGTACATGCCGAGGAGTGGGATAACTGGGTCAAATGGTGGTTCCATTCCAAGTTTGCTAAGGAATTTCCATGATGCTTTCCGGAGAGGTTGCACCAGTTTGCAGTCCCACCAGTAATGTGGGACTTCCCGCCCCCCACATCCTTGCCAATATTTATTGTTGCTTGTATTCTTGATAATTGACATTCTGACTAGAGTGAGATGAAATCACCATGTAGTTTAAATTTGCTTTTCTCTAATCGCTGCAGATGTTGAACATTTTTTTTCATATATTGGCCAATTGTATTTCTTCTTCTGTGAAGTGCCTATTTAGTTCCTTTGCCCATTTATTGATTAGGTTAAGTGATTTTTGGTGTTGATTTTTTTTGAGTTCTTTATATATCCTGGAGATTAAGGCTCTATCTGAGGTTCACGTGGCAAAGACTTTCTCCCATTTGTGGGCTCTCTCTTCACAGTCTTGATTGTTTCCTTTGCTGTGTAGAAGCTTTTTAGTTTGATGCCATCTCATTTGCTGATTTTTGATTTTCCTTCTTGTGCTTTTGGAGTCTTGTGAAGGAAGTCAGTTCCTAAGCCAACATCAACACGTGAGTTTGGAGGGAACACAAAAACATTCAGACCATAGCAACTCTGAAACATTTTTCAAGTGTCCACTTTACATATATGTATGTGAATATATATGTATGTTTATTAGCCACAAGAATATGCATATAATTGTATTAATAAATATAATTTTTGTGTTATAAATGAAATGTTCCATTACACAAACAAATTCCAGATCATCTTTGCATGGACAGTTTTAAGGCTATTCATGATGCTACTGACTACAAAGGTTTAAATAAACTCCACAGATGAGCAATTTCTTCATTCAGTGTATTAGTTTTCTAATGCTGTGTAGCAAATTGCTACCAATTTTAGTGGCTTAGAACAACACAGGTTCATTATCTTGCCAACTTTTAGAAGTTTGTAAGCCATGGCATGGAGTGACTGGATTTTCTGCTTAAGGTGTTACTAGGCTGAACTCAAGGTGTTTCCTGGGGCTGCCATTCCCTTCTGGGATCCAGATCTTTTTCCAAGTTCTCTGGTTATTGGTAGAATCAACTCTCTTGGGATTGTGGAACTCAGATCTTCATTTTTCTTCTAGCTGTTGGTTGGGAATTGCTCTCAGCTCCTTGTGCCACCAGAAGTTTACTACAAGGAGGTTTCCTTTTTCCCAGACTAGACAACTGAAGGGTACTCTGACTTTCTCTTCTGTACCTACTGGAGAAAATTGTACTTTTATAGGGCTCAGTGATTAAGTGAAGCCCACCATGATCATATTTTGATTTTAAGAGCAATGAATCTGGGACCTTCATTATATCTTCAAAATACTTTCATAAAAAAACTTGGGTTAGTGTTAGTTTGAATAGCGACTTTATTCCATTTTATTAAAAAATGTTCCAAGAAGGCTAATGAATGAAATCTGTATTATCTTGTAGTTTTTCAGTTTTATTGGCATTTAAAGTATATTACTAAGGTTATACAATCAAAATACCAAAAACTATGAATTACATAAATTCATTTCCGTTTTCAAATTTTAGGGATATCTTTTAAAGTTAATATTATTATTACTGTGTAAAACATCTCTATGCCTTCAAAGTCAAACTTCAGTGTAGAATATGCAGAAAAGTCACATACATTTGTTTCCTGCTTTCTATTTTCTCCTTCTCTTTGTACATAACTATTTATATTGGTTTAAAAATCAGTATTTAATTTTGCAGATAAAGAAATTTCATAGTTTTACATTTATATTCTCATTTTTACATTTATTACAAAAGGCATTATCTTATATGCATTTTCAGCACCTTGTTTTTTTTACTAAAAGATAAAATAAAGACTATTCTATGTAGTATACATATATGCAGTTTTTTCTTTCTTTCTTTCTGTTTTTTTTGTACTGAGGATTGAACCCAGGGGTGCTTGATCACTGAGCCACATCTCCAGCCCCTTTTATTTTTTTATTTTGAGACAGGGTCTTGCTAATTGCGTAGGGCCTCACTAAGTTGCTGAGGCTGGCCTTGAACTTGCAATCTTCCTACCTCAACCTCTGGAATTTCTGGGATTACAGGTGTGTGCCATCATGCCCAGCTTTCTTATTCATTTTTATAGATACACGGCTTCAATTGTGTGGATGTCCCAAAGTTTATTCAACCAGTCTTCCTGTTGATAATTGGGTTATTTCCAATCTTTTGCTAATACTGTTACTGGAGTCCTAGATTAGAGGCTTGAGTATGGGGATTGAACAATTCAGGTCCAGCTACTGAATCCCTCTGACCAAAAAACAAACAAACAAACAAACAAGGAAGCAAAAAAAAAAAAAAAAAACCCCAAACAAATGGAAAAATAATGATGAAAAATAGGAAAGGAGTTTTAATTACTGCAGTTACACTGAGAAGACAAGGAAAATCCATGTCCTTAGTCTTGTCTTTGAGGAACTGACCATGGCTTTGTGGTTTTGCAGACAGGGGAAGGAGGGCAAGGGTTGGGGGTTTGCATAGCTGCCAAAGCAAGTGATCTCAGTTAGACGTGGTCTGGTTCATTACTATGGTTTAGATATGAGTTGTCCCCCAAAAGCTCATGTGTAGGGCAATGCAAGAAAGTTCAGAAGTGAAATGATTGGGTTATGAGAACTTTAACAATATCAAGGGATTAATTACTGGGATGGATTAACTGGGTGGCAACAGTAGGCAGGCAGGGTGTGACTGGAGGAAGAAAGTCACTGGGAGTGTATTTTTGGGTTTGTTTTTTGTCCCTGGTGAGCAGAGCTCTCTCTCTCTGCTTCTTGTGTGCCATGTCCTGAGAGCTGTTTTTTTCTACCAAGGCCTTCCACCATGATGTCTGCCTCACTTCCATCTGAGAGCTAGGAAGTCAGCCAACCAAGGACTGAACCTCTGAAAAGTATGAGCCAAAGCAAACTCTTCTCCCCTAAGTTGCTCTTTTCAGCTATTTTGGTCACAGTGAAAAAAATGTTAACTAGAACATCAACCATCATCTCAGGATTGGTCAGGTCGGGGCCTTGTCACAAAAAGAAGGTACTTGTTGGCTTTGGGCATAGTTTCAACTCTTGTCAGGAGTTGTTTATCTATGAGACCTGTTGTTCCTGGAATCAAAGGTGACTGTAGAAAAGAATGGCTTAGTCCAACTCAGAAGGAAGAAAGAAAAGTCAAAGGCAAGATGAAGTCAAAACAGGAATAGGTCAGTGACTGGGCCCTATCCAATACAAGCAATACTGTGTTGCTTAGCTTTGTGCCAATTTATTTTGGGGGTAGATTCCTGGAAGGGGGATTATTGGTCAAAAGATAAATGCCTAAGTAATTTTGCTAAACTTTGAGAAATTCCCCTCTACAAAAGTTGTACCAGTATCTGTTACAGTTCTACAAAGTACTCAAGTGCCATTTTCTTCAGTCTTGACAATGAAGTATATTATAAAACTTTTAAAAATTTACCAGTCTAATGTGTGAGAAATGATATCTCCTATTTTAATTTTCATTTTCCTTTCAAATACCATTCTAATACTGGTGTATCATGTTACTAGCTTTCTGTGACATTGAAAGAGGAAAGCATGATATTAGTCGATGAAAATAAGAAGCACCGACCAAAATTTAGGCCCACATAAGAATTATAACTATGGAATTGACTAGATGCCTCCACTAAAATTACCAGGTTACACTCAAAATGTTTCTAGAAAATTCTCATTTACTACACTATAGGTTTGAATGTTAATGTTTTGAATTTTATTTTTTATAAGTAGTAAGAAAAGGTACAGTTCTCTTTTTCCCATATAAACACTGAATTGTAATACCTCATATAACGTTTTAAATTTGGCACTTGAAGGCTGAGAAGGAGGATTGCAAGTTCAAGGCCAGCCTTAGCAACATAGTGAGACCCTGTTTCAAAATAAGAAATAAAAAAGGACTGGTAATGTGATTTAGTGGTAAAGCTCCCCTAGATTCATCCCCAGTACCTCAAAATAAATATGTAAATAAATTAGGTGTTTTCATTAATAATTTTTGGTGGTTTTTTGTTGTTAATCTTTGTAATTCCTCATCTGTTTTCCTGTGGCCTTTGGTGTCACTCAATGACATTAGTGACAATGTCACAATCAATGAGGACAAAAGGCAAATGCACTCTTGGGCCTTAACTATAGCTTGTTAGGCATTAAAAGGGTGGTCTGTGCCTTTTCCTTCTCCCTTACTCCAACTCATGGCTTGATAACTATTAGCCCATGTTGTGGCTCAGTGGTAGAGTGCTTGTCTAGCATATGTGAGGCAGTGGGTTTGTATCCTCGGCACCACATAAAAATAAACAAATAAAAATAAAGGTATTGTGTCCATCTACAACTAAAAAAAAATACTAAAAAACTATTAAAAAAAGAGGACAATATGTGCCTTACTTATAATGCTAAAATAGTCTCATTGGCCTAAAAAAAAAAAAAAAACAAACAAAAAACAGGTATACCATTAGGGTCTGGATATCCTTGCTATGATTGTTACTGGGTAAAAGGCTCCTCAATTTTTATCTCCCCCAAAGAAAGATTTCATTTAAGAGACACAGATAAAATAAGAATGAAGTGTTCATTTAGTGAAATGAAAGTATGCTCCAAAGAAGGTGATATAGAACGCCCTAAGAGAGGAGGTAGCCTCATGTTTTCTGGGTTATGGGCTTTTACAAAATGCTTGGGATCCTCTCATCCCATGAATTATTCACTTGGGGCAGTTACAGCCATTTTTCACTTAATTGTAGTGGACCTGTGCCAGTTTTGCTGTGTTGACAAGTTCCTCAGCACAGACCACCCATTTTCTTCTGATTGACAGAGAACTGTGACCCTCAGAAGTGTAATGGCCAGTTTCATGCTGCCCAGGGATGGAGCCTGGATTTTCTTTTCTTGCCTCCCTTTCTCATGTTTGTTTACTTATCTACTCTCACACTCCCCTCTCAAGGACTGGGAACTCTGAAGTCCTTTGGATTGATGGTATCAGATCATCTCTTTGGCTGCTTTCTGGTTGTTGCTGTCCAGGGGTTAGGATAGGTAGGTTTAGGGTCTTTCCTTTAGCCTAAGAGGAGGTATTGGATGGTTGGTGACTTGATTTAATACAGATAATGATGGCAGTGGGGACTCAGGCACAAGAAATTGATAGTCTCCAGTAAACTTTAAGGACATCTGGAGGTCAACACCTATTTTGTAGGACCATGGCAGCCAGGAAATAGACCTGTTGTTGTAAGGCAGTGAGGGTCTCCACCATGGTATGCAGGCTGTCAGCAATCTCAAGGGAAGGTCAGTGTACAGGAATGGTCTGCCATATGTTATTACAGAAGGGCTAACCTGGAGGCAAGTCTTTGGAGCAATTGAGAGTCTGGGGACGTTATAAGGGTACTACTGCAATCTGAAAGATACAGTTTTTACTGGGAGATTAAGAAGTATAGCTAGCCAAAGGTCCTAATAGTAGTAATAGCCAGGTGAAGTTAGGTAAGTAAGCTTTAATAGTTTTCCATCTTTATACATCTCAGGATCTAAACTTTTATTCTAAATGATTTGTTTTGTTTTGTTTTGGTACTGAGAATTGAACCCAGGGCCTCATACATACTAGATAAATACTCTGTCACTAAGCTACATCCCCAGCCCCAGGATCTAGAATTTTGTTGAAAAACAGGTCTGTTAGATCATACTTGAATTAGTTCAGGACAAACATGATTTTATGAGTCTCTGTTGATGGTTATCATCAGGTACTTATGTTTAGACCCCATTTTACTTTTGGTAGGACTGGTACAAATGCACATCTTAAACTACATTTGATAGGGCCATTGTTTTTCTCTTGTAAATCCACGCATGACTGTTTTTTGACTTTTCTTTTACCTGCACATTAGTAAATTTGTCTTTGGTTATACTTTCCTATTGAGTGTTTAAGACTAAGTAGGTGACCCTATGCTGGCCAAAATTAACCTCTTTCCTTGCTGCTGTTGAGGTCAGCTGAGACTCCTCAGGGTCATTTTAGGAACTTGTGAGAAGCCTCTTGTGTTCCTTTTGTATTTTTTCTTACCCATTATGCCATCTTCCAAGATGGGTCAGGGTCTTACTGACCACACGAGGCTTACCTTAGAAGTGTTAGGGACATTTCTCTTTCAAGTGACACTCTTCTTTATAAAATGTACACAAGTTGGCCTTGTTCTCTAGGGTTCTTATGAGTGCCCTGACTTGGAGGTTGAGTGACTCACTGGAATTTTTGGGTCCCTGGAGAGATCCTGTGAATCCCCGAGTCTTGCTTGACCCCAGAAGGCAAAGGGCAAAATATTGGCTATTTTGTTAGCCCTCTTATTTTCCTTGGATTTCGTCTCCATATTTTGGTTGATGAACAACCAGAAGGTCAGTTACACCAGTCTTGAAGTGGGAATTAATTTTAACTTTTGTAATTCACAGCTATCCCTTCCATTTATTTGGGGTCAGTTTTAGAACTGGGAGTCCTATCTGTCCAGTAGGTTATGGCTTATTAGCTCAGATTACTACAGAATATTCTATTAGAAGTCATACTTCTGGAAAATATTAACAGATAACACACTTTTACATGGAAAATACAAAATGAAATTAAAAGTGTAAAAACACGTTCAGTTCATAATGATAAGAGTGGCACAGTTTGCAATGCCAAGTATTTGGGCACATTTAATTCTGTTTACTCAAAGATGATAGTCATGATAGAATTCAAAGCTCACAAACATAAACCTGAAAAAAGCTGTTCCTCCAGTTATAGCTTGGCAGACATCTGTTTGGTAGGGTGCTTTCCCAAGCTTCCCATTTTATAAATACATTTAACATACAAAGAAGCCAGCATGCCAATCATGGCTGACACTGAGTCACTGGTTCAGATGGTCACTTGTTGCTATGGGACAAGTCTGGGTCAACCATCACCACTGTTCATCCCCCTTTTTAGGACCCTCTAAGGAGAAGATCATTTTTTTCCCCTTTAGTCCTAAGTGAGTTTGATGGTTAGTCCTTGAATAATTGCTTAAGAAAATAACCCTTGAGTAACCAATTTTTGTGGTGGCACATGTTTGTGATCCCAGGGACTTGGGAGGTTGAGGCAGGAGGATCACAAGTTTTAGGCCAGCCTCAGCAATTTAGAGAGGCACTAAGCAACTTAGTGAGACCCTGCATTAAAAAAAAAAAAGTCTGGGGATGTAGCTCATGATTAAATGCCCCTGAGTTCAATCCCTGGTACAACAAAAACAACAATGACAAAAACAACAGAAGAAATGGCATTTTCCTTCCCATTTAGAGAATAAGACTCAATATTTAATGTAGGGGTCAAGTTGTATTGCAGAGAACAAATTGATTTCCTTTTCTTAAATCCTCTGCTTTAAAATAATCCCAATTTCTCTGGAAGGTGAATCTCAGGGTATGAACATCCGGGCACGCATTTGGAAAAGAAAGACAAAGTGCATGTGAGAGAATGAGGTATGTATTCTGTCCTTCTCAATTTAGAATCTGTCCACCACTCCAAAGGGCTCTGGCCTTAAGCACAGTTACCGGGTACTCCACCCTTCCCTGGGTCATTGTTCTGGCCCTATGTGCTGTTACAGGTTGTCCTGAGCACAGGACCTCTGTCCTTCCCAGTTGGAGATATTGAAAGCCTGCAAATCCTATTTCATTTTCTGACTGTGATACAGAGCGATGCCGTCTGTGGAGCCACAGTAAATGCAGATATCCTCTGTCACTGATTCTTGTGACCACACAGGGAAAATTTCACATGGGTTGCACAAAGTAACAGGCATAAGTTTAATAGAAGAGAGAAAGGGGAAAGGGGAACTCTTTCAAGGGAGGAAGGGAAATAATGTGAATCCTTTTAGAGAGGAAAGGAATGGTGCGCCCCTCCTGCCCTCCAATTTTATTAGGGTTCCCAGGGAAGTTTCCATAGTCCCTCCCAGGTCCACCTCTTGACTTTCAATTGACAGCAGGATTGCATCAGAATTTCAAGTCCATACTACACATGTTCTTATCCTTTGGAGGGGAGATTTTACTATTTTAACGAAATGTTAAAGATCCAAGTCAACTCGGAGTCCCTTTGGCCTGAGGCAATCAGTTCTTATAGATTCTATGGTTGGGGACTTTGCTTCTAATTATCATGTCTCCCTGAGTGCTGGAATCTGGTCTGTAGAAAGGTCACAAAAGTCCCCCCCTCAGGGTAAACCTTGTCCTTATTAGCAGGGAGGAGACTTTTGGGCCTGCATTTCTTCTGCAGATAACAAGATGTTTGCTGAAAAATGCAGTAAATCCTATTGACTAAAGTCAGCCTGGGCCAGAGTAGCCTCAGGCAAGCTGCCTTTCAAAAGAAAGCTTGTGGGTAGCCAACATAGGAGGCCCAGTCCACAGAACTATCCCTGGACCTCTTGTTCCCACTGCTCATGCCTGTCTGCCACCTATCACCCAGATATGGGCCTAGGCCTTGGCATCTGTATTCTGGGGACCTTCTTTCCTATTGTAGGTCAGGATTGTTGCTCCTATGAAATTCCTCACCCTCTGCTGGAGGCAGAAACCTGTAATTATGGAGGTAAATAGGTCACTGCAAAATGCCCAGCCCAGGTGACAAAGCTATAATAGAGAAAAGGAAGGTACAAGAGGTGGGCAGGGTGTCAAGTCCTGGGCCCACAGCACCCTTCCCTGCTTGTTCCTTGATCTCCGTCTTGTTTCCTGAAGAGTGGTGCATTCCCTGAAGCTCTTCCTAGCCCTTTCCTCTTTGATGCTGTATTTTCTGCTCTTTTTCATTTCTTTTGCCCAATACGTTACACATGCCAAAATTAACTTTCATGAGCTTCGTCCTCCACGAACCTATGTCTATGTCTTCTTACTCCGACTCTCTGCAACTGGCTTTAGTCTTCTGACTTTACCCTTATCTTTCTTTTCCTACTTTGAGACAATGAAGTCATTTCACTTCTGGACAAAATCTTCTTTCAACGTACAAAATCTTTTCTTATCCCAAAATATCCTCTTTTCTTTTCAACCTTCCTTACCAGAGATGTCCTCATACTTATAGCCATATTTAACTTCCTTCACATCTCCAGTTTATACTTTTTTTTTCTTGGTACCAGGGATTGAAATCAGGGGCACTTGACCACTGAGTCACATCCCCAGCCCTATTTTGTATTTTATTTAGAGACAGGGTCTCACTGAGTTGCTTAGTGCCTCACTTTTGCTGAGGCTGGCTTGGAACTCGTGATCCTCCTGCCTCAGCCTCCTGAGCTGCTGGGATTACAGGCCTGCACCACCACACCAGGCTCATTTCTACTTTTGATTCCTGTCTTTCACACTCCTCTGAAAACACTCTATGGAGCCATCTAGATGATTTGCAGCCGTGTTCTTGTCTCCATGTGCTTTTGTCTTTGCCTTCACTCCTTACTCACACTTCATCCCAATACGAGTGGGAGCTGGGGAGAGCTCAACAGCTGCCACATCCTGGAGGGACTAGTAACCTTGGCGCTGGTTGTTATCAAGGGCGAGAGCCAATAGAAACATTGCCAGGGCTCCCCTCAACCCCCACCCCTTATAGCAAGAACAGCAAATTGCTACATCCTTTGATATATCATTATCAGGCCTTGAACCCCAGGCTGGACAGCATGACCAGCAGCCCTGGGTACATCAGGAACAGTCCCTACACCCATGCTCTATGAGCCCTGTCATTGGGGTCAGGGAAGAGACAGGAATGGGGAGCACTCACGTCGTGAGGTGTGTGGCCAGGCCCCTCCTCAGACCTCGGCACTCACAGACCACTTACCCTGCAGGCAGAGGGAGCTGACAGCCTGGCTTGTTTGCCTTGTTCACTGGTTCACACTGGTTTCTCGGTGCCACACACCAGACCCAACACTGGGCCCCTCTGTCAGCCTTGGGGGGGGCACCACTGATGGGGTTCTCCAGGCTCTGCAGAGCCGAAAATGGTGGCATTTGCTATTCTGCAGCCTCCACAATCCCTGCCTCTGCCATGTCCCTCCACTCCCCAATTTGAGACACTTAAGAAGTAAGAGGGGATGGAGACCCAGGGGTCTGGGATCAATCCAAGGACAGAAAGAACATTTGTGGAAAAGAAAAGGGAGCGGGTGGAAATCCCAACTGCAAGGAAACAGAGCAGAACGGCAGGCATGGCAGAGGCAGACTGGTGAAGAGAGGAGCAGGAGGGAGTCTCACGGGCAGCCCAAGAGAGAGGTTGGCCAAAGGCCTGTCAGGTCTTTCACTCCTGCAGTGATTCAAGTGCAGTCTGAGACCTGGCAACAAACAGTTTATTATTATCTCTTACAGTCATATGAGTTGACTGATCTCAGTGGGCAGCTCTCCCCTGCAGTCTCCTGGGTTATAGTCTAGTGGAGGTGGGAGATAGAATCATCTCAAAGTTTGATTGGACTTGACATCCAGGTTAGCCATCTAGTCACAGGCAGCTGATGATGGCTGTGGGCTGGGAGCTCCATGGTCAACTGAGGGCC